>NC_080706.1:58716565-59034787 GCF_943734765.1 Anopheles ziemanni | reverse complement strand
CTTGGCCAGAAGTACAGCATAGCCATCGGCTCAACGGTGGTGTTGCCATGCAAAATAAATGAGACAGGTAAGAACAGCGACACTCAGCGGACAACCGGAACTACCATCAGATTACGAAGATGCTCCAGTAAACGACTTTAATTTTCCACTTCTTTACCATCTGTCATCTTGCAACGGAACAGAAAACTCTAGTCAGTACGTACTGGCATGGAAGCGCGACATCGCCGTGCTGACGGCCGCAAATGTTAAGGTTACGGTCAACCCAAGGCTTCGCCTGATGCCGGTCCAGGCCCACTCCGACCAGCACGGGTCGCTGTCTACGGGCTACAACTTGGAGATCCGGGACGTTCGCATTACGGACGCCGGTGATTACATCTGTCAGATCGGTTCAATGGAGCCGAAGGAAATCGTGCATACGCTTGAGATACTGGTGCCACCGAAAATTGACTATATTTCACCGGCGAACAAGCTGGACATCCACAAAGATGCCGCGATACGAATGGAATGTCGTGCGACGGGAAACCCAACACCCAAAATTATATGGTCTAGAAAGGTAAGCGAAAAATATGACAACAACAATGCACTATTAAAGGGTATGAAAAGCGACAAAACGGGTAGGTACTAAAATTACTAGAGCCTTTTTTTGTTTTTTTGTTAAAATAAATCGTACATGCTTGTAACTAAAGCTGATCTTTCCCTTGAATTTTTGAATATTTTAGTGTGTTGGTTAGTAAAATATACAAAATATCTCGGAATGTTGTGTCGAGCTGTGGTTCGCTGCCGAAAAAATGGCTCTGTTCATAGCTTCACTCATCTGTATTCATGATTATCAACCATCACAGTTGGTGACCTTGTTTATACCGAGTTAAGCTGCTCGGCCACAGCAACCTCGAAAATACTCTGCGTGATATGCCACGGAGCCAACATGAACTCTAAACTCGTCAAAATTCTTGACCTCCTGGGCTTTGGCTACCGACTGCCGAATGCTGAAAATAATGAACTTTTCAACGAAAAATACGACAGCGTGTGCCACAGCGGACTCACTTTGCGATTTATGGGATACACTCGCCGTAGCAGCGCACTTTCCAACCGTGGTTTCCCCCAACCGGGGATTACTAAGGATCCTGCGCCCGGCCAATGGATGGACCTTTCGTATATCCAAGAGCTAATTTTGAAGCGACTATGAAGTCCGTTCCGGTCGCCTTGCTCAGTCAGCTTCTGACACCAAAAGCCAAACATGGCCTGGGTTAGAAAATGATATATGCTCGCGCTCTCGGTGGCAACTCCCCTTGGTGATAAAATTCCCCAGCAGGGAAGCGCAGGCATGATGACAAGCACTGCAGGCGTCTCCCCGGGAGACTGACTCATGCAGTCGACCGGGTTTTCCGCAAGCATGTCGCGCAATCGATCCAAGCACAACGAAAGCTATCACAACGCCTCTCAGTGCAGTGCCTCAAATTCCCCGACGCATCCTTCGCCATTTTCCATCTTTCTAATGCTACCCTTTTCTACTTCACAGAATAATGTAATGCCTAATGGAGAAGCCAACAAGACTGGGAACGTGCTGGAAATAGTGCATGCAAATCGGCACACCAGTGGCCATTATAAATGCACCGCTGATAATCGGGTCGGTCAGCCGGACTCCAGGGAAGTGCTCGTCAATGTGCTGTGTAAGTATGGGACCGAAACATTCCAACCGCATACCGTTTATCACCTTCACCATGGCGTCAAGCCGAGCCGTTCCAAACCTGATGAATTCTTGTGATGAGCCACAGAAAAGGGCATAATCTTTTGATCGTGAAAAATTAAAACAAGTTGGCTTTAGCGAATATATTTTAGGGAAATTTTGCAAACATGATAGATACAAAGAAGTTTCAGATTGAGGTTGCTCAAACCAGTTCTACGTGCACTGCAGTTTAACAAAAGAATTACGAACTAAACATCGAACGGATCAGTTCTATTTGATTCCAGTTTCAACCGGATTAATTCGCTTTGAAATTTGAGCACATAGTAAGCAACAAACCAGGAAATTTGCCTCATAAAAATTGCACACCGTACGAAGCAATCCGGCGGCTTTTGCAATGGTCATGCCCGAAACCACACTCACCGAGCCTTTCTGGATTAGACGAAAAATACAGAAGAGCATATCTCATGTCATTTGCCATTACTTATTCAGTCCGTTGCCTATTTATCGCCCTCGGTCCCAAACCGACTGCTGGTCGTCATCTGTCGCTTCTGCATCCGGGCTTAGCCGGCACTGGACGATGCCAGCATTTGGTGCAAGTTGCAGGCCAGCAACACAATCGTCGGAGTGGGCTAACGGCCATGTCGGAAAACTTTCGCCGTATCAACGCACCGTACGTCCTCTGTGGATAGGCATCGGAGGCATGCAAATGCATTGCCGGAACGAAACAATCTCAAAACTTCGTTTCCTGAGTGACCATGTTAGGGAGGGCAGAATGAATCATTGGTACTGGAAAAGTTTGGTCCCGGACTATTGCCTCGTAATGGAATTTCCCTCATTAGACGTATGCAGAGTTAAGCTGAGGGACATGCCGGTCCGGTGTCGAGCGTGCTTAGCAGACATCGTGCAGTGCCATTCTCGTTTCGACAGTAACCCAACACACCGACACAACGACAATCCATTTGCGTCAGATTTTCGCAATTTTCCTTCCGGATGCAAAAATCCTCCTTCCATTTGATTATACCAACACATTTCCGGCTAGCATTTCTAGGTAAAATGTTTGGTTCGGCAGTCGCACAGACTCTCTCCCACTTCGAGATTTCATTTTGAGATTTTTGGCTAAGAATAATTTTAACCGCTTTTGTTCATGTTACAGATCCCCCAGAAATTGAAGTGGAGCAACCGATAGTGCACAGCGGTGTGGGACATGAAGCACAGTTAGTGTGCATCGTGCACGGAGAGCCAACGCCGAGCGTCATCTGGTACCAGGACACGACACAAATTGGAATCACCGAGCAATTCTCACAACAGGTGCGATATAATCTATGCTTCCCGAATATTCAGCTTTTTATTGAGTCTATGTATCCATTTCGGATGTGTTAGTAAGCTGTACCCATTTGGATTTTATTTGCAAAGACAGGGATTTTAAACATGGTCCTTGACACAATTTTCGTAACCTCAAAATTCTTGTTGCTGTTTGCCACCAAAGTACTGCTTCAATGTGATGTACAACCTGTAAAGGCAGTTGTTGCTATAAAAGCAAATTTAAATCTTTCCCATTAAGAACAGGTGCTTGCATCCGTTAGAATTTAACGTTCCGGTAGGAGCCAGGATTTGTAGCGTTCGTGCACATAAATGAATACCGTTTTTGCATTTCAATTAATAATTAACTTTTAATAATGTTCCTCACAAACTATGTCCCCTGTACGGTGGAAGAAAATGTCCTTAGAAATGTAAGCGGTCAGAAAATATGCAAAGTGGAATGAATAATTATTCAGAGAAAAATAGCGCGTCATGCTTCGTGTCGTAACGGGATTGCCTGCATTTACGCAAAGTGTGGAGGAGTGCGCTGACTGAGAATATCTCGCGCACTGGCACCAAAACAACAGAAAAGGGCTAGGACTTACTATGCAAAACGTAGCTCAATGTCGGTAATTTTTCGTTTCTTTTTTTCTGGCCGTTTGCTGCTTCTCCAACGTGAACCACTGTCTTCCGCGACCAGCGCAGCAATGTCGGAGCTGCCCTTGTCGAGTGAAACATTTTAATGATCCTGTCTACACAGGCGAGGCTGCAAAAACGATGAATAATACCAGCTCGCTGTAGTGAAACAATGTCCGGGTGCGGCTACCACCGCTGCTGTTCGGGATCATTTTCATTATTCGCTTTAATTGCTTTATGCGGGAGAGAAAATTAACTGCTCCACAAAGTGTGTGAGGGCAGGAAATGGTCGTGCCTGAAAATATGTGGCGCTATTACTGGAGAAAAACTAGGGACCACACACACACAATCAACTACCGAAGGCATTTGTTAGTTTCCTTCGCCTCTTTCTTTTCAGCATGGTTGACAATACCCCTTCCTGGTCCTGGCTTTCGCATTAAATACGAACTAAAATAAGTTGATTAAAATCCAACAAAAAATAATTTAGGATGCAGCACAAGCTGCTACCCTGGCGGTGAAACATTTGCTTTTGCTCATTACTGAACACATTTGCATAAATATTTCAAATTCATCGTTGAGTGGTGCATTCCACGGTCGGAAGAAAATACCCCGGCAAATTGTCTCGACACATCGTGATGCTCGTACCACGCGCTAAGTGTTGTCTGCGAATATTAACGTTCGTCAGAACATTTATTTAATTTCATCACCCATGCGGTGGCTCTTGTTTGGAGAGACACGAAACCTCTGGTCATATTTTAGACTTTCTCCCATCGTAGGCTAGACTGCCCTTGGCATCATTGAAGAAACTGAATGATTATTCATACTTCTTGTCTGCAACATCGCGTAATAAAATACCATGATCCTTGCCCGACGATGGCTGATCTCTGTAGCTGCAAGTAGTCTTCACGTCTTGCCGAAGGGTCATATCTGGGCAATTCATTTACGCTGGGTGCGTTCCAATACGACGTCGGCAAACGCGCGACTCCGATTGAGATCCTCCCCACCCCAACCCGACCACCCACTCAATTCTTGAGACAGAGGATGCTCGCAGAAGATTAACTGGTATTTTCAATTTAATTTACTCGAGAACATGAGAACATTCGTCTCAGCAGATGGATCCAGAGCCGCCGTAGAAATGACACAGTACGACAAGAGCGTGCCTGGTTAAAAAGTGAGTGTCACATGTGCGGGGGGAGGAAGCGGAGGGTAGTACTCTAATAATTTATTACGGCGATAGACACTGACACCGACTCCTGCTCGGGGATGAACCACACATCATAGAACGGTTTCGTGGTAACTCGAGCTTAAGGACGACACGGCGCAAACATTATATAGATGCTTGATAGCGCACACGCATTCACAGCCACGTTTTATGCTGCTGCCACGCGATGCGAGCGCGCCAGTGTTTGTTATCCGCTGATAAGCGGCAACGTCGAAGGGTGACCAAATGTTGGGTGGGGGGAGGGGGAGAGACGGGTGCTCTTCTACTAAAGGATGTCGAACGCAAACCGGCCGGGCGCATGGCTCATCACTTGGATAAGTGCTTTGTGAGTGAAATATGCGCTACTCATAAATACGTAATCATCCAAACCAAATCCTCATGGTGCGGCAGTTCGCAGTATCTTTCAATGGCGAATTAACGTTAGCTTTTCGGGAAAGGATTTGTGATGATTGTAGCGTATGCGTTTCGGCAAGAGCAAAGGTCTGAGAAAGCGGCGTGAAATCTGCTTTGCTCCGTACACATATTATCGTTCGTCCGATCTTGGAAACGTTTGGGAAATGTGCATTGTGCGTTCCTTAAAGTCGTAAAATCAACGTGAAAATCTTTCCATACGCTGCCTTGATCTTACATATGATAAGAAGTGCATGTCAAACGAAACCTCAAAATTCGATATTGTTATGTATAGCATACATTTCTTGTCAATAATTGTGCGAAGCCTCTGCTTCATAATTTTCAACAGTTGCTTAAGCTTACTTAATTTCACATCTCATTCACACAACAACGTTTCTTATTCCGTTAATTTTATGTTTAATGTAACATCTGTTAATATTTCGTGATCTCAAATGTATGCACGAATGCAGATTTTAGATGCACTCCGGAGTACGTTTTAAGCCCATTCAAAATGTTTTAATTATGACAATCTTTACAGTTTAGAAGTTCCATTGAAAAGGGTTGAATCCTCAGTTCTTGTGTTAAAACAACTGTTACCAAAGAGAACTTCATTTTGTCTCCTTGCAACAAATACACTCCGTCCAGTTTCTATGAACCCAACCTCATGTTGTCGGATTGTTGTATTTTATTTAAATAAAATTTTTAACTACATGTCCTATTATTTTATCATTTAACTTACGATTGCATCAGTTTTAGCTAGTTAATTAAAGTCTGACCAACGTTTTTTGGTCGGAAACTAAAATTTTTAATCGTATTAGTAAATAGTAACAATCAAGTTGTGAATGTTTCAGACCTATGCTATGTTTTTTGGCGAAATGCTGTTCAATGGAAATTGAACGACCAAAAATGAACCCGCACAAATAACTGCAGCGCCGTTGGACAGATTGACATCCATAATAAAAGCAAAGAAAAATTACAAGTGTTTTTCTTTTGTACAGTTATACATAAGGTTTGTTATAAAAATAGGTTTTTACTATTTAGGTGTTCCCTGTTCCTATAAATTCACGTACTTTTTTTTGCCGATTTTCGACCTGTCATTATTCCAAGGTTGTCTTGGAGTGGTACTGGGCCAATAAGATCCGCTTGGTACCAAAACCAAATTTCCCATAGGTTCGCCCCATCGAAAAAAATCTGGGCAATCACAAAACTTCATCTTAGACGAAGTGGTGGAATATTCTTGGCAAGAGGAAGTGAACGGAGATTGCGAAAACGATGTCCTTTTCCACCATACAGGCGCTAATGCAGGAACCAAAAAACAATATACATGCATTTATGAGAACAGGGAACACGTAAATAGTTTTACGTGATATAACTATTTGTATAACGAACCTTATCTATAACTGGACAAAAGAAGAATACTTCTCGTTTTTGTGTTTTGTTTTTAATAGGTTCCCGACCTATTCAATTTGCTCAATTGTTTTGGTGCTCCAGTGTTTTGTGCGGGCTGACAGTTAAATATCCATTGCACTGCATTTCGTGAAAAAAATAGTATAGGTCTGAAACTTTTACAACTTGATTGTTACTATTTACTAATAATACTAAAAAAAATAGTTTTCAGTGGACGTCACTAGAGGCTTGGTTCAATTTAGTTATGGTCAGACTTTATGTCCGTTGCGAAAAAGAAATTAAGTAGTAGTAGTAGTAGTAGTAGTTTTATTTTATCATAAATTCTATAGTTTTACAAAGGAAGTTTACAATAATATTTACTTGTTTAATGGGTTCGGTTACACCTTTCTTCATTGCTGCTAATCGAATTGCTAGACTGGCTATTGATTAATATTTACTTGAAGTAAGATTGAATGCTGGAGTGTCGTGGGAAATTTAGATAAAACCCATAACAGACAAAATAAAATTATTTTGTTACCTTACAATCTAATCTATTATACATCTAACCTAACCTAACCTTACTCTATAAGTGGCTACACAAAAGGAGGAGTGTTTCGGAATTGTAGGCAAACGATCATCTCGGCGCAAATTCGTTAATGAGATCATTTATGTTATATGCACATCTAGAGGAATAGCTATTGCTTAACTTTGACATGAATTCTTCAATAGTACCTAAATTACACACTCTATGTAGTGTAGCAGTTCTGTACCAGGGTGAGACGTTCAGTATAGCCTTCAATAATTTACTTTGAATTCTTTGTAGTTTCATTTTGTGAGTTCTTGATATTGAGTTTAATATTGGCGCTGCATATGCTATAATAGGCCGGACACATGCAGTGTACAGCAGTGTTTTATTTTTTAAATTTAATTTTGATTTTCTATTAATGAAATTGTACAAACTTTTAAAGACTTTTTCACACCTTATGCTAGTATTTTCGATGTGGTTTTTGAAAGTTAATCATTTATCAAACGTTAGTCCGAGATATTTAACTTCAATTTTCCAAGGAATGTTAGAACTCCCGAATTTAAGTTCGTTATTTGGAATTTTATGTTGACTTGTGAACCTTGTGAAAAATATTGCTACCGATTTACTACCATTTACTTTTAGCTTCCATTTGTCACAGTAATTTGAAAAGGATTTCAAGGCAGTATTGAGTCTTTTAATGATAGTATTTGATCCCTTTCTTCTTTAATGAGACGCTGCGATCGCAACGTTATCAGCGTAAATGTATTGTTTGCAACCTTGCATTTTAGGTATATCTGACGTAAATAAATTAAACAATAATGGAGATATCTCCCTTGCGGGACACCTGCGCAAGGAACGTAGGTGTGAGATTTACAACCATTTATAAATACAATATTCTGTCTGTCTTTGAAGAAACTTTGCACAATGCGAATTAGGAAATTTGGGAATTTCCACTTAAAAAGTTTGTAAACTAGACCATCATGCCAGACCGTGTCAAACGCCTTTGCGGAATCTAGCATAGCGAGTCCTGTAGATTTTTTTGTTATCGAGTTTGTATTAATGAAATTTTTTAGTTTGTTTTACTGGTGAGTAGTGGACATTCCGGGCTGGAATCCAAATTGGACTTCTGGTATAATATAGTGTCTCTCCGCATATTGCCTAAGTTTGAAGGTTATAATTTTTTCGAAGATCAATAACTGCTTTAAGCCAATCATAAATGTACTTGAGTTCCGGGTAACGCCTGTTCATTGAAAAGAAATTAAAAAAAAAACTTGGTTTTTCTACTTTTCTATATTAAAAAAATACTCAGTTGAGTATACAGTCGAACAATCAATCAATTACTTATTGACTAACTAATTTACTAACAATCGGGATCTTTAGTTGATCGATAAGAAAAACATAATGACAACTTAACAGTTCTGACTATTGATTCACATCTGATTTTGCAAATGCTGCACGTATGAGTTTCTATCCACTTTTAGCCATTTTTAATTTAGTATTAACAAAGCCAATCGGGTGTTCCAAGACATTTTGTATCACACATGATGATCTCATAAATGGGTCATATACCGTATTCAAACATGTTCTGAATTTTTATCTTTTATGTTTCCTTTTTCCTCCTCCGCAAGAACGTTTGTGCGTCGCATTTAAAACGCTCAAAACACTACTGGGTCTACAGAAAAAGGGCAATGCGAATATAAGTAAACTTCTTTAAATTCAATTTAGGTTTCACGGATTGTGCACTAGGTGATGTGTAATAATTTTTTTGAATCAATATGAACAAAACTAAGTGCAAAAGAATGGACTTGAAACGTCGAAAATGTTTGGAAATACACTATCTAATTTTACTAAGTGGTTGTATAATTGAAAGAGGATTAAAATACGTTTTGAAATATCAATTGAGTACCCAAGATACATTTTATTAAAATGGAACATTCTATACTCGGTTAGCGGCGCCGTTGCAAATGCAAATTGAATTGGAATCCTACATAATGAATGAAGATTTACCGGTAGAACATCATCATTTTCCAATCGATCACTCAGCTTGATCAATATCACATGCTTTCTATTCGCCCTCGATGCTATGAACCACCCTGGGTGTGTGTGTCTGTGTATCTTGCAGTGGTTTTCTTCAAGAAACAGCTCGTCAATGTTTACCCTTATGCAACCCAATATGCATAATGCAATATCCGTCGCTACTATTATTATTATTATTGATATTTATAATCACTTCCAGCGACCGCCACTTTCGATACAATTTAATTAATTAATTTCCTCTCGTCCGTTCTCTCTTTTCCCGCTTACCAAAACCGTCGACCCTGGACACCATCAACCATAATCGAAATCCGAAATTGCTCCTCCCGGTGTTCACTCGGACGAACGACGCCATCAACAACACCATCCACGCCGACGACCACATCAAACCGAACCCGAACGTGTTCGACATCTCCTGGGAATGCTGCTTGGTGGCTGCCGGCAAAATGCATCCTCATCATCAACATCATCATTGCAACTGCATCGCACACATTGCTTGTTCCCTTTCTCTCTCTATGTATCTATTTGTCTCTCTGTCTTTCTCACTCTTACACTCGCTGACTATCTCACTTTCTTAATATGCTTATTTCTCTTTCTTACCATCCGACGATGACAACAGAACCGTGGTAACAAGCATAGTCTCATTATCCGGAATGTCACATACTCCGATCTCGGCAACTACACCTGCCAGGCATCGAACGCGTTAGGCAAGGATCGTGGAAAGCTGTCCCTCAGCGGTTTGCCCACCCTCTGCTACTTTGACTCGGTAAGTATCCCTTCACCAGCACAGACCGTAATCTCCGTCGTCCGTGACGTCGTCTCGCTCGTCGTTGTCACGTTTCGTTTCCAGGAGCCGGTGCTTCCGGTGGGTTTGCACGGACATTCCATCCTTTCCTTAGCACCACGGCATAACGTGGTTATGCCTCGTTCAAGCTCAACTACGGAGGTAACCGCCGAGGACGGGTTTGTGCGTGTGGTTTTAATTAAATTTTAACCCGCCATCAATCATTTCGAATGGATCGGCCCGCAGTCACCGTTTGGCCATTTATTTCGCCTTTTGCGACTTTGCCGGTAGTTTTCAACGTTTGATTTTTTTTTTTTTTTTTTTTGAGAAAAATGACCGGTTCCGTTTGGGGCGATGGAAAACGGCGGTTTTCACCAGCTTTGCTTTGCTGCTTCATTGTATCGGATACAGGGGCATGTTTGATTGCGAGCCTTGGTCAACGGGTACAACACCACCGCTAACCGTGTTAACCGGTCGTTTATTATCGGCGAAATCGTTTGAAACTTATTGCCACGTGCATTGTTGGTTTTAATCGTCCCGTCACTCCTTTTTTTCCCTTCATTTCTGCGTTCGTTTGTCGTCTAGCCCACATTGAGCAGCTACCGCGATCAGTACAACATTTCCTGGACGGTGCAAAGCTACTCGGCCATCCGCGAGTACCGGCTGTTTTTCCGTTTGGCCTCCAAGGGCATGCACCTGCTGCACCACGAAAAGCCCCTCGAGAACCACATATACAGCGACCGAGCGGCCGGCGGTGGTGCCATCGGGGGAGGGAGCCAGCATCTGTACAACGGCCAGTATGGGGTCGGCGTCGGTGAGCAGTGGGAGAACATTGTCATCCCGGAAATGACTGATCATGGGATACCGAGCCACTTTTACAACATGGTGCCACCTTACGCATCCTACCAGCCGGCCACGATCCGGCACCGCATGAGCTTCCAGCTAAAAGACCTCAAGCCAGCCAGCAACTACGAGGCACGGGTGCAGGCACGGAACGACCATGGCTGGAACAAGCTTTCGAGCATATTTCACTTCTCCACACGCTCCGAAGGTAAGTCCAGTTACAAACTCCGTCCTAAGCTGCATGTCTCTATATAGCTAGTTTTCGGTATGTATTGGTTTTATGCGTGCTTCCAGCAACGAACGACACAAAATATAAAAGTCTTAAACCATTTAGCAGAAAAGTCTGAGATAATTTCATGCAAATTTGTTTTGCTTTAACAGTAAATTGCACAAAGATACAGCTATAAATTTATTAGTACTGCATGGTGGTGGTTTTTAGCTTTGAATTAATTCGAACAACTGATATTTTGGTTACAATACCAATATTTTGGGTTTTGGGACAATTGAATGTGTGCTTTTTTTTAATTTACTAAGCTTTTGTAGGTTCTGTTTTTTACAGAAACGATTTTTAAATGTGTAACTGAAGATTTTTACATGTTCTTTTCATAAATATTTTGCGGCTTTGTACTTTAAACATTTTGTTGTTGTATAATACTTGTGTCAACTGAGAATTTTCAATAATATTTCAACCTCTTCAGTATGAATAAAAACACATTAGAACAGTGATGTCAAACTAGTTTGACCTCGCGGGCCACATTTCGCCCCAAAATAGGTTCGCGGGCCAAAACGTAAAATTGATTGGATTGATGAAAATATGTTCTTATCAGTGTGGTTTGATCCAAACAGTCAATCTTGTTAAACACCTTCAAATTTTTTAAATATTATATTACTTCTTATAAAATTTCCAATTTTCAGTAAAAGATTAAATTTTCTTTAACACTATTGTGCATTTTGGTAAAGAATTAAAAAAAGTAAATGTGCATTATTACTACAGCTAACTTATTGCACCACATCTATTATTTTATTTAGAATACTCTTGTAGTTCATGACGTTTGTTTTGTATGAACACCAGTGGCGGATTTAACGGTGCGCGGACTGAGCGGCCGCGGGGGGCCCTGAGCTCGCAAGGGACCCCGAAGCTTCAAGTGGCCTAGTTCTCAAAATTTATAGATAAACAAATATTCTATAGAATAACAGATTGGAATAGAGTAAATTTTACAACAAAGGATAATTTTACTGTGTCCTTTCAAAAATATTGCTAAGATCCACAACGAAATATAAAATCCGGTATATAATCAGAGTTGAAGAGTAACAGAAGATACATGTTTTATAGTTTATCAATTGGAAACAAGCATGTATTTGCATGAAAACAACAAAAAAAATTTATATATCAAGCATAGGATTAAAATAATGTGATGAAATACTAACACATATTCAATGCAAGCAATGCGTTTTTGACATATCATGTTAGACATTTTAACTATATCATCTGTCCTTGTACAACGAGGTACGTGTTTAAATGAATATTTCATACGGATTTAATGGAAGAAGTAAAATTATATAGTTTTCCTACCCTAACTATTGAATAAGAATTGTTAAACTAGATTTATAAAATCAAACTTCGAGAGGTCAGACAGAAAACTTATTGATTGTTGGATATAAGTAATATCTCAGATTGATTTTGTTGAAATGAATATAAATAAGATGAAATCGCGGGCCGGATCCGATGTGCTTGCGGGCCGCATGTGGCCCGCAGGCCGTATGTTTGACATCCCTGCATTAGAACATCGTTAAAGGCTACGAAATATTTGAGCAAAAACTTGGTTTTGCTATTTGCGTCTTGTGATTGCTAATGCTACCACACATTACTTCGCTATATAGCTTTATTCTGACGATGTGTTTTTGAACTATTGGTGCAGGAATAATCTATCAGAAACTGAAAGTTTTATATCCTTGTTTGCTTTGTGAACTTTTTATGTTTTTAAGTGATACTTTAAGAATCCCTTTTCTGCTCGTCATTTTCTTAAATCATCATCTTTCCCGGCGAAACAATATATTAAACAAATAAATTGACCTGCCGCATGCTATCCAAAAAGAAAATTGAGCCGGCCTGTTTAGGTTGTTTCTTGGGCCAGGAAAAATTTTTCGTGCAGTTGCTAAACACAAATTATGTCACAAATATTTTTCCTTTATTATGGTCCACTTGCCACCCTTGATTGGACCCCGGTTAGTTTTCGACCCATTTTCCACCACTTCCAATTGAGCTCCAATTCCACTTCCAGTCCACCGGAGCATGTTGGCGACCGCTGTGCATGCCGCGCATAATACTGGCTGTTCTCACTTAGTAAACCATAAATCTACAGCCCCAATGGGACCGATAGTTGGAGCTCAAGGAACGAGCAAGCTTATGTGATTTCTCCTTCACCCACCCACACATAGTGTGGACCGCGTAATTGCTCATTGGCGTCCTATTGTGCCATTCATAGATACAACATAATTACTTAATTCACTACCCCGTAAGATGAGGCGAAAGGGACTACTACGGCTGCAGAACCACCAATTACTGTCTACTAATTACAACGATTCTCTGCTCTTTCCCTCTTGCTCGCTCTCACTCGAACGCTTTTTGGCCGCGGTTTACTCTACTACTTACACCACGTCCCCCTTTTTCTCTGTCATCCTTTGCATATGCCTATAACGCTTCATGTATGTATCTCTCGTTGCAGATATGGAGCTCGAGCCATCCGCACAGCCGGCGGTCCACGGGGCCGGCCTACTAGATAAGGGCTTGCTGAGCAGCAGCAGTGCCGCCACACCGACGTTCCCCGTCGCCCGCGTCCATAAATCATGGGCACTTTCCATTTTCACCGTTTTAATTACTGCCCGCCTGCTTCCCTCACCGCTCGCCGGCATCTTATCGGCAGCATGATTTGCGTTACTTCCGCTTTCCACTGCCATAAATCATTGAAAACTCGTAACAAGTTCACCCCAATGCCACCATCATCACTGCAACCACCATCGTCATCACCACCGGAAACCACCGTACCCTCCTGTGCGTCGCGAGCCTTAGCGCGCGGCTTAGTGCCGCGGCCACAGAGCAAGACATTATCGGCAACAACGACTCCCCATTACATGGGCGAAGGAATTTTTGAGCACGCAATCGGCGCTCAATTACAATTTGCCATTAATATATTGTATATGAAGCACAGTCCCACATCCCGCATGCATCCTTCATGATACATTATGCACGAGCAAAGTAGTTGCCCTATGCATGGTTAACGAAGACGAAAGAACTGCAGGTTTAGGGAGGAAGATCAACGGCTAAACCACTCAATTAATTTCTCCAGACACATACTTTACATTCAGAGTCATTGCTTTAACGTGCACAACTCATGCAAATTACAAGATAAAAACAGAGCATAAATGATGCTGTTAAAAGCGTAGCTTATATTACTTATTTAACATTCTTGCTTGCGCCTGCAACAACAAGACAAGCTCCTGGGCGAATGCATAAGTCTGATTTGAATAAATTATGCTTTTACGTTTAAATCTTCGCTCGACACGATTGCACCAACTTATGTTCTGAACTTTCACAGATTGATGTGAGTATTGTTCTTTATAAAGGTTTACGCGTAGCTTTAAAATGTTATGATTATTACAATGCAAACTACACCCTTAAAAGAACCATGCATCGCTGACGACCAGGGCAATACCCAGTTCTATTAAATAAATTACTTATGTAAAGTATTTACAGAGAGAACAGAGAGAAAAACAACATAGGTTAGCTGCCATAAATTTTACATTGAAGCCCAACATTCCATTATCTTGCCACTGAACAGTCAAGGAAACTAGGTGAAATTAACATCTTTCAATTGAAAATGTTTGAGGTTTAGTACGAGACGTCAATGCCATTGTAGACTAGGAGATTTGTACAATCAGTACCTAGGATTACGAGGAACAAGATGTTATTTTGAGTTGAACATCATTTAAGTATCTTTGAAGAAAGGATTCCATTGGCTACCAAAGCTTTCGTCAATGCAAGCAACACTGAACTGAGAACAAACGGAACGAAATTGTAGTTTTAACAAGAGTAAGAGCAATCATCAAGCAATGAATCTAGCAGCAACAAGAAATACTAGCCAACAAACATGTGCCGATTGTAACAACTGGCCACAGTTATGAGCAGCTGGATTAGTTGAAAGAATGGGAAACAATGTGACGTGCATAGTAGGTATATTATGAGAAAAAAATTGCGACAAAGAGTTGCTGCATCACAAATATGGAACAGCTATTGTTCCATGGCTTTTAACCATCAAATTAAAATTCACAGACAAAATTGGGTATTTTATTTTATTACTACGAAACGAATTTAAATGAAGTGCAAATCAACTCTGTTATCTAACATGAAAATATCAGCTGCTTCAGTACAGTTGTCTTTATTGTGAGGAGCATGCACACATTTATCTTGCGGATCGTATCGAAAGTGTATGAAATACATGAGCACCCTGATTCGTCATTTTCTTATCATCAACATAGTTCATATACATGCCCTTTGACTACATTCAATTGTAAATAGAGCTTTAACAACGAACTTCTCCTTATAAAACACAGCTGCAATCAAAAAGGCATCCAAATCTATTGCATTTACACCCATATGTACACAAGAGTCCACGTCAAAATGTAGAGTGAAGCAAGGATCAGTTGTCGTATTTATTTTACACCAATTTATTTTATGGGACCACAAGACGGAAAAAATATCAAATGTGATTGAAAAGTTGACGAAGCAAATTTGCAAAGAGAGAAATATAATCAAACTCATGTTAACATCCACACAGAACAGAAATCAAGCAAAATACAGGAAACGGCTCAAACTCAAATTTAATCCATATTTTCTCGTGAGCGTTCGTGGTAACATTATATGTAAATGAATAGTATCCAACAAGTAGACATAAAAAAAATCTTCTTTCTTACACATTCATCTTTGCCTCACTGCAAATATTTAACGCACGTAGGCAGATTCGCAAATAAAACACAAACAGTCCATTAGAAGGTCAAGGATTTGCACTACATCATAGTCAGATTTCTTTCATATCAAATTGGATATAGAACATAAACATAATAATTAGTGCCGTTACAAACTCGCTTAAACAGTATTTTTTTTTAAGCAGGGTACTTTAGAAAGGTTGCTTATTCGTATATGTATCTATCTTGGGATCCTGCATTTGCTCTCGTATAAGACTGCCACTCGAAAGAAAACAGATAGAAATTTATGAGTGGCGATAAAAATCAGTGGGAAGCGTTTTTTATTTACAAAAACCAATCTTGGGAAGTACACCTTTCTGAAGTCGTTTACCGAACTTTATTGCACCAATACCGTCACATCGACAAACGTTCAAATCTACCAAATATTTTCCAATTCAGTCCAATATAACACAACAACGCATTTAAATCATGTTTTAAGAATCCGGTGCATGTTAATCATGAAAAAGCATAGTCGATTCGAAAAAGTTGTAAAGGTTAAATGACGAACACGTGACAAATGGTAGCGTATGCGAACATCAAATGAAGACAAATTCAATTAGAATCTAGGGGTAAAAAGGCTAGAAAACACTTCATGGTTACTGCAAAAGGGTAAGGATACCAAGCGTAGGAAGAAAAGTTTATTTATTTAAGTATTCTATAGTGGATAATACGCGAATATTGTCGTACAACTGAAGAGATAGTTGACTTCTATGCAGTGCGACCAGAAGGATATATTGAGATACATATGTACTAAATGCGCCTGAAAGTGTAACGATAAAGAAAGAAACAAACATACAAACCGAATCCACTGTACGATATACATTATAAAAATTAAAAAAACACACACAGGAAAGAAAAACAAATAAAATAAAAACATCAGCAAATCATCTCGGCAACAAATTATTACATGAAAAATTTAAATTAATGTTGATTGATCACGGTACATGATTCTAATCTAATATGTTTTAACAGTAAGGTGAGTATGTAGTTTCGTCACTACCACGACAATTGATCCACGAATTGACGAAAATTCCTGTGTGAAATATATGGAGTACACATATGGTCCTACTTGGTAGTAGTCCATCCCTGAGCGTCTGTTCCCCATGTTAGGAGCGACTCGAACCAGCGTCTGTTCCCCATGTTAGGGGCGGCTATACACCCTGTCCTGGCATCTTACGGGACGTGAAACAGCTAGGATGCGTTGTTCCACCGATGAGATAGGAGGCGGAGGGAGAGTCCTAGCAAACCACCCCCTGTACAATTGCAACGAAAAGTCACCATGAAGTAACACCGATTTGGACCAATCATGCCAGACCCACGCAACGGAAAAAGGACTACGATTGGAAACTCGGTACATGGAACTGCAGGTCTCTTACATCACCCGGGAGTACCAGAATACTCACAGAGGAAGTGAGAGCCCGCGGCTTCGAGATAGTAGCACTTCAGGAGGTTCGCTGGAAAGGAGTCTCGGAGCGCCCCTACCGTAGCGATTGCATGATCTACCAGAGTGGTGGAGACAAGCACGAGCTCGGTACGGCGTTCCTTGTTATGGGTGCTATGAGGAAGCGTGTGATCGGATGGTGGCCGATCAACGACAGGATGTGCAGGTTGAGGATACGTGGACGTTTCTTCAACCTGAGCATTATTAATGTACACAGCCCTCACCTTGGAGCAGTGATGACAACAAGGACGCCTTCTATACGCAGCTCGAGAGGGAGTACGACCGCTGCCCACAACATGATGTGAAGATTGTCATCGGAGACCTAAATGCTCAGGTCGGGCGAAAGGAGGCCTATAAACCCACGATTGGTAGCTTTAGTGTCCACCAGCTAACCAACGACAACGGCCTCCGGCTCATAAACTTCGCATCCTCGAGGCACATGAACATCCGTAGCACCTTCTTCCAGCACAAACCTCGTTTCAGCTACACCTGGAGATCACCACAGCAGACATATTCCCAAATAGACCACGTTCTCATAGACGGAAGGCACTTCTCGGACATCATCGACGTACGTACGTACAGGGGCGCAAACGTCGACTCTGAGAAGCTCTGCGCTGTCAACACACTGCGTCACCGGCCTACCCCACGCCTAAACACGGATCGGTTGCGAACACCTGCTGTTGCCGAGGGCTACGCGTCAGCGCTTGGGGAAGCGCTACCGGACAACAACGTGACCGCCACAATGTCCCTCGATGACCACTGGCGTATGGTGGAGCAAGTCATCAGCAGAACAGCCGACCAGACACTGGGCCATAAGCCACGTAACCAGAGGAAAGAGTGGTTCGATGACGAGTGCAGGCGGGCACTATCCGAGAAGAACGCAGCGCGCGTCCGAATGCTCAGAAATCTACAAACACCGGGAACACGGATCCGAAACCGAAACCAACCTACAATTAAATTATGCGATGCATCTTCTCCGATTCCTTCATTGTTACAAGAGTTTCCAAAGCTAACCGCTCCAATCGCACCTGGAACCGCTTTAAACTCCCAAGTGATGCACCGGATCGAAACACAAGGGCAACCAACTTTCGCACGACCAAGACGACTAGCCCCGGATAAGTACGCCGCAGCCCGCGCAGAGTTCGAGTCCCTTATGAGACTCGGAATATGTAGACCGTCTAACAGCAGCTGGTCTAGCCCGCTCCATATGGTTCGGAAAGCAGACGGAACATGGCGCCCCTGTGGCGATTATCGCGCGTTGAATGCAAGGACGATTCCTGATCGCTACCTTTGCCATATTTGCAAGACTTTACAATGACCTTGCAGGGGAAGACCATTTTCTCTAAGGTCGACCTGCATAAGGCATATCATCAAATTCCTATTCACCTGGAAGATATTCCGAAAACCACGAATACAACCCCCCAATACAAACCATGAATTCACCAGTATGCCATTCGGTCTCAGGAATGCAGCGCAGACTTTCCAACGCTTTGTATTTCCTTACATCGACGATATAATCCTAGCATCAACATCACAGGAAGAACATCGCGAACATCTACGTGTTCTTTTCCAACGATTAGCAGACCATCAGTTGACCCTTAACCCCGCGAAATGTGCATTCGAACGCACGGAGATCGCCTTCCTGGGACACCTGGTGACCCCACATGGGATACTCCCACTTCCAGAGAGGGTAGAGGCGATTCGCGATATGAAAAAACCAACCACGATCTGGGAACTGAAGAGATTCCTAGCCATGGTCAATTTTTATCGCCGTTTCATACCACGGGCCCTAGACGCACAAGCACTACTGCTTGAAATGACTCCCGGAAATAAAAAGAAAGTTAAGACGCCTGTAGTCTGGACGCTAGAAGCAACCACAGCTTTCGATCGCTGCATACAACAGCTGGAGCAAGCCACCTTACTGGCACACCCGGTACCGAATGCAGAGCTCTCCCTGTGGACCGATGTCTCCGACTTCGCTGCCGGAGCCAGCCTACACCAAGTAGTCGACGGCCAATTACAACCGCTTGGGTTTTTCACCAAAAAATTCGATAAGGCTCAGAGGAAATATTATACTTATCTTGCCGTTCGGCATTTTCATTACCTGTTAGAAGGTCGTGCTTTCCACATTAGTACGGATCATAAACCGCTAACATATGCCTTCCAGCAGAAGCAGCAGGACACCTCTCCACGCAGAGCACGGCATTTGGATTACCTCGGGCAATTTACCACGGATATTCGACACGTAGCAGAAGAACAGAACACCACGGCCGACCTTTTATCACGCATCGAGGTGATACAAGTAAGCCCTACTATTGATTTTGAGAAGATGGCAGAGGAACAAGACCGCGACACTGAACTGGCAGACATACTCAGTGGCAAGATAGTTTCCGACCTTTGCCTACGGAAAACACAGATCCCCGGAAGCACTAAGTCCCTTTACGCCGATTGCCCTACTGGAATAATCCGACCATACGTTAATAAGTCATTTCAGCCGCAAGTTATGCATGCCGTCCACGATTTGAGTCACCCAGGAGCCAGAGCCACCGCAAAACTGTTAACAGAGCGATTTGTTTGGCGAGGCATTTAGCGGGATGCTCAACAATTCGTAAAAACCTGCGTGGCATGCCAACAAGCCAAAGTCATACGTCACACCAAGAGCCCTCTGCAAACATACCCAGCGACGACAGCCCGATTTTCACACATAAACGTCGATATCGTTGGACCTTTTCCGGTGAGCAACGGTCAACGGTATTGCCTTAAGCGACGGCTAGACTTAGCGGGAATCGCACGAATATTCCCGCCAGCCAGCGGGAATCGCGCTGGACGACGGGAAACTCCATATGAAAAAAACGGATTTCGTTCCCGCTGTGTTTAGAAAATGCGAAACTACGACCTGGCGGGAACGGACGCAGTTGCTTAATTGAAACGTTTTATGAAAAGTTTCATTCGCTTGCTACAACAACGTTGGTATAGGCAACGTATATGGAAGCAGCCGATGTTGTTGGAGAGAAACCAAAATGCGAGTAGTCTTCTACGCAAAATTTTGGAGGAGGAACTCAACAACACCATTCATAAACTTTGATTTGATTCACAATTCCACTTTTACTTGCCGCCAATTTAAATCACGTAAACAAACTAAAACGTACACAAAGGTTCACCTTGACAGATCGGACGAATAAGCTCGTTCCCGCTGGATATTTTGTCGAAACTGGGCTACTTTTTCCCGTTCCCGCCACCGGGAATTCTCGCCATGTTTAAATAGTGGTTTACAGTAATCGATTGTTTCACGCGTTGGCCAGAAGCAGTTCCTATACCAGACATAACAGCAGCAACTGTTGTCTCAGCCCTCCTGTACCACTGGATCTCGCGTTTTGGCGTCCCTTCCTACATAACCACTGATCAAGGAAGACAATTCGAGACAGGCCTGTTCAGTGAGTTGACACGACACCGTCCGCCCTGCACTAACCACACCATACCATGGTCCGTACCCGGTAATTAATCGCAAATCAAAGTCATTTCAGGTTCGACTCAACGATCGACCTTCATGGGTCCCCGGGATCGCCTGAAACCAGCGTACATCGCCAACGAATTGAGTAGTACTCCGCAACGTACCAACTTCCAACGGGACTCTTCGCCCTTACCGATGCTACAACAGAAGACCACATCCAATAAGGCAGCGACTCCAGCCACAGAGCAGAAAACATCGACCGTTGTTACCAGATCGCAATGGAAGGTCATCATCCCGGCACGATACCAATATGGGAAACGCAACGTACATCGTAATACCCCGAACCCCGAACCCGTGCAACCGCCACTCCCACCCGCGCCGCACAAACATCGGCAGACGAAACCCAAACCACAAAACACCGTGTCAGCAAAACCCTGGGAATCAGCGAGGGTCCCCACCAGCACGCAGCTAGCAAGCCGCGCGCGTAAGGCAGCCGCGCGCGCAAGGCCGCGGAGTTCGGAAGCGTGTGCGCACTGAACACTGAAGATCGCGAACACCAACCCGCGTGGCCGCCGCATGATTCAGCGATGCATCAATACGCGCATGTATGCACCCAATGTACGGAACCCGGGTTTCGGGTTACATCGAGGAATGCATCGCTACGACTGGGAGTCTGACCGAACAGGTTGATTCCTGTCGAAACATGTTTATCGGCGATAAGCGATGGAAATCAAATCAAGGAATGCCGCGTTAGCTCGTTTCCTTTCGAAGCGTGGGAAGCGCTGCGGTGGCGGATTGGGCGAATTCGGGAACGTTTTGATAAGCGCTGATAAGCGATGGAAATCAAATCAAGGAATGCCGCGTTAGCTCGTTTCCTTTCGAAGCGTGGGAAGCGCTGCGGTGGCGGATTGGGCGAATTCGGGAACGTTTTGATAAGCGCTGATAAGCGGGAAATGGAAGGAAGGTAGCGGGCCAGCGGGGTTAGCCAAATAGTATATAAGGAATCAAAATATTGTAATAAAGGCTCGCAGTTTTGACCTGGAAGAGCCAGGGAGATATACAACCGATCATTGTTGCGTTTAATTGAAGGTCCGTTTCCCCGCCGTTTGGAAGTCCGCTTCGCATCTGACAGTAAAGTTTAAGGTAATTGGTAGAAGCCATTCAGCCTGGCCACTCGGTTCTCTTCACCGGTAACTCCGCTCTTAGTAAAGTTAGTAGCCTCGGGCAACTGAGCTACTAACTGTACTAAAACAAACCAACTAGCCGACTCGCTCTAGCGCGTAAGAGCGAGTCCACCCGAGCGATCACGAGGACACCGGTCAGACCCCATTGTCGCAAGGAGCGTACAGCTTTCTTCCATCTGCAGCATCCCCAGTGATCGGACGTCGAAATACACGCTGGACCGCGCCGCACCGACTAACTGTACGATAATCCTGTGATCCCGAAATATACAATAGCACCGACCCCGGTCGGCTAAAGCTAAACGCTTTTTATCTCGTTGACTGAGCAACCCGCGTGGGTTTTGTGGCAAGCCCGTTCTTGCCATCTCGCACGATACTCGGGGTCCACACTGCAGCGCGACGTCCCGTTTCAAAAGTAGCCCAGTTTCGGCAGAACAATCGCGCAAGCCAAGCGCGACAGAGGTAGGGGAGTATGTGGAAATATGTATCAAATTGGGGCGCAAACTCGGCTAAAATTTTTTGTTGAATTTTGAGGTAGTAATGGAGTTCCAGTTCGGCGTCGCATCAGAGCGGATGGTTAGCAGTGCACGAGGTTCCTGAAAGGGTTAGCTGAAAAGTAAGGTTATCTTAGGCACGGCCGCGTGGTGTCGCCGAGCTGGAGCTCAAGTCAGAGAAATCCTAGCCGACGCACATCTCGTGCTGTTTGAGTAATCAAGCGGATCACGAGATTCGTGCGATCTGACAAACGGAAGGAAATATTCCTTTCGTTACGGCGGGTGACCAGCCGCATTTTGACTGCGCACTAGCGTGGTTGGCTAGCAGTGCTCCTGGCCGCATGGTGGCAGTCAAAAGGCGACGCCTACAGAAAATCGAAAACCACAGAAAATCAGGACATATGGCCTTTAGTTGCCAGTCCTTAACCTAAAGAGGTCTATGTCTCCAGGTTAGCTTGCGAAGGCCCAGGAAGCTGGATTCAATAGCCGTACTGGAGTAAATCCTCGACGAAGTTAAGAAGAAGAAGAAGAGGTAGTAATGCATGATATTTGTTTAGCTACGTATTTTATGCACCCTGAGTGAGTTTGGCGCTTCTACATTTGAAATTCACTGAGAAAAGAAACTAAAACAACCATCGACGATATTTTGCCCCACCGTAGGAGGTATATATTTCTCCATCATCTCCTACGTATTGAGTGCAGTTTGTTTACGTTTCGGCACCCGAAAACACTTTGGTAAAAATATCAATTAAAACTGAGTTTCATAACTGAATTACATTTGTGAAGGCTAGAAATAAGTAGTACAACGAAAAATCCGATGTTTCGTGGAGAATATTGCTCGTTTTGTTCGCGTTTGTGTTTTGGTTTGTTTACGTTTTGTCCAGCTGTCGGCTTGTTTTCGTTTCGAATTGACATTTGACAAGAGCTATCGCGACGTCGCGTTTTTCGCTGTTTCTACACTAGCGCGATTTGTGCGACATTTTTTTTTGTATGGAGTTCGGCCGCCTGTCAGGCGACGTCGCGTTTCGTGACGGGACGTCGCGCTGTAGTGTGGACCCCGAGCGAAATAAGTTTTGCAGCGACGAACGCACGGTAAGTCTGCGGCCGTATCGTGCGGGCTTGAACCGTCAGTTGTCTCCAATGTCCGATGCCGCTACAAGGTGCTGCGGACAACCATTCCGCGGGAGGCTGCAAAGTTAATGCAGCGATGACCATTGTTATTAGAGCAAGCATGCAGGCTGTGAGTCCCGATGATTGCTTTAAAACACTCTTCCCTGCCAACTTGCGTGTTCATTTCCCATCATAATGATGAGCTTGATGTCACGCCTCGAGCAGCTGTCGTACGCCTGCTCCATTAGCGCATTAAATGCATCCTTCTCATCATCGGGCTTTCCTTCATGAGGGCAGTGTACGTTGATGAGCGCGTAGTTGCGGAATCTCCCTTTAACTCGCAGCACACTTATACGCTCATTAACGGGTCTCCATCCAATGATGCGCTACTGCATCTTACCCATCACTATAAAGCCAGGACCGAGCTCGTTGGTACTGCCACCACTTTGGTAAATGGTGGCCGCACACTGTCGAGGCTTCCACACTCTACTTCCTCTCCAGCACTCTACTTCCTTCCTGCAGCGCAACAATAGAAAAACCGGGAGGGTTTATGGCGTCATATAGAAGACGATCAGCTCCGTCGAAGTTGAGAGATCTGCAGTTCCACGTCCCAAGCTTCTAATCATTGTCCATTATTCGTAGCCTGGGTCCGGATCCGTTATTCCGATACGTATTTTGCATTATTTGTTCATTCTTAGTATATGTTAATTCGGCTGGCCTCCTTACTAGGGATGCGCAGCCTACACCTCGTGATGGGATTGCCACCTTAGGTATAGGTGACGAGGTTCCGCATTTCAGCTTTGTGGCACCCGGTGCAAATGAAGGAGCGATAATCCTACGATAACGATAACGGATGCTGGATGAAACAAAGGCTCCACAGACAAAAAGGCTTGACAGATCGAAGAGCGACAGATGCAGTACCGGTACGGGCTGAACCACGTGCGGAACGAGCAGACGAGTAGGAAACAAGTTAAGATAAATAAAGAAACAAATAAAGTGAATTTAATTAACCAGAGTGGGTACAACAAGCTTCAACCGCTCCTATCGGATAACAGACGCTCGTGGAGATTGGTGAGCCGCACCACTGGTGAACAGACGCTCAAAAAGCGCCCGCAGAGCGTACCCTGTAGACGCCCCCCTTTCCCTGTCGGCATACAACCCAAGTACCCACCAGGGTTGGTTACCTGATCTTCACAAAGGTTACTCGCATCCCGGTTGGCACCACTAGGAGGTAGGGTACGAGTTGTTTGGATGGTGAATGGCCACTATCAAAGATCGATATATGGGGCCTCATGTTGCACCGGATCCCAAACCATTTACCAACCAAATATACATGTTGGATACATGTGACATGTGTGAAGACCATTCGATTTAGAGACCACAAATAATGTGAATATTGCCCATATTACCCATATTGCATTTTTACCATTTTTGAGGTGTGGGAGAGCCACGCTACACGAGCCGCAAACTCAAAAACTTTGCGGCGCAAAGAGGGGAACAGCCGAAAAGTTTACGTCAGAAACTTTTCAGCACCGTGAGCTGAAAACTGCACCCGCAAAGTTTTTGGCAGGTAACCGCAATCTCAAATGCGCCAGAAGAAGAAGATGAAGAAGAAATAAATGTAAACATAACAAATCTCAAAAACAAAATAAACGAACATATGGTGATAAATTTACGTGTTTATTTTGCAGCTACAGTAATATTTTGTCATTTTATAGCTAGAATATCAATTATAAATTCACTATAGATCAGGGGTCGGCAAAGTCCGGCCCACCAACTGATTTTATCCAAAAGTTTCAAAAAGTTTAATGATAAAGATTAAAACATTTTATCCTACCACTTTTTATGTAACTTGAGAACATCAAAATCTTCCTTCTTCATGCGAAGAAAGCTAATTATAGTTTCATTTGCTTGCTCTGCTACAGTATTGTCCAGCAAACGGTTGCCATCTTCTTGCCTACGCACAATACGCCTGTTGCGTTGCCCCGGTGGCAAAATCATCATGCTCTCTCGTTCTGTCGGCATCAATTGTCAATTGGACAGGCACCCCTGTTGCGTTGTTGCAAATTTTGGGTACTCGATGACCCGCGATAGGGTAGTTAGCCACACTGCACTCATCAACAGATTATCCATCTTTTACTTTTTGTGTGAATTGAAATAAGATCTTGTTTGCTTTGAACGAAGATTTTTGAGTTAACTGAAAAATCAAAAACAAAAACCTCTTTGCGCCGCAAAGTTTTTGGGTTTGCGGCTCGTGTAGCGTGCCTCACAGAATTGGTACCGCAAAACGCGGCTACACGAACCGCAAAGATTTTGACGTAAACTTATACGGTTTTTGAGTCTGCGGTTGGAGTTTGCGGCTCGTGTAGCAGGCCGGGGATAGTGTGAATTCTATCCAGACAACATTGACTTTTATGTATTAGATTTGCAATGATAACGCACTTAGCTTACATGTACCTTGGTTATACCACTACCGATGTGTCAAACTGTAAATTGTCACATCATTCTTTAATATGTTACCTGTAAAGCTGTCTATAGTTTGGGTCACTCCCATCTAGGGGTGGGAAAATAAATAGAGATTTCTTCAAGGACACAGAGATAGAAATACGAATCTTAGGAATTAAATCTAGTATGAGATCTGGATCTCCAAAGCTGAGTCCTAACCCATCATATACAGTTGGTCTCCGCAGTACGCTATACTCGATATACTCGAATTCACGCGATTACTACGCAATACGCGATTTTTTACAACTGACCGCGTGACTACATTAAGCGTACCATACCAAAAACCTGGTACGGTCTAGTGACAGCCCAAGGAGAACCCTGCTGCACTTGCCTACCAAAGGTATCCATGCCTACCTAAAAGAACCTTGCCAAGTGTATTTTTACCAAAAATACTATATATATATTTTATATATATATGTGTATATTTTACCAAAAATACACTTGGCAAGGTTCTTTTAGGTAGGCATGGACACCTCATAACCTACCAATAATTTGTTTTGGGAGGCACCGCAGTGGAAAGAGGTACTGGCTGTCAAACCTTTGTTTGTTTACTGTTGGCTGTGCAAGTCTGGCCAACTAGCTGCGAGTTAAGAATAACGCTTTCGCGGGTTTGGGTGTCGGAATCGGAGTGAAGTTTATTAAACAATGTGTTAAACAACATCATGAAACATGGTAGGAAAAGGGCAGGAAAGGAAACAGGATGAGACGATGACCCTTAGCGACAGGCGCCGAAACTGCAACTCAGTGTTAATAGTTGGTCGGTGTCGGTTGGACATCACGGCGATCATCGGCTGTTACCGGGTGTAACATAGCATCGGTGGCCCGTGTCCGATAGCAGCGCTTGGACTCGCACCAGACAGTAAGTACGTGTGTAAGAACCCACAGCAGAGAGTTCTTACTGATGATGATTTGTCCGCACTTTTCACACATTTCAGTGTCTCGACAAGGAGGAAGAAGCGGCTTGAAATAAACATGAATGCATTCTACGTGTTTTCAATGGGCATGACGGAGTGGTGTTGCACATCGTACATCGAAGGAGCCTGCTACGATCCGTGGTCGCTGTTTGCCAGCACGAACCAGAGGAGGCATCGGACGATTTCTGAACATTTCCCCTGATTGCCTTCCGAACCGGACGATATGTATATAATATTATCGTTGTATCAAAATAATAAAACAATCAAAAATATTTTCCTGCATGAAAATAATTATTTTGGGAAAGAAAAGATATCCTGAACCCAGCTCATATAATCTACTACGAATGGGTATAGGTTTTTTACGCGTACAGCCAGAAATAGGTGTTATAAACACGTTGCACAGTCACGTTGTCAAAACAGTTCTCATTTGCGGTGTCCCGCAAGTATCAAGAGAATTGTTTTACCCTTCTTTTCAGAAGTGTTTTACATCCAAAATTGCATAGGAAATCTGCTGCAAAAGAAGGGGTAAAACACTTCTGAAAAGAAGAGCGATCAGTTCTCAAAAGAATTCTTTTACCCCAAAATAACGCCAAAATTTCTCGTTGGGTATTGAATCCAGCTTCCTGGGCCTTCGCGAGCTAACCTGGAGACATAGACCTCTATTGTTTAAGGACTGGCTACTAAAGGCCATATGTCCTGATTTTCTGTGTTCTGATTTTCTTTGATTCAGATTTTCTGTAGTCACATTTTGACTGCCACCATGCGGCCAGGAGCACTGCTAGCCAACCACGCTAGTGCGCAGTCAAAATGCGGCTGTTCACCCGCCGTAACGAAAGGAATATTTCCTTCCATTTGTCAGAACGCACGAAACTCGTGATCCGCTTGATTACTCAAACAGCACGAGATGTACGTCGGCTACGATTTCTCTGACTTGAGCTCCAGCTCGGCGACACCACGCGGTCGTGCCTAAGTTAACCTTACTTTTCCGCTAACCCTTTCAGGAACCTCGTACACTGCTAACCATCCGCTCTGATGCGACGCCGAACTGGAACTGGAAAGGAAATGTCGGGAACCGTCAGTTTGCTCGACGCTGTCCCATACAAAAGATAAACAGCTCGTTGAACAAAGCGAAAAAGGGCTGGCCGAAAACGTTCATGCCTGGTATCCAGAAAACCAAAGGGATGGAATCGGTTAACATCCGCAACAACTAGCTTGCTTGATTCCCCAAAAGCGACTACAATTAGATATTATAAGCTTACGGATATCCCTCAACCGGTTATGGAACAATCCCTGCAGACCCTTTAGTTAGATTCGCATCGTGTCTGAATCACAACACATCGAGTTCAAATTGATTCCTTAAAGTCTGAATTAAATTGAGTCCCTACCGAATACCATCTGAATCGAATCTGTCAAATGGGATCCAATCCGATAGAATCCGTCAAGAGATCGACTAATCGAATCTTCCGAACTCCAATTATCCCAACACTACTTCGGCCTGAGGCAGTAAAAACAAAAGCTAGTTGTGTGGTTCGATAGAAAACACAGATATTTAATTAATGTTTCCTTCGTACGGAAATGCACTGTGCTTAGCGCGCTTTGTAATAGCTTCAGCTTTTATGTAAACAATATTTTTTACTGATCAAAAGTCGTTCTGAACCACCGCCAACCAATCTTTGGCTGAAGTAGACGGTTTTCGTCATACATTTATTTTACAACTTTTGATCGTCGTCGCCCTCGCTTTCGTGTACATCGACCGTGCTTATGTTCCGTGGAGAGTATGCATGTTGTGTGCGTGTGTGGCATCGTATGTGGAAAGTGAATCTTTAAGCGAAAGAAGATAAAGGAAAACACGAAGCATCATGGAGCATTGCTACGATAAATTTGCATCGTCTGAGATGTAAACGTGTTTCATAAAGGAAAAACTAGTGATTACATTCAGTTACTCTCGCTTGTAGCTCGTTTTGCTTCAGCAGCTGACCCGCTTCGAGGTAAAATCCTAGAGTTCGTCAACACCAACACACGTCGTCGAAGTATACGGTGCAAGGTGCTTTTTCGTCATTTTTTACTCCATTAATGTGAGAAAAACCCTCCTCCCGTGCATAGTTGAAGCGTGTGACGTAGGCGAGGCTTTTGTCGTAGAAAGTCTATTGTTTGTTGCCAGTTGTTGCACGAAAACGGGGCTCAAACCGGTTGCTTTGCCAAGCTGAGCATCACAAACGGACTCCAAACTGGAACGGGACAGGAAAACTCGAGGCATCAGCAACACTTCCACCACAGCAAGAAACAACGGTGGAAGTACATCGCTAGGTGTGGAAGTGTCGGCAGAAGCGACGGCAACGACGGAAGCGGATACGAACACCACCGGCACCGAGAAAAAGAAGATGAACGGTTTGAGCTTCAGTGAACTGTGCTGCCTGTTCTGTTGCCCTCCATGCCCCGGCCGCATCGCATCAAAGTTGGCCTTCCTGCCGCCTGAGGCCAGTTACGATTTGAAACCGGAAGCCGAGAGCGCCAACAGCAAGTTCACCCTGACACTGTACGATAAGGCCGATTGGCAGTACAGCGACCGAGAAAAGGAGTGCTTGGAGGCATTTTATGCCCGGTCTTCCCGCGGCAACAGGATCGCTTGCCTGTTCGTCAAATGCAGCGCAAATGCACGGTAAGTCTGAAACGCTGGAGGATAGGAAGGTGTTGATCCACATCTTTCTAAATTAATTATCCCCATGGGTCATGAAACCTTCGTTCCCTATTGAACCTAGGTAGGTGCGTATCGTTCTAAACCCACAATGACTATTGTTTTCCTGTTTTTTTGTAGAGATGACATCATGAAATGATGAATCATTAATATGAATCTAGAATGCCTGCTTTTAAGATTAAGGACAGTTTCGAATGCCAGCAAGAATCTTGTTCGCCTTACCATAAAAAATTATCTGTTCGCCTTTGAATTACTTGAACTGATTAGATTATGTTTTATGTATTATCTGCTTTAATTAGTGCATCACATTTTTTTCTAATATTGTTCATATTTTCTTCAATCATGTTTTTTATGTCATGTCAGAAATCAGCATTGATGTGCTACTGTGTAGAAACTACGTTGAAATAAATTTTCGAATATGTAAAAGAAATTGGTGTTCTTTGGTTGTAAAAATGATCGTTGGGATTCCAAATATTTTATAACCAATAGTATGAACTAATTCTTCTTCTTCTTATTCTTTTTGGCGTAACGACCGTGTTGGTCATGCCAGCCGTTAAGGGCTTACGAGACTTTTTACCCTATGTGTACGTGGATAGTCGGTCCTTTCGTACAGGGGAGGGTCCAGTCTCGATTGGCTTTCGAACCCACGCCGTCGAGGTGGTGAGCCCCGGCTGTCGCGGACCCCTGATGGACTGATTATCAGTAGCTAATATCAATAATTAAGAAAGATGGTTAGATTGAATGCGTAAGAGTTTACTTGGCCTAGTGTTACCATTTTGATTGTTCTTGACTAGACCCCGAATTCTGTTTCCGAAGCCCCTGCTGTCGCGGACCCCTGATGGACTGATGCTCAGTAGCTAATATAAAAAATTAAGTAAAAAGGATAGATTCAGTGCGTAAGAGTTTACTTGGCCTAGTGTTTTTGTTGTTCTTGACTAGACCCCGAATTTTGTTGTTGATTTTCAGCCATGGAAATAAACACACTTAACAATTTTACAAATACATACCAGTGAAATAAACCGCTTTCGGCACAAAAGTGTTGTGAAAGTTAAGTAACTTTTATCATAAACATAATCTCATTTATGGACTTTGCAATTCATATAGTAAGGACTCGTTCACCAGCTTTTGATTATCACCAAAACCAAATGTTGACAGACCAGTCACTTTGCCATCGGTGACCAGTGTGATGAGGCTATAAAGGACCAGACCATTGACGATGCAATGATTCGGATTTCGAAAACGTCAGGTCCTCTCCTGTGTTCCACGCAAAGGAACATGACCTGTAAGTCTTGTGCTAGAGCAGTAAAGGGCTTATTTTATAATTGGAGGACTTCATTTTGCTTCAAGTAAGCAGCATGACACTACATACTGTTGCACAATAAATTGTTCTGTGTAATTTAATGTGTAAGTGCTCAACAAATGTCCTGTGCAATGTCAAAGAAGGAAATCACAGCAGTCACAGCATGGTATATTCTACATATGATCGCCGCGCTCGGGCAACCACTCGGTATCCTCTCCCCAAGCGTTAAGCAACCCTGTTTGATGGACATTTTGCCGGGCTGTTTGTCTATCCAGCTCAACCTAGGGCGTCTCCCTCGTCAGGGGTGGTGGATGTACCGCGTGATGCAGTCAACACAAAAACCGTGATTATTGATGTACCCCCGGTGATCGCTGCGCTTAACCAGCTGAAATGCTCCTACACCCCCGGTCCCGACGGCATTCCCAACTTGGTGCTGATCCATGCCATTAAAGCATTCGCCCGGTACACAAGAGGGGATGTCGCACGCCCATTCCTAACTGCCGAGGCATTGCCCTCCTTTGTGCTGTCTCTAAAGTCCTCGAGTTTGTTATCCACTCAGGCATCCTTCCTCGTGTCCAGCCTATTATCGCACTTGTTCAGCTTGGTTACATGCCAAGACGGTCCACTGTAACTAACCTTATGTCATTGTTGTTAGACATGTACCCATGTCTGGTTTTCTGGAGAGCAGGTCGATGTCACCTACATTGACTTTAAGGCGGCGTTTACCTGCTTGCCCTACCAGTTACTAAAAAAAACTCTTGGCCAATCTCGAGCGGATTGGCTTCTCGGGCTGGGAGTGGGAAGGCGGGGGGGGGGGGTGTTGCGCTTCTTCACTGGCTCCAGTCTTTCCTATCGGATCGTACGCATACGGTCAGGGTCGAGGGGTCCCTCTATGATCATAGGGGTCATAGGCCCATCCGGGGTACCTCATTGTAGCGTCTTGAGTCGCCTGCTTAAATTTTATCCTCCTATGTCCTCGTCCAGTGATCTCTTTTCCCTGCAAAACTTTACGGATACCTTCTCTGGTGCTATGCGTGGCGAAGTGTTGTGTCATCTCGTTTGATCGCACTCCTGACAAACTGGTGCACAATTACCGTCTCAGTGGCGTGCCACTCCCTCGTGTGACTGTAGTCAAGGACCATGGGGTGTGTCTAGACGATCGGCTAACTTTCAGGCCGCACTGGAGAGGGCGCAGAGAAAATTCACGTCTCCTACCGACAGACGATTCCTGAATGACCCCTCCGCTACCTTTCCTCCCTACTTTTGTCTGTCGTCGTCATGGTACCGCAAGTTTTCTAAAAATTATAAAACTGATCTGTCTATTCTGCCCAAGTGAATGATACGCTCAACGGATTTAACGATATGCTATTCAACGTAAAACAGTGGAAATGGTGTTCTTTAAAAAGTTTCTAACTTTTCCGTTGAAATGTTGCAGGTTTACCCTTCTCTTCTCACACGGAAATGCTGTCGACCTCGGACAAATGACGACATTTTTCATCGGTTTGGGTCAACGCATCAACTGTAACATCTTCAGCTATGATTATTCCGGGTACGGCCAAAGTACCGGTAAACCAACGGAAAAGAATCTCTACGCAGACATCGACGCCGCCTGGCATGCACTGCGCACTCGGTTCGGCATTAGCCCGGAAAACATCATTCTCTATGGGCAAAGCATAGGCACGGTACCGACGGTGGACCTAGCGAGCCGATACGAGGTCGGTGCAGTGATTCTACATTCCCCGCTCATGTCGGGTATGCGCGTCGCCTTTCCTGCCACCAAACGTACCTGGTTTTTCGATGCATTTCCTAGGTACTTAGCGTGTAGTTTTCGTTTACACATCAGCGGCTGATAGCGTTTGTTTATTTACTTTCTTTCCGGTTCCGGCACTGCCAAATAGTATCGATAAGGTGCCCAAAGTAACTTCGCCCGTACTGGTGATTCACGGCACCGAGGATGAGGTCATCGATTTTTCCCACGGTATGACAATCTACGAGAAGTGTCCAAGGGCCGTGGAACCACTGTGGGTGGAGGGCGCCGGGCACAATGATGTTGAAATGTACAGTCAATATCTGGAGCGGCTGAAGCAGTTCGTATCGGTTGAGCTGGTCAACTGACAAAAACTTAACAAACGCGGAGGCGGCAGTGGTGGCAAGCGTAGCAAAGGCGATGGTACCGGAACCGAAGGCAAAGACGATGGCGATAATGCGGAGGAAGAGGAGGATGAAGATTTAAACACAGGTGTGAGGGCTTACCAATTGAAAGTATGCTTTGAAGCTTTTGACCACAACCATTAAGCTGTTATTTTTTCTCCGTCCCATATTCAGATGATGAAATATTAAATGCATCGATTACAATAAGCTCAAATTCCACCAATGATGCATCGACGATTGAAAAATTACTCTAGCATCAGGGACCGGACGGGGTCAGCGAGAGTGATCTCGTGGCCTCCGTCGCACCGAAGGCTGATCCAGCCGCCCGTTCTGAAGGTGACGGGAGGGATACAACTGATGAGCAGCAGCAGCGTGAACCACCAACCGATGCCGACTGTGCTTGCAATAGCGATGGTAACACGAACAAATTGCATGATCCTTCATCAGGCGACGGTGTGTCGACGATCCCGGGAAGCACCAAAGCCACGGTGCACATTAATGGTGTCGCTGTCGACCACTTTCATCAGAACTCGGACATCGACGAGGAACGTCGCTCGTTGTGTCAGAACAGTGACATTCACGGTTTCATCTCGTACTCGTCCGACAGCAGCATGATCGAGTTGAACCTCAAGTTTCGAAAGTGCGCCTGCAACGAGAACATTATCAACATCTCGAAGGAAAATTTGCAACAGATGCAACGTACCAGCCCGCCGGGAACGGCGACGTCGGGTGACACCGGTGACGGTCGGTCGATGCCGCTCAGTACCGGTGGTGTGTTCAAGAAAGAAGGTAAAAGCAAAAAACTACTAGCATTAAACAAGGACAACTTGAATAGCTTAGTGCGCAAACTGAACGACACTTCGAATAGTTCATCCTCATCGTGTACAAAGTGTAGATTATCATTAGATGTCAATCATATTTTAAAGCAAATCGTTAGTATTAAGTCCAAAAGCGGTGGCGGTGAAGATGCCGTAGACGCCGTTGTTGACGGCAAGCATTGTGAGGGTTCTTCCCGTTCGCCTCGGGATGATTCTTGTTCGCGGCACTCGGCACTACCTCTCATCATCGATGACGACTCAATGATAGGTTTGCGTGCCGATGATTCACTAATTGGCAGCTCAGCTTCCCCACTGCCTTCGCCCAACTCGCCGATACCAGTCCTTGGGCTACCACCGCTCGAACGCCGCCACAGCGAAACGGTTGAGCGAAGATCGATCGGTGTGCAGCATGCCGGTTCCAGGCTGCCGTATCGCAAAAAGCCTCCCCTACTTCGTGCCCACGGTCGGGGCATAGCGCAGGCAGAGGAAATAATTATTATTTCCGATGAATTTCGACGTCAATCGCTTCGCGACCAGCAGTCGGTACGCGTACAAAAAAGTGGCAAAAAGATTTCCAAATCGATGGAAAGCATTGACAAGCGCAACCACCCGCCGGCATTATCGCTACGCCCGGTGGCAATAAGAAGCTTCCATCTACCGAACTCTGTGGACGGTGAGCTTGATCAGGCCGATGAGGTACTAACGATTGTGGTCGACACCGCCGATCGTGATGCTGGGAACGGAAAGACCGTCAAATCGATATCGAAATCGGTCGATAATATTTCGCTCGGTCCGGGGAACGAGGAGGTGGAAATCTTTGCCCACCAAAAAACACCGGAGGGCCGGTCGCCCGGTGCCGGAGACGATAGTGTCGAGTTGATATTCATTTCGGATGAGTTTGTCAAACGGAAGTCCAAGTCCAGCTCGGACGTGATCATCGTCGAAAATGCAGGCCACCGGCGCGAAAGTAAGCGTAGAAAACCGGTCAAACATCTATCGGTAGGCGGCGGCGCAGATGCGACTAACGTCGAGCGGAAAAAGCTTAGCGTCGCCAGGCGCCCGTCGAGCACGGAGGGTAGAATCGTAAAATCGGCCACCATACCGGCGGTCGCTACGTCGTCACCTGCTGGAAAAGCAAAGGATCCCCGCCGTAAAACTACTATATCTAGTTCGAATAGTTTTCTCACGTACGAGGAACCGTTTTCGCCAGAAACTCTCGAAAATAAAGATATAGGTCAGATGTTTGCCGATGCATCGAATGAGCAGGGAATTCTCCGTGCCACAGATCAGGGTGCCTGAAGACGATCAAAGGTTGCACGGAAAATGCATGTCCATTCGTTGCATGTGTTAGTTTATTTTACGGTTGCTCAACGCCTAAAGGGTATGTGTTTATTTTTATAATAGAATAATTTGCTGTATTCGTGTGAAATTGTAATGTATATCGTATTTGATAAGCTTTCTAGTAAATTTAAATTCTTGAGGTTTGTTTTAGGTTCTGTAAAAACACCACCTAGACACGGACAATTTATCTCATTGACTTTGCTGGCCATATGCGATGTTCTTTTTCCGTTCATATGTTTGCAACGAATGCTTAGCTTATGCCCTTTTGATAACCAGCCGGCAAATCCAGTAGTATACTTGAATCGTCAAACGATGCAAGCCCACTTTTAAGCAGTACTGGGACATTTATGGCAAAATTCGTAAAGCAATATAGTAGGATTGCATAGTTTGATGATCCAAGCATACTGCTGGATTTGCCGGTTAGTGAGCAAAATGTTGTATACCATTTTTCTCTTGAATGTCCTGTAAAGCAGTTAACAACCATCATCATCATATATTTCGAATAATGAATTACACAACAGCTCGTTTAAGCTAAGAGCATGGTCAAAACCACTTGACTGGGGCAAACATATGATGATTCAACCAGTACAGTAAAATTATGAATATATCAACTTGCATGTGACTGATCAATTCGACTGATAATCAATGTAGCAAATGTGGTAGTTTATATCATCAAAACTGGTAATCTACCTAAAATCATCGAATCTGTTCATGGAAGAGGCAATGTATGTAACACATAAATTTTTGTACGATAAGAAAACTTCATCTCCACCTTATTATGAGCTATGGACAGAGACGCGCACAGCAAAAACAGCAAGCATAGTGGAAAGCATTTGACACAAAATACTATTCAACATAAATTTACAAAAATAATACAGCAACACGCACAATGGAAGTAACACCTAGCGAAACGGTATAAACAAAATTACAGTTGATAACCACAGAAATACCAGTTTTGCTTCCATGCAATCAACACACACATGAGTAATCTGACAACGATATTCTTTTCCATAAACCTATTTGCAGATCTGATATGAAACGTAAGCATGCCGTAATAGCCGTCCTACCCATTCTTTGTTGTAATTTAAATAGCCAAAGCCATTCGCTCAACTGAATGCAGCAAAGTACTGAAACACTTACGAATCGAACCGATGTAGATTAGGGTAAAACAACAAAGCGAACTAATCTACATAAAGTATCAAGTTTTTAACAGTTCGTTTGCGTGCAGAAAGGAACGTGTGATATAATCGGACTATTTGTAAAGACATTACAGCACACACCATGCATCCATAAAGGCATACTACGGAAGAAGGCCATTGATAAACGAAACGAATACCCTGTTCCTTATGTTTTGTTCTGTTCTTATTTGTTTAAAAAACTATTTTTACTATTCCTCTAACAATCCGTTCGAGAGTATCTAAGATTGGAGCGCTTCAAGGATTCATATGTCCATTTTTGTTAAAAACGTCTTACCAATCTTCCATTCGCACGAACAATCTACATCACTTTTGCCTGGTGAAAGAATAACAAATTAGATTAAGATTGTTGGTTCACATCCCTTAGGTCAAGCTTGCTCCAAATTCCACTTTGTGATAGACACTCTTCCTCTTGCTGTGTTTTTCGGTGGGCACAAATTCCATGAGCTATACGTTTGCACTCTACATATACAAAAAATCTATGCGTTCAAAACAATCATTATCAATTGTTTTGGTACAACTGTATTTGCTAGCATAAAGCAACGGAATGAATCTAAACCCCACTTCGTTTTCGTTATGCCCCTCGGTTTTCCTATACTTCTGCCATTGTCCACCAAGAAAATTCCCCGGTCTTACGGATTAGAGGATCCGGTTGGCGAAAGACTTCCATAATTTGGATTAAATAATAAAACTTTTCTCAATGTGCACATGTGTGTGTTGTAATTTAAGTGTTTTTTAGACATCATCCAAGACCATTTAAAATTCTTCAAGTCGATCTCTCACTTCAAACAACGCACGCAGCAATTTCTATCGCTCACTTTAGAGTCGCATATTACCAAATACAATTGATAAAAGTACATGCAGTTGTGGAACATTGTTACGAATCGTCAAAACAAAGAGTAATTGTTTTTAGTGTTGATACCGATAGAACAAGAAATAGGGAAAAGGGAAAAGATTTATATACATAGATATTCGTACATATATACACATGAAACTATATTTTTATCATTTATTTACATCCTGTTTTTGCGATATAGCTGTTAGTTTATAGTGCGATTTTACGAAGACCTGTACAGCTAGCTGGATTGGCAACAGAACATTCGTGTATACAGTGCAGTAGCAAAATTGAAGCAATGGTAAACGTTAACATAATTTGTGCGCGTTGGCTATAATTATAAAAAAAACTTAATTATGTAAGTTTTATCTTCCATGTTTTGAGAGCAAAATATAATATTGTGTCGAATCGGCTTCATAACGCACATTTTGCTACCCTATAAATTATTGCCACAATTATCTAAATTAGTGCAATACACAGTTAAGCAACTTGCACAAACATAGGTCTATAGAGTTTTAGTAATGTTCGGACAAGGCAATATCATAAACACTACACGACGAAGCGTCATCAAATGTGAGCACATCGTTGACGATGCAAATATTATTACCATACAAAGACATCCAATAAATCAATGAATCTGAACTGAAAGTAATGCAATATACTTTCGCAGTCATTCGGTCAATGTATGAACATTTCGAAATAATTCAATGATTAGCGAATTAAATGTATATTTTCTCTTTTTATTTCTATTTCACCACAATCGATCAGTTTGTATTGTATAAGAGAATATTAGTGAAAAGGCGGAGCAGTGACACGAACGACTCCAATACGGCATGTTTATGATCTATATAAAAATCAAATTGTTATAACCAAACCTGCTGAAAGCGTTCTTATGTGTTTCCACCAACGGACAACTATCCGAACAAGTTATTCAATAGCCGTAAGTATGTAACCGAGGAGCCACACGTGAAGCTTTTTACACCGAACGAACGTTTTTTCGAGCGGCTGGAGCTTTCCGTGTGTCAGCACTGCCTCTCGCTCTAATGATAGTTTTCTCTTTCCTTCCTTCGGTTCACATTCGCTAGCGCACAGAAAAAGTCGAGCGAATTTTTTTTGCATTCTTCCCCTTCCATGTACGGGTAAAAAAAACAGACCAACTGTTATAAATATGATATACACCGCCTGTCGCAAAAAGCTCGGACCAAAAAATTCGGTCTACGCGTTCGTTCGCTTACGTGTCCCTACTATCACAAGCTTCGGGTCGAAATAGGAAATTAATGGGCAAGAGCGAGATGGTGATATCCTTGTCTCTTTTACACCAACGCAGAAATTCCCCCGTCCCGCCACCGCCAGAAATTTCACCCTCCCGCGCCCATCAATTTGCTCGGGTTTGTTCTAGCGCGAGCGATCGCTATATGAAGAACGAAAACCGAAACGCGTTGGCCATACGAATTCGCTCCGCGAGAGGTTCAAATGCCTTCGTTTTGGTCGAGTTTTTTTGTTGTTCTCCATCCGTTTTTTGCCTTTTTCTTTCGGACCCCCCGATTTCCGCTTAACGGGGGGTCGGATTACACGCACACAACGTTGAGTCAGAGCTGGCACGCACACCAAGCGCGCCAGTCAAAAAAAGAGCAAAAATATAGTTGCTCTTGTATTCCGTTCTCTCCCGGCTTGCAAAAAAACGAGAGAGAAAGTGCTTTTTCTGTTCCACTTACGAAAGTACTCGCCTAACAGGCGCTGAACTCTATACAAAAAAAAACCTAGCGCGATGTCGCGCAAATCGCGCTACACGCTTGCCAGACTGCACTAGGCGCTGAACTCCATGCAAAAAAAACCTAGTGCGATTCGCGCGAAATCGCGCAAGGTTTTTTTATATGGAGTTCAGCTCCTGTCAGGCGACGTCGCGCTGTAGTGTGGACCCCGAGCTAGATTTTTTTTTGCATGGAGTTCAGCGCCTGTCAGGCGATGGTGCAGTCTGCAAAGCGTGTGACAGAAAAATCGGGTTTTGACACTTGAAGTGTACCAGTTTTTTAGTATGGTACGCCTAAGGCTGGTGTCATTGCTTTACCGCACGATGTTTTGTCGGACGACAGGTCCGCCAATTTTTCTGTAATTCTTTAAATTCTAAGACGATTAAATGAATTTTATTATTTTTCTCAGATGAAAGGCACAACTCCGAGTTTATAAAGTCCAACTTTGTTGACAGATAAAATCGGATGCGTCCATCCGATAAAATCAAATGATTTTGATTTTGTCGTGCGGAGAAATCGTGCGAACCTTGCAGCTGTCAAATCCCATACATTTTCGTCTGTCAAAAGATCGTGCGGTAAAGCACTGACACCAGCCTAATGTAGTTACGCGGTTAATGAAAAATTTCACCATTCGAATAGGCATCCGACCCAAGGGGATTTTTGAAATATTTCCGGCCCCTGGTCCGACCCGTTTTCGCGTCGAAAACGGGTCGGTCCAGGGCACGATGCGCAGTAAATTTCGACCCGATTTGACGGCGATGTTGACGGGCTGTCAGATTCAAATTTTATGGTGGGTTCAAATTCAAAATGGTGGGTTCGAAAGAAATATCCGTCTAGGTTCAAAAATAATATCCTCTCTAGGTCTGTTTTTCCCTCCTCATTCCTCTATCTTTCCCCCTTCACTCCCCTCTCAGCCTCTACCTGTAATGCACACTTGATTCGATATTCTTTCTTTTTTTTACTGTCGCGGTCATGGTTAACAGTGGTCGTGAATACATTGGAGGTAGCTGTTGAAGAGAAATTTATATTGTATGGTTAGTGAGGATTGAACACTTATCGTTATACATACCATACGATGCGCAGACCGGTTGATCCATCGGCGATGTTGGAAAGTGTCTTGTTGATTGTCTGTTTTATTTTACGTAATGATGGATACATTTTCTCAAAATTGCACGCGCGGAATAAAGTAGGCAGTATAAAATCATGAAACTAGAGGTTGGTAGTTGAACAATTTGACGAAGTTTGTGCAGTTTAATAATGTGCTTGATTTTTTCATTGTGCTGTTTTTTAGGTTTTAACACTTAATTGACAGTGACTGCAGCATGTTTTGCTCAGAAAGCACCCGCCAATAAATTGTTACGAGTGAAAGTATTCATGCTACGACATCCACCGGGACAATCCATGAGAAACCAACCGAAACAACTGAAAACCAGCTCAGGATCATTCCATCGTCACAGTGTTCCTTTTCAAATTCCACCAGCATCGACAAATAACGGTAATTATTGAAATCATGTTACAAAGATAAAACTTTGTATTTGTGCCATTTATAAGACATATACTGTGTATCATTTATTTTTAGCAGGAGCTTTCAACGGCAACCTTCAAAACGATTACATATCATACAGCATCTCAGCCATCGATTTCTGGTAAATGAATCAGAGAACAACTCTTCTTTCATTAGTTGCATGAGTTTTGTAGTCTGCAAGGCTTGCATTATTACTTTACCAGTGTTTCGATTCGCCAGCCCACCAGCAGTCGCTTCATGATGCTAAGATCGATAAGATGCAAACGATCAGCTACCACGACATCCTGGACTATGTAAAAAAAAATTAAATCTTAAAGAGGTGTCATCGTTCTTTGGTGTCCTGGATAGGCGCCTTGCCTGAATCCTCCATCAGTTCGTTGTGTTGCTTGTGTCCCAGAAAATACAATGGTGCGAGCAACGCTGACGTATTGACCTACGACGGTACATTTCTGGCAACTGCTGTGACCTGTGAAAATTAAATGAAAGAAAAATTAAATACATGTGAAATTGACTGCCGATAAGTTTTGTAGTCAACCTGTTATGAATGCTCTTGCTAGAGTGTCTGCAATAATGGCCCTTAGATGTATCGACACATGTTTCCCGTTGATGTTTACTCCATATTCCACGACGTTGTTCATCTCCGTGACCATGAGACGTAAGATGCCTCAACGTTCGTCGGCTTCCTTCTACCACAGAAAATAGTTCTCGTCATCACTGGTACTTTCGGCATCTCATGGATATTACATAATATTGGCCAAAACTCCATGCTGCCACGTCTATGCAATGGTAATCCATCCATTGATATATGTTGGCATGAATAAGTGTTGCATTGCTAAAAAATAAGAAATAAAAATTTGCTATTTACACTCACAATTATAATGCTTCAAAAATGCACTGTTTGAAACAAACTTACCATAGTTGGACAGATAAAAATTTTTCTATTCCATGATACCAATACTGGCCGCCGCTTATTTCCATTATCTCGATCGATGGCTTACGGTTGGTTTCCAATCATGTTCTTGCACTTTTAGGTAAATTTGCTACCTTAGCTTTTTTCAAAAGGTCCAAGATCATATCCACCCTCCAGAGCGTTTCGTTGTTATAAAGCGCCCAATATCTCAGGCAATCTCCGATCGACATGTTCCGAAACAAAATTGATCGTGTTGTTCTTCTCCAGCACTTTCCTCGCAGGAACTGTCGTCCGAATTATTATCAAGTAGTGTTGAAAGCCCCATTTCATCCACATAAACTCCATCTCGATTTTCAACTGGCAGAAATTGCTTCCACAGGTACAGCAGCTACAGCTACAGCTTCGATATTTGCTGAAGATTGCTACGATGCGAACATTTTTTCACGATTATCGGATCGCCGATAGAAAACGGCACTATTTCGCAAACGTTTTAATTCGGGTTGCCGCCGCATTTTCACAGGATTTATGAAATAAAATATACACCAAGTATTTACAACACACTGCACGACCGTTTGTTTCAAAATGTAAACAATTCCTCAACGGGCTTATGCTCACACGCACAAGTCTATGCTGTTGGGAACATAACGCGAGAGAAAAGGACGGAACGATAGAGCAGACAGCATTTAGATTGTCATCAGGAAGTAAGGGGTATGACAAACGGTGGCGGAGTGGTTGCGGGGTAGCTCTCCGGACGTGGAGGGGTTTTTTTGTATGAAACTTTCATGGGTTCGGGTCGAAACGTCAATTTGGCGCTCCTTGGGCGAATAAACACCCTAAAATGTCCAAAATGTTGCTTGGGAGTAGCAGACTAGTACACGAATGCCCTGTTTGTCAACACTTATCAGCTGATCGCTTTTATGGAATTTTGGGAGTCGTCATCAAGCTTCGTCTGCTTCAATCGTGAAATAACGGCAAAGCTTGCTAGATGTGTGGAAGATAAGGTGGTTCGACCCTCGGTCTGCAATTGTAATGCTGAAATAGTACAATGGTAGGTATCAAGAGGTAAATGCAGTGTTAGTTATTTCTTTTAAACAAACTTAATTGATAAAAAAGATTAAATGCCATCTGCTATTTTCAGCAAAATCGATACTGTATCATCGGCGCTGGGGCTTCCGGTATATGTTCTGCCAAGACAGCACTAGATGCTGGTGGCCGTGTGACTGTATACGAAAGAACCGATCGGATTGGAGGCACCTGGGTGTACACCGAAGATGTAGGTACCGATCGGTACGGACTGCCGGTGCATTCCAGTATGTACGAAGGGCTGAAAACGAACCTTCCGAAGGAAATTATGGGATTTCCTGGCTACGAAATGCCAGAACAAGATGCATCCTACGTTCGATCGGATGAAGTGTTGCAATTTCTTCAAGATTATTCCGATTTTTACGATGTTACCGAGAGGATCAACTTTGCACATCTAGTGGAGGAAGTAAAACCAGCCACGGATGGCTCCAATGGATGGACCGTACGGATAAGGAATCTCACCGATGAGTCAATCAATACGCAATCGTTCGACTTTGTATTGATTTGCAACGGACATTACCATACACCTCACATTCCCGAGTATGTTGGTCGTGAAAATTTTCGTGGCATGCAGCTACACAGTCATGACTATCGTAAGCCGGACATCTTTCGAGGACAAAATGTATTGGTGATTGGGGCTGGTCCGAGTGGAACGGATCTGACCTTGGAAGCTGCAAAACAGGCGAAAACCGTCTACTTCAGTCATCATGTACCGGAGAAGTTAAAAAATCTGATTTATCCCACCAATGTCATTCAGGTGCCAGACGTACTTCGCATTCATCAAGATTCCGTCGAGTTCCAGGATGGGTGTAACCACCAGATCACCGTCATTTTCTACTGTACTGGATATCGATACAGTTTTCCATTTCTACATCCCGACTGTGGTGTAGATGTGGACGATAATTGGGTTCGGCCACTGTATAAACATGTGCTGAACATAAACCATCCGACAATGGCCTTTATTGGGCTACCGTTTTACGTTTGTGCTACGCTTATGTTCGAATTGCAGGCTCGATTTTGTGTAGCGTTTTACAGTGGACGACTTTCAATGCCCAAGAAGACGGAAATGCTCGATGATCACGAGTGTGAGATGAACGAGCGGAGGAGCAGAGGGTTAAAGAAACGACAGGCGCACATGATGGGTGCCGACTATCAGGGATCGTACTATCGATCCCTTGCGCATCGTGCACAGATCACTCCAATACCGGAAGTTATGACGGATATACATATAGATAGCGGAAAAAGAAAAAAGGAAGATTTACAAAATTATCGAAACGACGTCTATAGAATTGTGGACGATAAAACGTTTGTGAAGTGTCATGTTTCAGAGTTAAATAACTTGATGGAGAATCTTGCTCTTAAAAAAGCGATGAATTAAACGGAAAAGTTGTGTCTGTATCGGTTTTTGATATTAGATTGGTTTTATAATACGGAAAAGGTGTAATTATTTGCTTGTTTATTTCCAAACTACGCCTCAATAAAGAAGTTATTGAAGAATATTGGGGAGATCAAAGAAAAGAAAGAAAAAAAAGGATGAGCAAAGGTAAATAGAAGAAAATGGTAAAAGAGTAAATGAGGCCCCGCACCCCTTGGTTGATTGCGTAGCCGAAATTAACGGTACACACTACGGTTCAAATACTCGTAGGTTGAATTTAACGAATTAATGTATCACCAATTGCATACATTCAGTTTAAACGTCCACAAGAGGTGTAGCCACGATCGAAAACATGGCGGCCGGGGCCTCATTTACTCTTTTACCAAGAAAATTTGTTGTACATATATTATGCGAATTTTAAATAAAAAAAGGAGTCGAGACTGTTCGAAATTGGAAAAAATGTTCGACATTCAACATAAAATTTATTTTTGAACATTACGATTCTATCTATATCGGATGAAATAAATTCCGCCAGTTATAACTTCGTTCAGATGCTAATAGACTCGCAAGCTTGAGCTTGAAGTTATGATTTCAAGCTACTCCCGCAGCGTTGCTATTATTATCAGGAATCTTAATCTTCATAAAATGTTCATCATCAATCACGCGATATTCGTAGGATCTGAAATTGACATCCTCCTTCTTGCTGTTAATACAATCAGCGTGCATTTTGGCCAGCACCGGTTTCAACGAGTCTATTTCAGCAATTTGCGCCAGGTCATCATAATACCGTTGTTGTAAATCACCAGCTAGCATGTGTGTCAACTTGCCAGTTAAACCACGTGTCTGTCGTTCTGCATTCTCCCGTTGCCATGCCGCAAACATCTCCTCACGGCTAGGCAGTTCCTTTGCTCCACTGTAAAATTTCAGACAAAATCTTGCCTGTTGGTCCATCATGAGCATCAGGCACGCGTTGAACGGCAACCCGATAAACGCCATCGTCGGTTGGTTTATGTTGATACAATGATAATACAGCGGAGTGATGGCGTTATTGTGCACTGCTACGCCACAGTCTATGGAGATGAACGGTACCGAATAACGATACCCCGTACAGTAGATGATAACGTCAATATCTTCGTAGCTACCGTCAACAAAAATCACTCCAGATGGGATTAGTTTCGCAATTTCTGGTTTTTGTATAACTCGGTCGCCCGTATGCAAGGGATCTTTTGAGCGATGGCTTAGAATGGTTTTGCTAGCATGTAATGCTACATCTGGGGCAATGTCGACTCCACTATGGCCACCTCCAACTATCAGGACCCGATCGTCAAGGTAGTGTTCGCTACGACGGTAGTCTTTGCTATGCAGCTGACGCCCTCGGAATGTTTCCCTACCGAGGAAGTCCGGTATTACCGGTGAGTTGTAGTGACCATTGCAGACCATAACGAAATCAAAGTTATAGTTATGGTAACGGTCATTGGGTAAATCTTTAACCAGAACCTGTGTAGTAGAATAAGAACAGAAATGTGACCGTACATTAACTCGTGAATAAAACTTCAACGCTAACGCTACACTCACGTCCCACATATTATGCTGGAAATTTCTAGTCACTCGTACCACCTGTTGCTCAAACTTGATCACTTTTTTCAGTTGATGCTTTTCAACGTAACCGTTTAGTTGTTTGGCAACGTCCACCAATCCGACGAAGGTACTCGCTTTCTCATCGATTGGATAGTCCGGATAGCCCATTCCTTGCTTAACCAAATTGGTTTGCAAGTTCGCGTACATGCACGTTATATCAATGCCGTTATGGTCCTGTCCGGTGTAATCAGTGTAATTCCACAGTCCTCCAATTTGTTGAGTTTGCTCGAAAACAGTCACTTCGGAGTTATCATCCAGAGCCAGGGCATGTCTGGCGGTGCATAGCCCTGCCGGTCCGGCACCAATAATGCAAAATCTCTTCGATTTACTCTAAAACATCATTTTCAATGTACCATTGTATGAACATTTTATGTCAAACATCCCATACTCACCATCGGAGAGCACATTCGCAACTAAAAAACGAACGGTATCTCGAACAACACTGATGGACAGTCAAATGTTGATAAGCCGGGTGACCCAAGGCGATTAACACCAATTGGTGATTTTTTTTCTATTAGTATTTGTAGTCACCAGCTGGTCCACTTAACTTTGAATTAACTCGAACTGAGCCAAGTTTAAGGTGATATACATTAATTTATTTATAGAAGTGTCTGTAATATTGCATTGTACAAACTATCTATGAATGTGTGTTTATTCTGTTTTTTCTACTCATACTTGTATCGCCTGCTTTGTGATAAGTACTATCTTTACCAATATTTCGAAGAATTCCGCCATTTATACTTATCTTACCATTGCGTATGTTCCCACGTGGTGTCTACATGCGTCCATCAAACATCGAACACAATAGGCGACTTCATTGCAAAACAGAAGAACGCAAAAACTTTGCCCAAGTCATCTATTAATTCTTTAAATCTTAATTTCTCATAGAAATAGGCATAGGGATCGTCGACAACGAAATAGCAGCAAACAAAATAACAGACAAGTACAGCTACAATGATGCAACCCAAAACGCCAAACTATTCATGATACGGAAAGCTAAAGACTGGTTGAGATTATCCGTTTCAATATAAATGTTCCGTTATAGTTAATTCGTTGAGTGGATGTTGTATGAAAACACACATCACACCTGCCACGCTAAGAAAGAATGAGTTTTTCCGTAGTTACCTACGTAGACGTTCAACCGAACTACCCATATAGTCCATACATTTTGTATGGGAGATTCCGTTTCCGTGTACTTCAGACAAAATAACTTTTTATCTAGACGTCGGATTGATTTGAAATTTTCAGTAAAGATACTTGAGGGTGTTTTCTAAAATATTGTATGATTTTTATAATGTTACAAATTCATTAAGTATATTAATTTTAGGTACCAACAAATTTCACCCTTCACATCTATAACCCAAACCTGTGTAGCTCCAACATTTTAGATAGGAGTTTTCATTTTCTGTGTTTCAGTATGCGTATCTTTGATCATTGAATCTTAATTAATTGAAATTTTCAGAATTTAATTCTATTTTTTTTTCAAAACTGATGTAGAAATGTTAAATGTTCAAAAAGAATAGTTCCATTCGGAAACACGAATCCTTTAATTTAAGCAATTATGCCTTTCGTTTAGGTCTTACAATCTTAATGTTATCTTAAAAACAAGTATGCTACACATCATTTTGTTCAGAAAATGTGCGCCAAAAACACGTTTATTAATCCGCTTCTATTCGACTATGTATGTGATTCGAGGTACAAAAAAAGCTAAGTAACTCGGGGTCCACACTACAGCGCGACGTTCCGTCACGAAACGCGACGTCGCCTGACAGGCGGCCGAACTCCATACAAAAAAAATGTCGCACAAATCGCGCTAGTGTAGAAACAGCGAAAAACGCGACGTCACGCTAGCTCTTGTCACTCGGGGTCCACACTACAGCGCGACGTCGCCTGACAGGAACTGAACTCCATATAAAAAAAACCTTGCGCGATGCCGCGCGAGTCGCGCTGGATTTTTTTTGCATGGAGTTCAGCGCCTGTCAGGCGACGTCGCGCTGTAGTGTGGACCCCGAGTCAAATGTCAATTCGAAATGTAAACAAACCAACAGCAGGACAAAACGTAAACAAACCGAATCACAAACGCGAACAAAACGAGCAATATTCTTCACGAAACATCGGATTTTTCGTTGTACTACTTATTTCTAGACTTCACAAATGTAATTCAGTCATCAAACTCAGTTTTAATTGATATTTTTACCAAAGTTTTTTTGGGTGCCGAAACATACCCGGTTGACAGAAATTGACATTGTTGCTGGTACTATGTAGTTCCAGCAAGAGTCCCAGCAATCTGCCATGGAAAAACTTGCTGGTACTACATGACAGCTGCAAAAAATTTGAATTTTTGTCAACCGGGTGCTCTTCAACAAGTAGGAGATGATGTGGAAATACATACTTCCTACGGTGGGGCAAATATCGTCGATGGTTGTTTTAGGTGGTTTTATCAGTGAATTTCAAATGTAGAAGCGCCAAACTCACTCAGGGTGCATAAAATACGTAGCTAAACAAATATCATGCATTACTACCTCAAAATTCAATTAAAAATTTTAGCCGAGTTTGCGCCCCAATGTGATACATATTTCCACATACTCTCCTACCTCTGTCGCGCTTGGCTTGCGCGATTGTTCTGCCGAAACTGGGCTACTTTTGAAACGGGACGTCGCGCTGCAGTGTGGACCCCAGTAAAAGTGAGGGTTATGGAAAAACTCAATCCTTACTCGGGGTCCACTCTACAGCGCGACGTCCCGTTTCAAAAGTAGCCCAGTTTCGGCAGAACAATCGCGCAAGCCAAGCGCGACAGAGGTAGGGGAGTATGTGGAAATATGTATCACATAGGGGCGCAAACTCGGCTAAAATTGTTTGTTGAATTATGAGGTAGTAATGCATGATATTTGTTTAGCTACGTATTTTATGCACCCTGAGTGAGTTTGGCGCTTCTACATTTGAAATTCACTGAGAAAAGAAACTAAAACAAACATCGACGATATTTGCCCCACCGTAGGAGGTATATATTTTCCGTCATCTCCTAGTTGTTGAAGAGCAGTTTGTTTACGTTTCGGTACCCGAAAAAACTTTGGTAAAAATAATTAAAACGAAGTTTCATAACTGAATTACATTTGTAAAGTGTAGAAATAAGTAGTACAACGAAAAATCCGATGTTTCGGGGAAAATATTGCTCGTTTTGTTCGCGTTTGTGTTTCGGTTTGGTTACGATTTGTCCAGCTGTTGGTTTGTTTACGTTTTGAATTGACATTGGACAAGTGTTAGCGCGACGTCGCGTTTTTCGCTTTTTCTACACTAGGCATCGTCTAGCGCGATTTGTGCGACACTTTTTTTGTATGGAGTTCAGCCGCCTGTCAGGCGACGTCGCGTTTTGTGACGGAGCGTCGCGCTGTAGTGTGGACCCCGAGTTAGAATAGATAAAAACAGAACAGACGCATACAAGAATTACTAGGAACAACATTCCCGACGAAAAAAGAATAAAATAACGGAAAAAATTGTTTCCAGTTGAAGCATGAAGCGAGCGAAAGTTTATTAATTTCTACAATATTTTTTGCAACTTTACATAAAATTTCGAGTAGTTGAGAATCTATGTGCAAAGATATCAGTACTAAAATACATAAAAGGCAAACTACTATGTAAAAAGCATGAACTACACAGATAAATGGTTGTAGATGTGAAGGGTGAATGAAACTTAATGAATTTTTAAAATTATAAAAACTATACAATATTTTGAAAAACACCCTCAAGTATCTTCACTGAAAATTTCAAACCGATCCGACGTCTAAATAAAAAAATATTTGGTCTGAAGTACATACAGGAAAACGGAATCTCCCATACAGAACGTTTGGAGTACTCGGCAACGGATGAACATTTGAGGGGTATCAACCGAAAAACGTGAATGAAAATTATTTAAATTCCTTGAAAAAAAATGTGTTCTTTAGCACTACGATAGAAAATAAGTTTTTCTAGGCAGTCAAAATAAAATTCCACAAACTACCCAGGGTGAAATTTTTTGAAACCTGAAATTAACATGCTTAATACCCTTATTAGACGAGGGCTTTTATACCCTTATTAGACCTTATTGGGAGATACATTCCTTCCTCAATATCGGAATCAGGCATGACCGGTTCCGATTTTCTTTCGACTGGAATTTATATGTCAAAGTGGCGATTGGTTTACTTTTTGCTTTGTTGTTGAATCCTGAGAGATTCATGAATCCTGAGAGATTCATGAATCCTGAGAGATTCATTAATCTCGAGAGATTCATGAATCCTGAGAGATTCATTAATCTCGAGAGATTCATGAATCCTGAGAGATTCATGAATCCTTAGAGATTGAATGAATCCTTAGAGATTCATGAATCTTCATGAATCTTCATGAATCCCCAAAGATTCATGAATCCTCATGAATCCCCAAAGATTCATGAATCTTTCGTTCAGAGATTCAGATTCATTAATTTTGTTGAAAGATTCATTCAGATTCATGAATCTGAATCTGAAATACACAACTCTAGAAAAAACCCATTTTGTGGAACTTTGCGTTATTACACGAGCGGACATTATTTATATGTCAAACGCCCTGCCAGAGCCTTATTTCAATTCCTTCGAATTTTTTTTTGTTTAGCAAAACGATAGAAAATAAGTTTTTCTCGGGGGTCCGCGACAGCCGAGCGGTAGCGCCGGTTAGAAAATCGGCCCATGAGCGCCGGGGCTCACCACCTCGACGGCGTGGGTTCGAATCCCAACCGAGACCGGACCCTCCCCTGTACGAGAGGACTGATTTTCCACGTACAACAGGGAAACAAGTCTCGTAAGCCCTTAACGGGCAGGCATGACCAAGAGGTCGTTACGCCAAGAAGAAGAAGAACAAGGCTTTCTAAAAGTTTCATGCCGATACGTCAATCCAATCAAAAGTTAGAACAAAAAAACACTCCGGTTAAGTGGTTGAACGGGTAACGGTTAAAGAATCTTTATTTTAGGTACAGTCGACTCTCGATAATTCAAAGTTGGAGGGACCCAGAAAAAAGTACGATTTATCGAGAGTTCGAATTATCAAGAGTGGTAGGAAATAAGCAGCTACGGTTGGTGAGTTATGAACTAGAAATAAGTATGCGTGTATTGATTTACTTTATGCCTTTACCCACCGTTTTCGCTAACTGTTTTTTATTTACTTTTCTTTGTGCACCTTCCTACAAAGCATGTGTGCCCCAAATATGTCCGTCAGCCCGTCTACACCATGTAATCTAATTCGGACGAAAATCTTCGTCCCCGTTCAACAGAATGTTACGGGGGGTTACCCGCAATGTGGCGCGTTCTATCACGTTGCAACTTGTTCAGAACTTCGAATTGTTGCGAGTTGAGTGGATAGTGGACAGCTTCGAATTACCGCGTGAAGAGAGCAACCTAGCTTCGAATTTTACTTCGCTTTATCGAGTGTACCAAATCGTATTTTTTTTATTCGAAATAGTGAGAGTTTTCCAAGGGACTACTGATATAGGCAGGCGCGTCGGCCAGCGCGTGCCGAAAGTGTCCGAAAAGATGTTAGTTTGACAGATTGTAGATCACATTCGGAACACGGACGCGTCGGACGCGCGCCGTCTATTTTCGGCCTTTTAGAACCTACCTTGCATTTTCGTCTGTCAAAACCTGACGCGGTACAGCACTGACACCAACCACTGAATGATGTAACCTACTCGCTCGGTCTTAGACCCTTGATAGGAGTGTCAAACCGTGAATCAAAAGTGTTTTGTTTGGAACATGGTTTGATCGAGAAAGTCTATTTCGCCAAAAATAAGAAAATAATGGAACGATTTACAGCCGTCGAACAACTAACTGACGATAATCCAAAAGGAGCAGGCTCGAGTGGTTTAGTAATACGTAAGGATAAAGGCAAAGATGATATCGTTTTTAAACAACCGCAACCATCGCTGCTGGGATTGGACAAACTCGCCGCTGCTCGTCGTGCGGAACGCAAAACAAACAACAAACTTTCTTTTTACGGACACGAAGTGGAAGACGGGGACGATACTCCAGATGAGAGGAACCACAGTGCTAGGAGTAGCAGGAAGGATTACCCTTCTCCGCGGCATCGTCGGGACCGTGACGACAGAGAAGCCCGGGACCGGGACGAGCGAAGCAAGCGTAGTCGGATGGAACGGGAGCAACACTCGCGAAAGTACAGGGAGCGAGCCGTTGAAACGCCTTCATATGGTGGCGGCGTGAATGAAAAGGCAAGGCAAAAGCTCACCAAAGGATCGTCGGACTGGTATGAGGCAAGTAAGAAAAAGGGTAGCCTATACGCTTCATCCAAGGATATGCACCCTAAGCGTGAACGACATTACACACCGAGCGTACGCGCTGGCTCCGAATCGCGGCGAAGGTAAATATTATGATGCTATCTCTTCAGAACCTCTTTGTCATGCTTTACTTTTATTTTCTTTGCAGTACATTCTCAAGGTACGAACCGAGCACTCCGAGAAGTAAATATCGCTCGAAGCAAACATCCAGCTCTACCTGGTCCGACGGTGAAGATGACGGTGATACGGCAGGACCTCGATCATCGTGGGATTTTCCTACACCAAAGCCATTCTCTGGCACTGAATTTTCCGACGCCGATCGTGAGCAGTGGCAAGAGGAACAGCTTCGTCTCGATCGCGAATGGTACGGCAGTGATGATGAGCGACAGATGAACGAATACTCCGAGCTGAACTCGCAATATCTACAGCAACGTGAGCAGCAGATTCAGTCGCGTAACAACCGCCGAATATCGGCCCAGCAGCGCCAGATCAACAAGGATAACGAGCTGTGGGAGAAGAATCGTCTTCTCACGTCTGGCGTGGTGATGTCGGTTAACGTTAACGAGGACTTCGACGAGGAAGCCCTCGAACGGGTGCATCTGCTAGTGCACCATACCGTACCACCTTTTCTGGACGGACGGATCGTGTTCACCAAGCAGCCGGAGCCCGTAGTGCCAGTCCGTGAGCCGACGGCTGATATGGCGATAAATGCCCGCAAAGGTAGCGCCTTGGTGCGCACCTACCGCGAGCTAAAAGAACGTAAGCGTGCTCAGGCGAAACATTGGAAACTCGGGGGTACAAAGTTGGGCAACATTATGGGCGTTGCGAAGGACAAAGACGATCAGGATCCGGCCGAGGGTGAAGACGGATCGTACGATTCACGCAAGGATCAAAAGTACGCTGATCATATCGATGACAAGCAGGGAGATAGTTTCGAGCATGCCCCACGCCGGAAGACGATCCAACAGCAGCGCCGCTCGCTTCCGGTTTTCGCCGTGCGGCAAGATTTACTAAATATCATACGTGAAAACTCGATCATCATTATCGTCGGTGAAACGGGTAGCGGAAAAACGACACAACTCACGCAGTATCTGCACGAGGACGGATACAGTGCCAACGGGATGATAGGATGCACGCAGCCGCGCCGTGTAGCGGCCATGTCTGTGGCAAAGCGTGTTTCCGACGAGATGGATTGTGCGATGGGACAGGAGGTTGGCTACGCAATCCGCTTCGAAGACTGCACCTCTGAGAAGACGGTCATCAAGTACATGACCGATGGTATTCTGCTGCGAGAAAGCTTACGCGATAAGGAGCTCGACAACTACAGTGTGATCATTATGGACGAGGCGCATGAACGTTCCCTTTCGACGGACGTGTTGTTTGGGCTGCTGAGAGAAATTGTCGCCAAAAGGAGGGACTTGAAGTTGATCGTTACATCCGCTACGATGGATGCGGGAAAATTTTCCAACTTCTTCGGCAATGTACCAACCTTCACTATCCCAGGACGTACGTTCCCGGTGGATGTGTTTTACGCTAAGAATGTGTGCGAGGACTACGTCGATGGTGCGGTGAAACAGGTACTGCAAATCCATCTCCAGCCGACGGAAGGGGACATTTTGGTGTTTCTGCCCGGTCAGGAAGACATCGAGGTGGCCTGTGAGGTGCTGGCGGAACGTTTGGGTGAAATCGATAACGCACCAGCGCTCTCCATTCTTCCCATCTACTCGCAGCTACCGTCCGATTTGCAAGCCAAGATATTCCATCGGTCGTCCGATGGGACGCGCAAGTGTGTCGTAGCCACAAACATTGCGGAAACGTCGCTAACTGTCGACGGTATTTCGTACGTGATCGACGCTGGCTATTGCAAGCTGAAGGTCTATAATCCTCGCATCGGTATGGACGCCCTCCAGATCTATCCCATCTCGCAGGCAAACGCAAACCAACGCTCGGGTCGTGCCGGCCGTACCGGCCCAGGCCAAGCGTTCCGGTTGTACACCGAGCGGCAGTACAAGGACGAGCTGTTACCGCTTACGGTGCCCGAGATTCAGCGCACCAATCTGGCTAATACAGTACTGCTGTTGAAGTCGCTCGGAGTGAGTGATTTGCTTCAGTTCCATTTTATGGATCCACCTCCGCAGGACAACATTCTCAATTCACTGTATCAGCTGTGGATTCTGGGTGCGTTGGACCATACCGGAGCGCTCACTCCGTTGGGTCGACAAATGGCAGAGTTCCCACTGGATCCACCGCAGTGTCAGATGTTAATCGTGGCTAATGAAATGGGATGTAGCGAGGAAATTTTAATCATTGGTAAGTTTTATATATTTTCCTTTCTAATTAATTGGTTTAATTGTTGGTTAAAAGATAAAAAAAAACATACACAAACACAAAGAATTAGACCTGATTGTATCTCTCAATCAGATTAACTTTTGCTCTCACGAAATTTTTTTTTTTGCTTATTTTGTATCTTTCATGTCCTTTTACTGCGCACAACATTTTTTGTTCCCAAATTTAATGGATTTAAGGATTGATTCGCGTTATTTGCGTCACGAGAAATATTAACAAGCTGATATATGTTTAAGCAATGTGTTTGAGATCAAAAATTTCAATTAGATGTCAAAAATGTTTTCAGCTTTTTATGTTATCATTCACTATATTCTATAGAATCTATGAATACATTTTTATTCAAGCACTTTACACGAGCATTAACGAAGTATCAACTTATAAAAAGTTGGAATAATCAATTCGTAAGCATTGATTGTTCATTGCCACTTCGAACAAACACAAAAACGATCCTATATTCAAGTTTTATTTATTTTTCCATCTCATTTAAACACTTAAAATAACTGGTGCCGATAGAATTGCTTAAAATATATTTTCTTTCAATACCGATAGAAATGTTTTCTTTTAGCTTTATAGATATGAATATTCCAGTACATATGTAAAAGTCCAGCATCAATCTTGCTGGAATCGTTTCACAAGAACGAATGATTGCATTCGGAAAGTACCAGATTAGCAAGAATGAAAGGTTTGATAATTCAATTTTTTAATGAAGATCATGATTCATGATTTCATATTATTATACTTATTATTACCTAATAAGAATCATCCCTGACGCGGTATGTCTTATAATATTGTATCAATTAGCAATACACTGCCAAATGGTTTTTAATGCAACCGAAAAATAATTTGTGTGATAAGATTCTACGTGGTGTACGTGTCCTATTGATAGCTATTTTATAACACTGTTTTTTTTTCTTCACTAGTGTCAATGCTGTCGGTGCCGTCAATATTTTATCGGCCTAAAGGACGCGAGGAAGAAGCAGATAGTGTAAGAGAAAAGTTCCAGGTACCTGAGTCGGATCATTTAACGTACCTTAACGTGTACCAGCAGTGGAAGATGAACAAGTAAGTTGAATTAAGGTTAAAATTTCTTACATAAAATAAATAATGGCGTAATCTCCTTTTCAGATATTCGGGCTCATGGTGCAACGAACACTTTATACACGTGAAAGCGATGCGCAAAGTGCGCGAGGTTCGTCAACAGCTCAAAGATATTTACAGTCAACAGCAAAGGCTAACGCTGAAATCGTGCGGCACGGATTGGGATGTGGTGCGGAAGTGTATTTGTTCGGCGTATTTCTACCAAGCTGCACGCCTGAAGGGCATCGGAGAGTACGTAAATTTGCGGACGGGTATGCCTTGCCATCTGCATCCCACCTCTGCACTGTACGGGCTCGGTACCACTCCGGACTACGTCGTGTACCATGAGCTGATCATGACGGCGAAGGAGTACATGCAGTGTGCAACTGCTGTCGACGGTTACTGGTTGGCCGAGCTGGGTCCGATGTTCTTTTCGGTGAAGGAAACGGGCAAAAGCGGTCGCGACAAACGTCGCCAGGCTGTCGAGCATCAGAACGCGATGGAAGTACAGATGCGCGAGGCGCAGCAGCAAATGGAGCAGCGTAAACATGACGAGGAGAAGCTCAAATTCACGATAAAGCAAGAGATCGTTACACCGGGAGCCACACCAAGGCGAACACCGGCCCGAATCGGATTGTAAACATCTGGTATCCAATTGTTCTGTGCTAGTATGTTGAATGGACTTAGGAATAAAGTTAAAACAGAGAATTACCCTTCCTACATTAAAATTACCATAAGTATTTTCTATACTTTCTATATTTATGTTATGCTTATGTTAAATATATAAATTTGGGGTTGCCCATGGCGCAGTGATAGCGCGAAGAAACACCACGCTAGAGGTGCGGGATCGAATCTCGAGTGTGGCACCCCCGGGTATTACGAACGGCTAACCACCAATCTATAATATACCGTCTTTCGGTCACACAAACTCTCTTCGGAGAGAGGCCTTGTCCCACTAGGGGATGTCGTGCCACATAAAAAAAAAAAAAAAAAACCACCAATCTATGGTACACAGTCTTACGGCCACAGTAACTCTCTTCAGGGAGCGCCCATAGTACCACTAGAGGAAATATTGTACCACTTTATTGTGATTTATTTATACCTTGATGTTACATCTAGTGTTGTGCCTTATGAGTCTTTAGACGAGAAATTCATTCATATTGATTGATTAATGAATCTTTTGGGATTTGAATCATAGAAAAATCTTTTGAATCCTCAAGGAATCATCATGACTCTTCTTGATTGTTTCATTGACGGGGATCAAGCGAAAACAAAAATCAAAGAGGGGCCTCTTTTCCTATTTTGTTTAACATCAGTTAATCTTTGGGATTCATGAATCTCTCATTTATTGATTCATTCATCTAAAAAACGAAGCAAGTAACCAATCATGTCTTTCTGAATGTTTTATATACTAAAGCTCCCAACTTTTACTGCAATCATTTTTTTCAAGTGTAATACACATTTTCCTATGTATTAAATTTTGTCATTTGAGAAGGTAGAATCTCCCAAAGAATATTGAACATCCATAAGAAGTTTAATATAATGTTTTAACGCAGGACAAATAATCATCGCAATGGAATTAAAGTATTGGTGGACCATAAATGAATCAATTTTTATTCGAATTCAAATACCTACTTTTAAATTACATTATTCATTTTTCAAATATTCAGCTATGTTTGCCACTGGAGTAATATATAATTACCACAACTCAAGTCTGTCACAACTCGATACACACTACGATATACTAGCAAAAAATGTAAAAACTACCTTGCAACATTGTTCTCGATTTTATTTTTTTCTCATTTTTACACAACTCAACGTAGTATTGTTTTGATAATTTTATCAAAACTCAGTGAAATTAATAATTTCAATATTTTATTAATAATTAGCGCATTATTGGCGGAAAAAGGTGAAGTCATTTTAATTTGCAATACGCAAAGAGAGCTAGAAGCGGAATGATGATCACAACAAACATGGGCAATGTATGAATTTTATTTTTATATATCACATAGACTCCATGCGAAAATACAAATGAACAGTAAACTTGGCAAAGAAATTACCTTTTTTAATAAAATTAATATTGAAAACTTAAGTTGCAGTAGAAAAGGTCTCAATGAAATAATTTTTCAGTCACATTTTGTATTGTTTTCTGCAATGTAATAGATCCTATAAATTGAATTAAATTTTGTTAAAATTGAAAATTGTTCAAAACGACAACAAAATGGTGCAAATCAACACATGGCAAAGCAGTTTACTAAAAATGCTAAATTATAAGGTTCGTAGAAGCGTTAATCGCTTTTTTAGATAATAGGGATTGAAATCCTGGCTGAGGGTTCCCCATGTCTACGAAATATATAATTTAGCAGTTGGCACAGCTTTGTCCGTTGTGTTCTGAGATGTGATACCAGAGACATGTAAATTTAATTAAATTTTGTTTTCCATCCGGTTGTGCGATAGTTAAAAAACCGGAATGGCCTCAAATAACCCGCGATAAAGGATACACCGAAACATTATCAAAAGGGCAACAAAACGGTACAACTCAACGCTTGGTATAGAAGTTTACTGGACAAGGCAAAGTTGTATGGTTCGTAGAAACAATCACTTTTTTAGATAAGATTGGTTTCCAAACTGGAGCTGTAAGACGAAGGAAACGAGTTGTTTTCTCAGAAAACCACAGCCAGTAAATTTGATTGAATTTAGTTTTCATTCATTATTTTCTTCTTAACTGAATGTCAAAACGAGCATGCGACTGTAAAAACAACCAAAAACATCCGGGAAATACCACAGATAACCCGCAAAGCGCGCGTAATGGGGGAATCCTGTATTATTTAAAACAAAATGTTTCGTTAATGTATGAAGCAGTTCTTTATTTGATTCAATGGAATCCCGTCCTGTTAGAAAATCAGCCTATGAACCCCTTGACGGCGTGGGTTTGAATCCCAACCGAGGTGGAACCTGTTCGTGAGAGGACTTGACAAAGGAACAAGCCTAGTCTCCTTCATGGGACAGAAATGACCGAAAGGGTTTCGAATAAAGTGCTTTGTAATCTACGACTTGCTAACGATGTTAATCTGAAACAGCAAAGGCTAACGCTGAAATCGTGCGGCACGGATTGGGATGTGGTGCGGAAGTGTATTTGTTCGGCGTATTTCTACCAGCTGCACGCCTGAAGGGCATCGGAGAGTACGTAAATTTGCGGACGGGTATGCCTTGCCATCTGCATCCCACCTCTGCACTGTACGGGCTCGGTACCACTCCGGACTACGTCGTGTACCATGAGCTGATCATGACGGCGAAGGAGTACATGCAGTGTGCAACTGCTGTCGACGGTTACTGGTTGGCCGAGCTGGGTCCGATGTTCTTTTCGGTGAAGGAAACGGGCAAAAGCGGTCGCGACAAACGTCGCCAGGCTGTCGAGCATCAGAACGCGATGGAAGTACAGATGCGCGAGGCGCAGCAGCAAATGGAGCAGCGTAAACATGACGAGGAGAAGCTCAAATTCACGATAAAGCAAGAGATCGTTACACCGGGAGCCACACCAAGGCGAACACCGGCCCGAATCGGATTGTAAACATCTGGTATCCAATTGTTCTGTGCTAGTATGTTGAATGGACTTAGGAATAAAGTTAAAACAGAGAATTACCCTTCCTACATTAAAATTACCATAAGTATTTTCTATACTTTCTATATTTATGTTATGCTTATGTTAAATATATAAATTTGGGGTTGCCCATGGCGCAGTGATAGCGCGAAGAAACACCACGCTAGAGGTGCGGGATCGAATCTCGAGTGTGGCACCCCCGGGTATTACGAACGGCTAACCACCAATCTATAATATACCGTCTTTCGGTCACACAAACTCTCTTCGGAGAGAGGCCTTGTCCCACTAGGGGATGTCGTGCCACATAAAAAAAAAAAAAAAAAACCACCAATCTATGGTACACAGTCTTACGGCCACAGTAACTCTCTTCAGGGAGCGCCCATAGTACCACTAGAGGAAATATTGTACCACTTTATTGTGATTTATTTATACCTTGATGTTACATCTAGTGTTGTGCCTTATGAGTCTTTAGACGAGAAATTCATTCATATTGATTGATTAATGAATCTTTTGGGATTTGAATCATAGAAAAATCTTTTGAATCCTCAAGGAATCATCATGACTCTTCTTGATTGTTTCATTGACGGGGATCAAGCGAAAACAAAAATCAAAGAGGGGCCTCTTTTCCTATTTTGTTTAACATCAGTTAATCTTTGGGATTCATGAATCTCTCATTTATTGATTCATTCATCTAAAAAACGAAGCAAGTAACCAATCATGTCTTTCTGAATGTTTTATATACTAAAGCTCCCAACTTTTACTGCAATCATTTTTTTCAAGTGTAATACACATTTTCCTATGTATTAAATTTTGTCATTTGAGAAGGTAGAATCTCCCAAAGAATATTGAACATCCATAAGAAGTTTAATATAATGTTTTAACGCAGGACAAATAATCATCGCAATGGAATTAAAGTATTGGTGGACCATAAATGAATCAATTTTTATTCGAATTCAAATACCTACTTTTAAATTACATTATTCATTTTTCAAATATTCAGCTATGTTTGCCACTGGAGTAATATATAATTACCACAACTCAAGTCTGTCACAACTCGATACACACTACGATATACTAGCAAAAAATGTAAAAACTACCTTGCAACATTGTTCTCGATTTTATTTTTTTCTCATTTTTACACAACTCAACGTAGTATTGTTTTGATAATTTTATCAAAACTCAGTGAAATTAATAATTTCAATATTTTATTAATAATTAGCGCATTATTGGCGGAAAAAGGTGAAGTCATTTTAATTTGCAATACGCAAAGAGAGCTAGAAGCGGAATGATGATCACAACAAACATGGGCAATGTATGAATTTTATTTTTATATATCACATAGACTCCATGCGAAAATACAAATGAACAGTAAACTTGGCAAAGAAATTACCTTTTTTAATAAAATTAATATTGAAAACTTAAGTTGCAGTAGAAAAGGTCTCAATGAAATAATTTTTCAGTCACATTTTGTATTGTTTTCTGCAATGTAATAGATCCTATAAATTGAATTAAATTTTGTTAAAATTGAAAATTGTTCAAAACGACAACAAAATGGTGCAAATCAACACATGGCAAAGCAGTTTACTAAAAATGCTAAATTATAAGGTTCGTAGAAGCGTTAATCGCTTTTTTAGATAATAGGGATTGAAATCCTGGCTGAGGGTTCCCCATGTCTACGAAATATATAATTTAGCAGTTGGCACAGCTTTGTCCGTTGTGTTCTGAGATGTGATACCAGAGACATGTAAATTTAATTAAATTTTGTTTTCCATCCGGTTGTGCGATAGTTAAAAAACCGGAATGGCCTCAAATAACCCGCGATAAAGGATACACCGAAACATTATCAAAAGGGCAACAAAACGGTACAACTCAACGCTTGGTATAGAAGTTTACTGGACAAGGCAAAGTTGTATGGTTCGTAGAAACAATCACTTTTTTAGATAAGATTGGTTTCCAAACTGGAGCTGTAAGACGAAGGAAACGAGTTGTTTTCTCAGAAAACCACAGCCAGTAAATTTGATTGAATTTAGTTTTCATTCATTATTTTCTTCTTAACTGAATGTCAAAACGAGCATGCGACTGTAAAAACAACCAAAAACATCCGGGAAATACCACAGATAACCCGCAAAGCGCGCGTAATGGGGGAATCCTGTATTATTTAAAACAAAATGTTTCGTTAATGTATGAAGCAGTTCTTTATTTGATTCAATGGAATCCCGTCCTGTTAGAAAATCAGCCTATGAACCCCTTGACGGCGTGGGTTTGAATCCCAACCGAGGTGGAACCTGTTCGTGAGAGGACTTGACAAAGGAACAAGCCTAGTCTCCTTCATGGGACAGAAATGACCGAAAGGGTTTCGAATAAAGTGCTTTGTAATCTACGACTTGCTAACGATGTTAATCTGATGATTTTGTACACTAATACTCAACCTTTAATTCTAGATCCTTGCTTTCTGTATGTGCTATAGACCATTTCACCTTCATGAACAACTGTTGTATTGTTCATATTATTCGCGGTCGTTCGCCTAGTGTCCTTACCCTTCCATTGTGTTAGCGTACGCTGCCTCCGCCTCGCGAATGACCGAGTTAGCAATAGACAAGAAACGACAACAACGAAACCCACGCTACACCCGTTATCAATTGATTTCACGTTTCAATTGACTCCATTATGGAGGGCAGTCGCGAGAGTGAGAATGCATCGGTTGCACCTGCTGCATCTGGGGCACTGAATATGTTGTGAAAAGTAGAGGCGGTATAAATGTATCACTCTGGTAGAAGCCACTACAGTAAGGCCGACTTGCCTGAGTTCGCGGGTGTTACCAATTGGTGTCGAAGTTTAGTAAAGTTAGTAAAAGTGACCATGCGCTACTGCATCATAGGGGCAGGTATGGCCGGAATAGCTGCGGCACGCCGTGTACTAGAGATAGGTGGTGAAGTGACACTGTTCGAGCGGATGGACCAGATTGGGGGTACATGGATTTACACCGATGAGGTCGGAACGGACCGACATGGACTTCCCATCCATACCAGCATGTATCGGGGGTTGAGAACCAACCTGCCCAAGGAGGTGATGGGCTATCCCGATTTTTCGATACCGGATGAGCCGGACTCGTATATTGGTTCGGAGCGTATCCTCGCTTTTCTACGCTCGTACGCCGATCGTTTCAACATCAAAAAGCACATTAAGTTTGAACACCTTGTGCTCGCGGTGAGTCCTTCGGCTGACGATCGTTGGACGGTGGAGGTGGAGGATCTCGTCATGCATCAGCGACAGCTGTACAGCTTCGATTTTCTGTTCATCTGTAACGGTCACTATCACACGCCAAACCTGCCATCAATCGAAGGGCAGGAACACTTTGCCGGTGCACAACTGCACAGTCATGACTATCGTTGTGCGGACCATTACAAAGGTAAGCTTTCCGCGCGCATGTTACGGAACCTGGTGCACAACGGAGCAGATTTTAACTCGCTGCCTGTTTTCCTCATGCCTTAGACAAAGCGGTTCTCGTGATTGGCGCCGGGCCTTCCGGGATGGATATAGCGCTCGAGCTTGCGAAAAAGGCAAACCGTGTTACAATCAGCCATCATATGGAGCCCCTGACATTTCCCTTCCCTCCGAACCTAACGCAACAGTCTGATGTGGCCTGTCTTACGGAAGCTGGTGCTCGGTTCACCAACGGCCACAACGAAACGTTTGACGTGGTGTTGTACTGCACCGGTTTTCGGTATAATTTTCCATTCCTAAGCCCCAGCTGTGGCGTATCTGTCGAGGATAACCATGTCCAGCCACTGTACAAGCATTGTATCAACATTAACCGCCCGACGATGGCCTTCATCGGCCTTCCGTTTTATGTGTGCGCCGCTCAGATGATGGATCTGCAGGTTCGGTTTTGTTTGAAATATTTTACCGGCAGCCGGCACCTGCCCACGGGTAAGGATATGCTGGACGATATGCGACGGGAAATGGAGGATCGATGGCGGCGTGGTTACCGGAAGCGGCACGCACACATGATGGGCCCCGAACAGGGTCAATACTACGCCGATCTTGCCAGAACAGCTGATATTGAACCGATCGCACCGGTAATGACGAAACTGCACAACGAGAGCAGCCAACGTTTTGTAGACGATTTAATTCACTTTCGTGGGGACGTTTTTCGTATTATAGACGATGAACACTTTGAGTACGTCAAGGGTTAGGATTGGTAAAATTGTAATGGTAGACGGAAATATCATCAAATAAAAAAAAGAGGTCCCCCCGGAAGCTGTAGCTGTGAAGCATGATAGATACTGTCAGCAAAAGCAATTATACTCAGCGAGGAATCTGCACAAAAGTTGTGATTATTGAGCAAGGTTGAGTAAATAAGAAAAGAACACGTTGAATAAATAAGGAAATAAATAACACGCATGTTTGATAGTTCTCAGTGCTGTAAACAAGTTTGTTTTGCCCCTTGTAACATACTGTGGCAGTTGCGGAATGCGTGTTGCGCCAATAAACATAAACTCAATAAACCCTTTATGTGCCTTTGTTTCGAAACAAACACTCAGATATGACGTCAATGAGTATGAAATCAAATAAGTTAATCATCCGTGTGTTCTAACTTAATCATCCGGAACTAAACTGTTTAGATCTGTACTGAAAGGATGCCTACGGGTGTTTACGATTGACGTACTGGGACAACAGAACACAGATATATTCAAGCTTGTGTTAAATATTTATTGACATTATCATACAACTTCTACTATCAAGCTCGTACATAGTTTGCATCGATATCTTACTTAATTTAAATCAAAAATCACATTCCCATCCTTCTCCCAAGGGCTTTACATATTCGCTCATTAGACAACCCCCGGAAAAGTGCACCTAGTTCACTTTCACGAAGGTCTCATCGTCCACGATCCGGAACTTATCGTTGCGGAAATTCACTAGATCCTCCGAGAAGCGCATCGCACTGACCTTGTGTAGCTTCTTGATGACCGGTTTGATCGGTTCAATTTCGGCCGTCCGCGCCAGATCATCGTAGTAGTTATCCTCAACCGGGCCCATCATATGGGCTTGCCGCTTCTTCAGGCCACGCTTCCAGCGTTCCTCCATCTCCATGGCCGTGTCCGCGCTCATTTCCTCCTGCGTCGGCAGCGCCTTTCCACCACTGAAGAACTTGATGCAGAACCGTGCCTGCAGGTCCATCATCTGCGCCGCACAGACGTAAAACGGAAGTCCGATGAACGCCATCGATGGGTTTCGGATGTTGATGCAATGTTTATACAGCGGCTGCACGTAATTATCCTCGACCGTTATGCCGCAGTCGACACTCAGAAACGGGAACGTGTATTTGTAACCAGTGCTGTAGCAGATTACGCTGAAATCTTCACTGGTGCCATCTTCGTATAGGACACCCGTCTCGGTGAGACGCGCTACGTCCTGCTTCAGCGTGACATTGCTCGGGAACACCGTTTGCGGCTTATCCTTCAAGTGATGGCTTAGCGTTACACGGATCGCTTTCTTGGAGATCTCGTACGCCATGTCCATCCCCGAAGGTCCCGCTCCAATAACGAGCACAGTTTCTCCTGAAAAAAAAAATAGCTCATTTTAATAACTAGTTCGCATTTAGGAACTAGTTCTAAGTTGTTACCTTCAAACGGTTCATTACTGCGGTAGTCGTGGCTGTGCATCTGTTTGCCACGGTACACGTCCGCACCAGGATATTTGGGCAAGTTCGGTGTATGGTAGTGGCCATTGCACACCAACACGTAGTCGAAGGTGTACGTCAGCAGTTTATCGTTCGGGCAGTCACGCACGATCACTTCCCACGCCTTGTCGTCGATAGTTGGCTTCACGCGCACCACATAATGGCTGAACCGGATGTGCTCCATGATGCCGAACGCTTCGGCAAACTGCTGGAAAAAGTTCAGCATATCCTCCGCCGGGATGTACGAGCTGTCCTGCTCCGGAATCGGGAAGTCCGGGAAGCCCATGATCTCCTTCGGCAAGTTCGTCTTCAGACCCTTGTACATGCTCGAGTGCACATCGATGCCGTACTCGTTCTTGCCTGTCGCCTCGTTGAACACCCACGTTCCGCCGAGCTGCTTGCCCATCTCGAACACCATGACCTCTCCGCCGGCTTGTAATGCGTGCCGGGCAGCACAAAGCCCTGCCGTACCGGCTCCTATCACGCAGAATGTACGTTTGCTCTGTGGATCACAAACATGTTTGATTTATTTTCCCAACACGACGATGAATAACTATTTGCAATGCAGACACAAAATCAACGGACATTCCCATCGAACGTAGGATAATTAAAACGAGAGGAAATTCCCATTCACAACCATTTGCTGTTTCGCTGATAACACGGAGCCATTCGAAGCCGGCTCAAACTGGTTTAACACTGATCGTATGTCGTCGTTTTGTACCATTCTTACAAAAGGTTATAATTAATCAAATAATTAGCGCCGGTCAATTAAGTACTGCAAGCCCTCGTCCATGCCATGATAGCCCGATTTCGCGTGTTAGGCCACAGTCGTAATCACAATTCCCATCCCTACCCGGCCACGCCTTGTCCCTTAATCGACCAGTCTTATCAAGCCAGTTCTCTTTCTTTCTCTCCTATCTGGATCTATTGAACCGCGTGGTAAAAGGGAGACGAAATTGCACAATAAAGCTGAACAGAGTTTGTTTTTAAGCTTTTTGGGTCATTTGCATCAAGTTGAAATCGGTGTTTGACACACTTTCCAACGTAAAGTGGCCCAATTTATTCGAATGGAATAAAGATCGACGGCATCCAATCCAGACGGAAGCAGGCCATCGCACGCTGCACTGTGGGTCAGCTAAGAATAATCAATCCCCCGGCCACGCTTCGTTTCGATTGAGGGGTTTGCCATTTTGCGCGCGTAGTTCCGCATCCAAGACATGCTCAAGAAATACGATCGGCTGTTTTCAAGGTCCACCGGTTGAGAGGAAAAAGCTGGTTCAGAGTCCAGAAACGCTTAACCTATATGGTACCTTTCGATGCAATTTATTCGCTTCTTGTGAATATTCTTTTTCGTTACGTTTTTAAGTTGAACGCTGAGTGTAATATTTATGTTGATAATTTTTTTAACAGGGCCACAAAAACAAATGGCGGGTGAGAATATACCCCTGGATAGTAACAAATGTGCGTCTAAAACGTACCCTGGCAGCATCTTCCTCTTAGGTTATCGGCTTCTGGACTAACAATCGACCAGGAAAAATAGATTATGCATTAGGTCTGTTGCTATGTATCAGGTAGAATAACCGGATCCAGTGATAAGCCGGTCCTAATCATCCGTCCAGGGCGGTGCCTCATCTTCAACTCACCAAAGTTACCACTGAAAGTGTATTGGTTCCCTTTATTTAATTTTTTATTTGATTTTTTCTTTTTATTCAGCTGCATTGCCGGAATGTAGGAAGGGTTAAGCCAACTCTTGGCGGCATCTAGATACAAGCCACACAAAGGATGAACGCTACGCTAATGAATTTCACTGAAAAGGGAATTCAAAGGATTTAGCTGGATTTCACCATAGATACATGGAGAAAACAAAAAAATAAACAAAATAGATAACAATTGCTTCACTGTCGAAACTGTCGTAGAAAAGCACCCTTCCGGGAGGTACGCTGACGCCAAATGCATTAGCCAAGGGATTTATCCTCGGTGATATCGCAGCTTTGCTATCGAATTGGTTTACATAATTGACTGTCCACGTTGGTATCCCACGTCACCGGCCATGGCGTAGATGTGTGCTGTGGACATTGTCCAGGGGAGGCTACGTATTGAGGTGGAGAGTTTCTATTTTCAGTTTTTCTTCTACTATTTTTTTATTCTGTGTGTGTACATTGCAAAAGGTTCTATACGTTGTGAATTTATATGGTTAGAGCTTAATGCTACAACAAGGGTAAAAATAAATGTTTTTTCTTATTTTTTTTTATTAGTATTATAACGAACGATCGCCAATGTCACTCAGAGGAAATCTTGATTAATTCCAGAGAATATGTTGACTTTGCGTACATTAATCAATTTTCAGGGACACTATTATATCATCAATAAAGCAATATAAATTCAAATGAAATAAACAACCGTAGTAATTTAATCATAATAATCTACAGTATTAAAAGAAAGTTATATGATCTTTATCACCAGGTTGCGTTAACGAGATTAGTGATTATTTCTTGTTGGGGCAATAATGTTGGTGTTTAGTGATTAAAATCATAACACTTGATCATCATCGCGAGACATAAATGCACAACAAAGAAAGATAGACACGTAGATAGTTAACGATTTTTTATGGTGTGTTCAATCGGAAAATTTTACCAATGATTTTTTCACATTTCGTACAATGGATTAGCTGATGAAAAGATTTCCATTTTTTAAGAAAAACAAAACGCTTATGCTGATGAAGCTACACGCAAAGTGTTATGTGGCCGAGGTTGTAGAGATCAATGCACTGAGTCTTTGTTGGTAGTTCGGGGTGGCTAGAGCATGGAGTATTTTATTTCATTCATTTAAAAATGCACTACGATCATCGATGTTCACTCATTTTTCAAACGTACCTTTTCCGTTACCATGGTTTAGCTGAAGACAGACCGACAGACTGAGGTTCACTGACACCTTATTTTCAAATATAAAATGTAGTTGATTGTTTCAAAGTGCGTGCTGATAGCATCGATAAATGACGAGGTTGAACTGTTTGATGAATTTTCACTTCACTCGTGTGCCCCGTGAAATGAGATGTATACTTTTCAGTTCGATCTTTACTGCTGCACTATCGCAACTGGACTAACAGTCCATTCCGCGGGCCTTTTTTATTTATTATGCTAGCATAGACCGCGCAGCACCGTCGTATCTCCGTGACTTTGCCCTATTGGATGCAGTTCAGTTTTTTTCCTTTGCTCGGGGTTTACACATCATTTATATGATGCACGGCTTCTCATGCGATGCCCTAAAGCCCCACGCTACGCAATAGGAAATGGACCCTACGTCACGCTCGCTGATGTAGTTCTAACGCTTGATTTGTCATTCGTTCAATGGGAAATACCATGTTTGACAAATTGCTGAATATTTAACTATTAAGGATTCCGGGAATTTTTTAAATTAATTTACTACTGCTTTGGGTGAGCATGCTTTTATTGTTTATTTTGTGTACTACATTTGTTTGACCTATGTTTTCTTATAACACTAGGCTCCCAATTATCTGGGATAGGATTATCCGCTCTACTGGTTATCTGCGGCCATTTCTAGCTTTTTTCATCTTGTGCGGTGTAGTATCATTTCCCAGGCAACAACAGGACAAAATGTGTCGAGTGATGAACTATCTCCAAGAAAACTTTGTGAGTCACTTTCTGTGCCCGAATACATTCTGTTTACCGCTTCTACTTTCAAAGTAATCTTTTTTAAACTAGTGAATAATGACTCTCCGAACTTTGCGTTTTTGAATAAACTTCTTTCACTAACACTTGTTGACTGTACTGTTTCGTTGACAATTTTAACGACGGTCGCCTCATCTGCGCACTTGTGTTACACCTTACACCACGTGTATACACTGTTAGCGATTCTTCTTTTACCACAGATAATTAAGAGTTTACCGTAGTTTTGTTTCATGATTTAGAAATGTAGTGGATTATCAGGATGTTTTAAAACCATTTTTTATCTGTCACACATTCATTTAGTAGTTTGAATCATGCACAAAATCCTATAATAGATCTCAAAACCAATCTTTAATTTAATAATTTTTCAGAAGACTGAGGAAAATTTGATATTTTTAAATTGGTGACTGATTTAAGTTCACATATGAAAATCAACTAATTATTACTTTGAAACTACGAACCATGTTACTTTGTGTGTTCTGAATGACTTTCTTCAAATGTTAATTTGAAACATAATTAAGTCGTTAGAACGTGTTAGATTCGTGTTAATTTATATGACTCATGATAATTCATATTGATATCAAAACAAGTTTGTAACAGTATGGAGGTTTAGGTTGCAGAACTAAGTAAGTTATAAGCAAGGATGGTTCATATTACTTTTCGATTTCAACTGCCTCCAAAAAAATTTAACAATACGGCCCCCTACGTTACTGCTGCCACTTTTTTTTACCAATAAATCTATAGAATGAACACCGGCCATGACCCAATTAGATATTAATTGAACGATTTCAAAATGCTAAAAGTTCGCAAAAAAAAATAGCTTTGATTTTTTATTTTCATTTGGTTTTTATTCAACAAAGAAATAAATAAATACGGTAAAATAGAAATAAATAAGAAATACGGTAGAAATGTTTGTTATAATTTCGATGCAGAACTCAGAGTTTCATTTTTTTTTTTTTCAATGGAAGCAATCATTCTAAACATCGTAATGCTAGTAGGATTTAGCTAGATACATGGTTTTATCATCGATTGATATCTACCTTGTAAATGGTATATTAATTCCAAATCGACAGTGAAAATGCTTTCTCTGAATGAACAGGATTTGAACATTGGAAGATGTTCAATATTTTCCTACATCGCCTAACTAGTAGCTTCTAGATATGATTGGTAATATCTGGTAGGGGATTTTACGTGGTCTCGAATTCGCCTCAAAATCTCCCTTTATGACTTTGTGAGTTGCAAAGTCACTGATTCCAAATCCTATCGCGATTTTCCCCATTCAACGCTGTGTATACTACGTTATTTTTATGAAATATTATACACATTAATATTCCAATATGATTAGTTTACGTTCTGCTAACTTAAGAAATAGAGAGTTCTGCTAATCAAATATTCCAAAATGGAATGAAATGCTAGGTTGAACTGAATAAGTCATGCAACTTACGTACATCCCCAGAAATGTTACATCAACTGTTGGAGTTCATTTTTTTTACAAATATTGTATGTAGAAATCAAAACATATGTCTGGAATGTGATTGCCGATTGCATTCATAATCTACAAAAACTATCATACTCAGCGGTAGAACCCATATTGAAAAATTATAAACAATAACAAGATTTTTTCCGATTCAAACTAGAATCACAGTGTATTTGCGCGAAAATTAATTAAATTTTGCAAATTGCGTTTGATATCAAATAAACTATACAATATGATATTCTCCTTGTTGCTACAGACCTGCCAATATTTTCCGAAAAATTGATTTCTTAAACAAGATTTTTTTAAGACAAAATGAGTGCGTGGTCCAAACAGTGGTCTTTTTGACCGCAAATTCAAATTTCGATTTCAATATCCCGAAACCGGCTGAATATTTTTGCAAAAACCAAGGCTTTTCTTAAAATTTAAACTGAACTTACAGCTGAAGTAAAAATTTCAGATTTATCTGTTTGGCCGCTCTTTTTAACAGGCTATATCTCCACTTTGGGGGTGCCCATGGCGCAGCGGTAGCGCGAGGAAACACCACACCACAGGTGTGGGATCGAATCTCGAGTCTGGCACCCTCCGGTATTACGAACGGCTGACCACCGATCTATAATATACCGTCTTTCGGTCACACAAACTCTCTTCGGAGAGAGGCCTTGTCCCACTAGGGGATGTCGTGCCATATAAAAAAAAAAATATATATATCTCCACTATCTTTGAAGATTTACCAAATCAGTTAACGATTACATTTAAGTAGATTTGTTGACTATCCTTTGGTGTCTTTGGTTTTTTGATGCACCGCTTCATCATTCCGCTAGTTGGATGAATTTTTTTTGCTTTTTTTTCAAAATGTATTATATAAATCCAGAAAAAAAGTTAGAGAGCAAATACATTAAGCAACATTTAAAAATCGGTAAAAACAGAAATGAAGCCCCCAGCCGAAATCACTGTCGTCGCGACAACATAAACTCCCTCATGCATTACTTGCATGAGTTTATGAAAATTTGTCTACACAATCAACCTAGGGGTGCGGTATGAGGGGGTCCACGAGCCCCATCTCTATCACAAATTTATAACAAACTCCCTTTTGTTCAAACTCATTGGTTTATGTTGTTCATCTTAGTTTAACCGATTAGATCAAACTATTACAGATTCTAACGGAAATTTAACGGTTCAAATATTCCAAAACATCAAGCAAACAAAAAAATATGGGTAAAATCCCAAATGAGGCCCCCTACTCGTCGCATCGTCGCTAATTTTTCTAAGTTTGCGCCTGAAAGTTATGCAATAGGTGACACATCAATTCAGTTTGAATATTTGAACCGTTGAATTTCCGTTAGAAGCTGTAATGATTTGAACTAATCGGTTAAACTGGGCAAGATGGACAGCATAAACCAATGAGTTGAACTGAAGAAATGAGTTTGAAACGGCAGCGCGCCCGAGGCGAGCGCAGCGAGCGGACTGCGCTAGGTCTACCGAAAAAGAGAGTTTGTTATAATTTTGAGTAGTAAGAGGGCCCGTAGGCCCCCTCATACCGCATCCCTAGGTTGATTGCGTAGCCGAAATTAACGGTACACACGACGGTTCAAATACTCGTAGGTCGAAATTAATTAATTGATCACCTAATGCATACACTCGGGTATATCCTCGCACAAGAGGTCGACCACGAGCCACGACCAAAAAAACGAAGGCCGGGGCCTCATTTACTCTTTTACCGATAAAGTATATTACCCTGCATTCAACCTAAACTGCATGATTAATTTCAATCGTTATGTTCTTTTAAGCGAACCGTTAGCTTGTGTCGCAAGTATCGCATTTTTCATAGCTTCAGGCGCAAACGAGAACCAGCAGGAAGAGGAGAATCTAGACCGGGGCCTCATTTACCCTTTTACCGGCAATCGCTACCGTTATTTAAACTGTAGATCCTTTCTTCTATTAACCTTAAACATAAGGTATGCTTTGTGCTGCAAAAGACCCATCCGCTAGCAGTTTTATAGTGATGGGTATTAAAGCTCCATCAAATCAGGTTCAATTCCTTAAAATCCAATCCGATAAAGTGGAAAATGTTTTGCGCTCTTGACCCCACAGTTGTTAGTCATTATCAATCGAGTAAATGTAAAATTAAATCTACTCCCGGATGAAGATTGATTTTTCTCATATTTGGTAAATGTAGTTGCTGAATAAAGAAATCTAGCCTTACTAAATGAAAGACGATTGAAAACATTCGCTCCATCTCCGACTTCACATCTCTAATTCCGATGTTGGGATCAGAACTGTGTTCATGTTGAAGTGCTCACCTCTAGTTGGAAACCAGCTGAATCGATATCGCAAACAAACCTTCCAATCTAGTCACCAGTATGTTTTCCGGATGTGAAAAATCTCTGTACATCATGAAAAATTGAGTGTTTTGTTGACAATTTCACAGTGAACGGCAACTAAAGCAATGGATCGAAGTACCAAAACGAAAACCAGTCCTTCGGTAGGTATACCGTGTAAAAGTTTGAGAAAAAAGCAAATGTCTCCTTGAACTCCCATCGCTGCCTTGAAAAATGGTGTATGGCATCATCGGTCAAATTTAGAGCTCGAAGGGGGTGTTGGGTATTCAATACTACGATTTAACAGGGAAGTTGAACGAAAATCGTTGTCTTCTGTTTGCGGTAATAACTTGTAATCGGTGTAAGAAGATGATCGTGCGGTTGAGAAACAAACAAAAGAGAAAAAAGATTGGCAACCAAAGTGAAGTACAGTCAATCGCGAAAGGGAGCATACATATCCAAAGAGAAAAAAAAACTCTTAACATTAGCGAAATTAGAAATATTCCAATTTACTTTTTCAATGTATTTCAATAGCGAATAAGATGGACAATACAAAACTAAAAAAAAAGGAAATATTTTGAATGATTGCTTTTCATAACTTTCCCATGAAAATGCTTTTCATAACTTTCCCGTACCGTAAAATTCAACTTACAGGGTCCAAATTGCTAACATTAGTTCGGGCACTTTTGTGTGTATCCAAAATGTGCTAAGATCGATATTTGGACAGTCTTTTGCTCAAAATATGAACCGCCCCTACTTGAAATAAACGGACATTGCTATGCGTTCCCAGTTATATAGTAAGTGTTTCGATTGATTTTTTGTATCAGTTTACAAAGAAAAAATAGTGCATTCAAATGGAATCCTCATTAATCCTCATACACGCACTCCATATTTAGGAGATCCGCCAATGCTGATGCGGTCCGGAAAATTACCCTGGAATATTATATACCATGACATTACGCATAAATCAGTCTATTTTTATCGGGTTTTGCGACAGAAACTACAAATTTGTCTGGTAAAATTGGAAACATACAATTTTTCGATCACTCTACGATCAAAATGAGTTATTTACTAATCCTAGAACGTTATATTACTTTACATTGAGGCTTCTGGTATAACAGGCCAATGGTATAAATATCGACATGATTATTGCCACAATTAGAATAATTTTCTTTTAAAAAAAGGTAATTCGAAGTCGAATTAGTCAGAGCAATAGTTTTTGTTAAATTTTTACATATCAAACACAATCAATAAGATAACAGAATTTTTAAATCCACATATTTTCATTGTTTTATTTGTCACACTTCGGCAATCGGCTTTTTGCTTTGGTTCGATAAAAATGCAGAAATAATTGTTGGACTACGCACAATTTTGTGGTTCACTGTAGTTGCACAACACCAGTAGGATGTTCCACTTGTCTGGTACCCTCAAAAGTGTGGCTGGTAGCGTCAACGCGTCAAGCAGCTCTCAATCTTTGGGTTGTGTCTGCCTGATCGTGATTTGAAATATTAGCCACCACACTTTCGCCCACGATTCATCCAAGGGAGCCCTCGTGGTGAACCGAAGTGTGACTAACAGCTATTAAAATCGAAAGTGTTGAAATACTAAAATGCCAGTGCGCAAAGAGCATCGTGCCGTTTGTAGTGTGATTTAAATTTTGCCATTGAAAAACGAGGCGGCCGCTTCATGAACAAACTTAAGAAGCATACGTCAACTTTTTGCTATTCGGTGCATATGAGATGTAATTTAAAAAATATCTTGTACTAATAATGTAATTGTTATTGTTTTCTTTCCTGCAGACTGCCAAAAACGAGTGCGTACAGGTGGTCGTACGATGTCGGCCGCTTAACAACAAGGAATTGACTGGCAACTTTCAAAAGGTGGTCGATGTGTTTCCGAGCAGAGGTGTGATTGAAATACTAAACTGCAATGAAGCGTCGCGGGAGAACAAAAAAATGTTCACGTATGATGCCGTGTATGATTACAAGTAAGGATATGAGTTGTCAGCATAGTAACGGCACACCGAATGTGACCATTATTTATTTATGGGTGCATTTATTTTGCAAAATGTAGCTCAACGCAGCAAACGATCTACGATGAGGTGGTACGTCCGTTGGTCGCCTCAGTTATGGAGGGCTTTAACGGATGTGTTTTTGCGTACGGCCAAACGGGAACGGGTAAAACGCACACCATGGAAGGTATAAAAAATGATCCCGACCAGAAAGGCATCATCCCGCGGGCGTTCGAGCAGGTTTGGGCTCACATTAATCGTGCTCAGAACATGAACTTCCTGGTGGCAGTTTCGTATTTGGAAATTTACATGGAGGAACTGCGCGATTTGCTGAAACCGAACTCAACCACCTCGCTGGAGTTGCGCGAACGGGATGGCGGCATAGTGGTGCCAAACCTACACTCAGTCCTCTGCAAGAGCGTGGAAGACATGATGAACGTGATGTACCAAGGAAACAAGAACCGTACGGTCGGGTTCACTAACATGAACGAGCACAGTTCCCGATCGCATGCCATTTTTCTGATCAAAATCGAAATGTGCGAAGCAGGATCGACTCTGGTGAAGGTTGGAAAGTTGAACCTGATCGATCTGGCTGGTAGCGAACGACAGTCGAAAACTGGTGCTACGGCGGATCGCCTAAAAGAGGCTAGTAAAATAAACCGTGCCCTGTCGTCTCTGGGAAATGTTATTTCGGCTTTGGCGGAAAAATCACCCCATGTACCGTACCGCGATTCGAAGCTGACGCGTTTGCTGCAGGATTCGTTGGGCGGCAATTCGAAAACGATCATGATCGCCAACATCGGACCGTCGGAGTTTAACTACAATGAAACGCTCACAACGCTTCGTTACGCCCATCGCGCCAAAACGATCGAAAACAAACCCGTCAAGAATGAAGATCCGCAGGATACGAAGTTGCGCGAGTATCAGAAGGAAATTGCCGAACTTCGCAAACTCATCAGCGAGCGCCAGAAGCGAGAAAAGACGGTGCATCGCGAGAAGAAGACGAAAAAGAAGGCGATACGCGTAAAGCGTGAACCGAGTTTGACTCTGTCGGACGAAAAATCCGACTCCGAAGTCGAAGAAGAGGACGACTGCGAAAAGGAAAACGAACAGGACACAAACGAGCTGGACGCGAAGGCAAAGGAGGAGCTGATGAAGGAGCGCGAAGCAACGGTGGCGCTGGCGTCGAAGCTGCAGGAACTGGAGGGTCAGCTAGTCAAGGGTGGTAAGAACATTCTCGATACTTATACGGAACGACAGTTCGAGCTGGAGAAGAAGCTGTCGGAAATTGCCGAACGAAAGAAGCGAGAGATCGAAATGCAGCAACAGTTGGAGCTGCAGGAGGAGTCGACTATGGAAATTCGCGAAACGTTTACCTCACTCCAGCAGGAGGTTGAGCTGAAGACTCGCAAGCTGAAGAAGTGCTATGCCAAGTGTATGGCCCTGAAGCAGGAGCTACAGGATACGCGGGACGAGCACAATCGCGACCGACGCGAGCTAGAAATGACGCAGAATGAGCTGATCAAGGAGCTGAAGCGGCTCCTGTTGATAATTGACAATTTCGTCCCGGCGGAGGTAAAATCGCGACTTTACACGCAGGCCAAATACGATGATGAGGCCGAAGAATGGTTCCTTAATGGGAGCATGATGCTTAACAATCATCACGCTCTAGTGCGCCCAGTGGCCGACCCGAGCCGCAGGCGGCCAATGAGTGAGTATGCGCTGCATATGATTAAGACAAACTCGCTCGAAGCTATCCGATACAAGGTAGGATATGTTCGTTTATTGTTTATATTTACTCCTGGAACTCTATTAAACATATCGTGTTTCACTTGTTACAGGGTGAAAATATTATCAACTATGAGTTGGATATGCCACTGAGGACTACGTACGAATACTCAAACCCGAAAGTTTCGGCCTCGTTGCAGGCAGTCTTAGCCGAAGCAATGCAAACGGAAGATGATATCGATATCACCGATCAATCGAATTACGCTAGCATAATGAAGATGCGCTTGGATCAAATTACCAAGCGCAACGTGCAAGAGCAGGCTGCCAATGCTGCCAATGGTCCCGCTGGGGTTAACGGTGGAGCTGGTGTAAGTGGCGGGATTGCATCCGGATCGAGCTTGGCTGGCGGTGGTAGCAGTGGCTCATCCGGGATAGCAACCGGCGCAAGCAGCATTATAGGCAGCGGCAGCAGCACTAGCCGGGCTAGATCTTCGATTTACAACCGTGGCAAATCTGCGGCACCGGCTTTCGGAGCACATTCGGCTGCACCGATCAAGAAGACATCTGCCTCGGCGATGATGACCAGCAGCCATGGAAGCGGGAACACGTTCCCGAAAGCGCGCGGTCTCATACCGAAGTAGAGTCTGCGCCACGGTGAAACTGAAGTACTCATCTAGCATCATCCTCATTATCATTGGCCCCGTAATGGGTGTATCATAAATCGAGCGGCTCGGACCATTCACTCTCACATCGCAAGGATAGAGCCGGTAAACACGCTTAATTTTGCAACCTGAAAAACGTTGGTTTTTCGAAAAAAGTTCTTTACCCTTAGATTCGAACCAAATGAATCCGATGCGTGGCAAGCGTTTGTTTTTTGTTTGCTTAATTTATTTCACCAACCCGACTGATGGTAGAATGCAGGAAAAGTTTCACTTACGCGCGCGCTAGCTTAAAAATTCACAGCTTTTGCGGGAACTGGAAAAGAAGTTTATGTGTAGCAAGTACTAGTGACTAACGAATTTCATCCGCAGTGATGAATGGAAGGAAATGAACAGTTTATCCAAAGTAAATCGGAGTAAGTTTATTGTGCAGAATGGATGATTCGATACAGATATAGTCAGATAATTAATGGGAAGTAATTATAAAAATACTCGTAATTTCCATATTCGACAGTTTAACCAAATTCGGTATGCAAAGTATCCGTGTTGTGTTTTTCGGTACTCGGTATGCAACACACATTTCGTGTCGATGATTCTTTCTCTCGAAGGAAATGTGAATTCCCATGAGTATTTATTTTGTTACTTACGAAATTATTATTCACGTATGAAATATGTCTTTTATATTCCTCTCTACCTTCTATGTTTCGCTTCGGTTCTTTGGAAAGCATTATGCTGTATCTTGTATAGTTTAGGTAACGTAAAGGGCGTTTATTTTCTAGATTAACCAAACATTTAGTCAAGCATTGAGTCTTTACGTTGTTAACTTTTTGTTTCCTTAATACTAGGGCTAAAGGCATTTGACACGAATTTGTTGTATTTTGTGATAACTGTTTTGTTTTGTAAATATGTTCGACTGCAATGAGAAAGGAAAAGAATATGGAACAGTATTTTTCGGTTTGTTTTTGTTTTCTTAGTTTTAAAAATAAAGGTTCATTCTTTCCTAGTTTTAAAATTTTGAGCATGACATAATCAGTACCCCACCGAGTACAGGGTGCATCGAGTATTAAATGTTCCAAAAACACTTGCAACACATCAATTTAGACCATGTTGATGAGTGTACTTTTCATTCACGTATGTTAAACGAACCTTCTACATTGCCATAACCGGACATCATGGTTTTTACACTCTCATTCATTATTTATAACGCATAACACAAAGCATTATGGAAAGAAGCATAAAGCTATAGCTCTGCAATTCATCCATCATACATTTGCAAAATAATCAGTGAGTGTGACGCAAAATTAGTAATGGTGAATGTAGTATATAATCCTGGTTTTTTTTTCTATTGGTACCCCTCTAGCAAATCATCCAGGTGAAATAACTAAACCTATCTTTAGATCAAGAATTAAAATTCTATCCTAATCCTACCAATGCACAAGCCCTTTGTACTAAATCATAATCGGTAGAATTAATTGTGTGCTTCACCCACCAGCCTAGGATATTGTTGCAACATGTGCAAATCCATATGAATTCAGTGTTCAATTATTTAAAACTAACTTCCATTGTAACGCTTTTGAAAGATTATCAGTAACGGTAATTTTCTCTGCTTGGAAATCAACAAAATTAATCACAACGCTCTGCATTGAATGAATTTACACTCAAATAAATAAAATAATACAAAAATTCAAATACAAGTAGAAGATTGGACATGATTTCAGTCTGCACAGTCTGAGGGTCGAAGAAGGAAAAGGAAAAATAGGATAGGTAACCCTAGTTGAACGTTTAGCACAACTCCACGAATACAGTCGGTGCAACCAACGGAGAATGTAGAAAAGATGAAGAATATACTATCTGGAAAAAATAAAGCAAACTATATGGCAAACAGGAACCCATGGTGAATGCTGCTGCATGTGCGCATGCATTTAATTCTTTATTACAGGCCTTAGTGCAAGCATGTACACCGGATACAGATCCTTGGGGAAGCTTGTTTGTCGCTGCTCCTTGACAACACGCATGTTGCCCTCCTTTATCAACTGCTTCATAACCGCCAACGGGCGTGTCACAGAAGAGTCCTGCTGGTCGACATCCACTATATTGCTAGAGGTGAAATTTTCCTTTATAACCATCATTCCGCCTCGTGCGAGACCTTTCGTGCAGCGGATGAAAAACTGCACTGCATCCTGATCCGTAAGATGGCCCAATACCCACTGGACCCAGATAATGTCGTAGCGTCCTTGTTCTGGGCTGAAATCCTGCAGCCCGGAATTGTATACCGTACCCAACTTAGGGCCACAGTCCGCTAGTTCGGCTCGGGCAGTCTGGCAGAATTGTTCATCCTGTTCGACGAGGTCAATTTGTTCGTACAAAGGCACGAGCAGGTTCTTAGTGATGCGCCCAATTCCTGCGCCACAGTCCAGCGCTCGCTTGCGTCCCGGTGCCGGCTTCAGTTTGTACAAGTGCTTTAGGAATTGCTCTGAGCCGCGTATATCTATGAATGAGATGGCTCCGAAACCGCCGAGCATGCCGTCAACGGTTGGTGAGACGTTGGACCAATACTTTTTGGCATTATTGTAGGAACATATTCTGTCGGTTTGCACGTTTTCTTCGGTGGTGCTAGATGTATCCGAGGTAGGTTGGTGGTCGTTGTTTTGGGATGACTCGTTGTCGTTCAATTCGTTGGCAGACCCGTTGTCCATTGAGATGAGCGATAAGGAACACTTAGTGAAATAAACAAAGTACGATTCAATTTAGAACACAATCTATCCTCCCTGACAACAAAAAAGCTGACAACTAGTGTTGGCAGAATCGGGATTCGGAAGTTTCGAAGATTCGATCCCTAGACGGATTCCAACGATTCGAATCCCATTTGACGGATTCTAAAGATTCGAATCCCATCTGACAGATTCTAAAGATTTCCCGGCTGACAGACATTTAAATTGTTGCTGGTACTATGTAGTTCCAGCAAGAGTCCCAGCAATCTGCCATGGAAAAACATGCTGTAACTACATGACAGCTGCAAAAAATTTGAAATTTTGTCAACCGGGTTGGATCCCATTTGACGGATTCTAAATATTTGATTCGATTCGACTTGATCCTAAACTGTTTGAATCGACTCAATGATTTGAGTCGAATTAGTCACATAACTAGCCGATCTAGAGACAATTGAGGGTATTATGATCCAGTTCCGCGTTATTGCTCGAAAGTTTCCGCATATTTGCTAGAATAGCAACCTGGGTATTTATACAAGTATTCCAAGGTATATAAATATATCCGCGTGACCACATTAGGCGTACCATACCAAAAACTTGGTACGGTCGAGCTCCAGCGTACCATACCAAATGCAACCCAGCACTTCTGGGTTGGCTGACGATGGTGTGCTCGAAAGAGCTCGATGAAGTGCTCGACTTTTCATATTGGTAAGAACTTGTCGAGCAATTATCAGTTAATTTGTGAAGAGCATCTCCAAAAAGTTAATTGATAGAAAATAATAGCATATTTTAGAATCATGATGGAGTTTAAAACTGTTATTATTATTTTTCCGTACCATAATATTGTTGAAACATGGCAACTTTACTCCATGGATGAAAATAATGCGCTGCAACTGTCGTTCCAACCAGGCGTTAACAAACAAAAATACTCGTTCTCTTTTCATCGTTTTTTTTCTTTTATAATAATTGATACGATGTATTTGCTTAAAATTTTTCTACCCGCTCTGTTGGTCATAGTTCTTAATCCAACAAATATTTCGTTTTTAAAGAAGTTATGCAGCATTCAATCCGTTGATAAAAATATTCTCATGTTTTCTAAGTCGTGAAACAATGTGGTAAAACGAATCTTATTGTTTTTATTTGCCTGTAATTACTATCTGTAACCGTAAACTGCTGGATTCAGTTTGAGTACACGAGGTGAGCAGGACAAAGCATAGAGTTGGAGTGAGAGGTTTCGTGACTACACTTGCATCGCTCGATTCTGACAGAAAAATCGGTTTTTGACACTAGGAGCGTACCAGTTTTTTGGTATGGTACGCCTAATGTAGTCACGCGGTAACACTTGCTGCTCAATTCACTTGCGCCTGCACTCTGAGATTGCTATGAACAGACTGCGCAAATACATGATGCTGTAGTTGCTCCAACAAGGAACACACTCACATATCTCAAATAGGTTTCGTACGTAAGTACGTGCGTATACGCTAATAACGACACATGCTTACTGCAGTAAGCATATTGGGGATAGTTTGGCGTTGCATGGTTGCAAAGGATAGAATATGCATAGGAAGCATTCGCACTCTCTCTCTCCCTAACAAAACGACCAACGCACACATTCTCATTTCTAATCATAGAGTTGAGGGGGGGGGGGGGGGGGGGGGGGGGAGAAGTACAGATTTTTGAATGCGGAGACCCAAAACCAGGATGAGCTGACATTTTTCGTCAACCGGGTTGTTAATAACTTTTGATTCTTTGAACCGATTTTCACGATTGACCCCTCAAAAGAAAGGTCTGCTCAAGACACACAACTTTAACGAATGTGAAATTTTCTTGGCTACTTGTAATGTAACAAAGGATTAACTAAAGCTAAATATATTTAGAAAAAAGATAATTTGAATAAAAAGTTTACATCTATACCAGTGATGTCAAACTCGTTGATGTTGATTTTGATATTATAATACTTCTTAAAAAATTTACAATTTTGAGTAAAAGAGAAGGTTTCTTGATCAATCGTTTTCCAAATTTTAACGAATTCAAATCAATTTTATTTCAATTTATTTTGCAGTTCAACACTATTGTGCATTTTGGTAAAGATTTTACAACTATTTTACTTTAATACGATTTACTGCTCCACACCTGTTATTTTATTTAGACTGCTCTTGTAGTTCATAACGTTTGTTTTCTATGAACACTATTTATTAGATTGTCTCGAAAAATCTGTGTAAACCCTTTGCTCTCAAACCGCAATATAATCGGCGTGATGTGGATCAAAGTTGTATATCACTCTATTATTATTTAAATTGACATTCGTTTTGTTCTCATGCAATTCGCAATTCGTAAAACCATTCAAACAAAATGTTGCTATTCAAACGAAAGCCAATACTACCGCATCCATTGTTCTTGCGGGCCGCATGTTTGACATCCCTGATCTATACCTACTGCTGACAAGGATAAAATTCGACCAAATTTGTTACAATGTAACAATTGTTTAATAACAGCATGTGCGTTCCATTGTAAAAATGTAGTGTGTAATAATTCTACAGTCTTATCAGATTTTAACAACCACTAATATTCATCAGATGACGTGAATAATAAAAAGTAACATATTCTTTAACAGAAATTACCTTGTTTCCATTAATTTATAAGGCCTAGACATAGAAATATCCTTGCGGGTCCGCGACAGCCGAGCGGTATCACCGGTTAGAAAGTCAACCCACGAGCTCCGAATGCCTCGACGGCGTGGGTTCGAATCCCAACAGAGACCGGACACACCCGGTTGTGCGAGAGGACTGTTTATCCACGTTTATTTACGTGGAAACAAACTTGTAAGCCCTTAACGGGCAGGCATGACCAACAAGGTCGTTACGCCAAGAAGAAGAAAGAAGACTAAATATGAAAACTAAAAAAATATTAAAAATCTTTATTAGTCCAAGAACCCCAAACAACCCCAACAGATTTAATTATTTTATCAGCTATGATCATATTATATCGAATGAAGAACCAAGAAGAAATATATATTGGAGATTATTAAAATCAATTGAAATGTATTGCAATAATGCAATGTAATGAAATGAAATGTTAAATAAATAGCTAATATGATGCACATCGCGTTATGTTTTTTTTTAATTTTCTTGATAAATAACAATCGCCGGAATACACAACGTCCACATTACGAATTAAGTCGTATTTTAGAAAGTTTCTGCCGTATTTAACTGTATTACAAGTGAACTTTCATTTTCGACATTCCTGCAAGTAGGGTGTAAAACAGGATTTCAAAAGCATCAGCATACTTTCCTGCGACGGACCTAGAAAATCAATCCCATCAGTGGGAGCATTGTTTGCTTTTTACTTACATATGATGATTTTTGAGAGCATGAAACTTAGCACGAATCATTTCAGGAAAAAACAAGTTTTAGATTTTGATTGCAGGGTCTGCCGGAAGTCATACATCACGAAATTTTGATATTTTAGAATAATGTTTTGAAAATAATCGAAACTTGATAGAGGAATCGATATCGTTTCTATCACAAATGCAATAAGCGGGAAATATAAAATATTTTGTAAATTGCGAAAAAATATGCACTGCTCTACTTGATTATGAAATCAATCAATCACGACTTCAATAAAAAAAAAACAATTATGTTTTCCCGTTTGACGAAAATGTGTGTATCGTGACAGATATGGTGTGCCTTAAATAGCACATGTGTGCCTGTGAGCCTAATAAATCGTGAGCTAAATGTTTTGTACCATTACTCCTATCATGCTTCGGATATGATTCTGTGTCCGACTTATGCTACGCGAGCGTCTGATCATTTACGGCTGAATAAATAAATTCCTCAAATGACAGCTGATTCCTTTGCGTGTTCCAACATTGGACCATAAAAAACCGGTTCCAGCATTATCGTCGTTTTACCATAGCCTCCACTCGAATTCATCGATGACCAGCACGGAACGAAAGAGCATCATGGATAGACTCTTCAATAACACAGCTAGATGGTATTTACTACATGCATGGAATTAAAAATTTGCTTAAGATTGCGAACCTGGAACCACCATTACAACATTAGGTGAATGTGCTAGGGTTCCAAAGATATGGCAAGTTGAAACACTGCGGTGGGGATTTACGTTTGTTTTGTAAGATTTCTTATGTAGATTTATTTGAATCCTATCTAACGCTACGCTACGTATTAGTAATGTTTATTCAACGTCTGTTACTTCGATAATGCATCATTTTATGATTATATTTCCTGATCCTAAGCTACAAGGTTCGTTTCAGTTGTGTTACTGGGTCCAACCAGACAGTTGATGATACGTCTGTTGTTAGTGATACTGAAGATGTGCTTTTCACGTGCATTTTCCTGCTTGCCTCATCCACTACCGGCGATTCGTTTTTCAGTGTATTAATCAAACATTTATCGTAGTGTTGGAAAGGAGGACAGTGAGCGAGAGCAGGTGAAAAATGAAAACAGACAGTGCTGAACGATGAAAAAGAGCAAAAATGGAGAAAGGACGGGGGAACCGCATCGAAGTGTGCTTTATCTCAAACTCTTATTCGACATGTCGCATAGTTTGGCCTTCTTCGTCGTCATCACGTTGGCATGCTTCGGACCTTGCCGTTGAGATATGAAAGTTGCCTCGGGCCATTTTGGGCTCATGAGAGAGCTACGATCATGCTCTTAAACCAAACAAGAGAATCATGCCCTTCAACCAAACGAGAGAATTGCGTTAGTGAGCTTTTGTGGAGAGCAGCTTAAGATGAAGGAATACAATCATTGTGAAATAGCATGAAAATATTAACCAAACCTCCTAGAGCTAATAACAATTTTATTATGTTTGAAACATATTGTATTGTAGTTACCGATGCACTTTGTTTACAAAAAGATAAAAAAAATCAAATTGAAAAAGTCCATTACAGTAACAGATTGTGACTGATTTGTATTTAGTCCTATTTTTATTCAAAAAAATTATTTTATAACGATACATTAATTAGTGTCACCAAGAAAATGGCTGATGATGCAATTGACTAGTTTAAACAATGTGATTTTTACAGACTAGCAATCAAGTATCATGGTACTAGAGATATTTATGTATAACACTTTATATGTTTAAAAATTCCACATAACAAAAACATGATCATTTCTAAAGTAATAACTTAATAAAAGTTCATACATTTACTCATCGATGCATTTATTTCAATTGCAAAATAAGCGGTGTCTTTTGCCATTTTACGGATCAACGAAAACAGTTCTGAGGTTTATTTATACATTATTTTGATAATGCTCCAAAACCGGAGACAAATTTGTATATACAGCACTTAAACAGCAGCTTAGACACACTTGTGTTTTGGGGCAACCAAATGAAAAAGAAAAATTTACAAGAAAATGTGCTGTGAAATCTCGGTTCTGACAAAATTTAACAGAATTGGAAGCATGTCTTCTAAATGATTGAACATATTCCAAAAATACAGGCAAATGTAAAAATACATGTTATAAATTTAATAGTACCACTGTAAATAGTAGTCAGAGTTACCAATACTACTAAAAATAGTAGTTTAACCCACCTACCTTCTTCATTTGAGTTATCGCACGGGTGGACAATTGGTTGGACATGTGGACATTGATCGATATCAAAACCATTCTCCAACAATCAGAAAAACAAAAGGTATGTTGGCAGAGAGAAATCAAAGAAGCTTAGCATAGTTTAACACTCTCTTTTTAAGAAAATCCATGCAAAAGTCCGAAAAAGAGAGAGAAAGAGAGAGAGAGAGATAGAGAGAGAGAGAGAGGATCGCCTGCAATCGTTCCGCCATGCTGGTTCCGGCCGACTCGCGGTGCTTTGGCGCAGTCAGTTCTCAGAAATTGCTCGTCGGACGCAGTCACGATCTTTCCCGTGGGTTCCGGTTTGTACGGTTCAGCTGCCCCCCCATCCAGTGACGGATAAGGGTGGTTCTCAAGTGTGTTGTGGTATTTCTTGGCACCATTCGGGTGCACTAGAAACCTGCCAGTGTGTGCGCAATTTCCCGTCTCGTCCGGAACTCGACTGGTCTGGTGTTGTGCGGGGGGCGTCCCCATATCGGGTGCGTCAAGCAACGAGAACCGTGCAAGGTAACTGGTGTGCGGGGTGTGTTAGATCCGCAGCACACTGTCTAGCTGACTAGCACCGAATTGACGCAGCGTTTTGCGCCTGGCCGCACGTGAATGAACCGCAGGCATTCTTCGGCGTGGCCTTACACTTCGCAGCCCTTGTGTTTTGCCCTTCCCGGTGGTGAACAAGCCCGGGATCCCAAGCGCGAGTCGGGCCACCGAACCATAGCTTCGTAAAACAATATTGCAATCTCAGCATCAGCTCGAACAGAGACTGGCTGTGGAGTGCGTTCAGTGCGAGAAAGAAAAAGTAAGGAAAGCAAGCGACGAACCTCGAACTGCTTCTACTGGGCTGCTGCCTAGAGTCGATAAATGTGCGTGTACGAGTGTAAACACCTGGTAAAATTTGTTTAAAATAAAAGTGTTTGTTTTAGTGTTTGCCTTAAAGTGGCATTGGAAATCTTTCGCATCTATCCCAGCATATGACATCATCAACAGAATCCCGTGTTGCTGCTAGTTCCACCAGAATCCATACGATTCACACCAGCACCACCTGTCCTGCTCAACTACTCTTCGGCAAATCAGCAACGGTGGGAAATTGATCCATGCAGTAAGATGCGCAGTTTCTTAACTTGTTGAATCTGCCCTGTTGAGTGAATTCAGTGGTTACCAAGCGAAATCATACCGGTGCAACCAGTGACAACTGCAATATATGTCTATGCGTATACACATGTACGATATCATATGTTTTAGTTATTTTCCTTTCGTACTACTGGCCCGATACTGGCCCGTGCGAGTTCGTAGAGAAGTGAAATTCAGTTCAGCGTGCGCCGGGCGCGCACTTTCACGTTTTGCGGGTCGTTACCTTTCCGGTCGCTGGTCGAAGGAGATTGGAAATCGCGCACATTAATATTTCATCGTTTTTCGGAACCATCCCCGCCCCGTTGGCTTTCAAACGGGACGGGTTGACGGTACGATTGCTGATTTTTTTTCTTTCTCTCTCTCTGTGTCTCTCAGTGAAAACCCTGCGAGAGTGTATATGTGTGTATGTGTGTATGTATTACTAGTGGATGTGTTTCGGATCCATTCTAACTGATCAAGAAAGCAGGATCGAGAAAGATCTGACAGCTGTGGACGGTGAAGTCAGTCGAACTTCAGATAGATCCAGCTTGAGCTTGAGTCCCGGGGGCAGTGAAACGAAGGCCTGGTTTAACCAAACCAAATTTGCTTCCTAGACAGTGATTTGTTTCTTTGCTCAAGAAAAGGTTTATGTTGAGGCAGTGATTGCTCCAATCTTCGGTAGTGAAGCTGTTCTACGATTTCAGGGCATTATGTACAAAAAGGTATTTAATTAGTTTTGCCAAATTACTTTGTATTTATAGTCAGCATTTTCGAGCATATTTCAAAATTCTTAAAAAAATGTAAAATTTCAAAAGTTTTACTCAAAAACCACTCAAGCAAATATCAACACAACCCGTTTTATGCCTATTTTGACCCGCTAATTCGCAAACCCGACACGATGCCCCCCTTTTCCGACACTGTTCTCGTACGATCGTTTTCCCTTGAGCGGGAAAAAAGAAGGCCATCCTTCGGCTAACGATGGGCAATTCTCACTGAGCGGCGCGGCTGCATGAATGATTGTGTTGGTGCTGCAACCAAGTTGCAACGAAGAGGGAATTTTACCGTTGTGTCTGCGCCTCTAACGGATAATTTATCAGAGCGGCATCTAGGGCTCAGCTCAACGTTATCCCTACCGGGCTGCAAATTGCTCGAGACCAACATATTAAAGCATTTGTTGCACTTTTTATACATTCTGTTGGGGTTGTTTTTTTTATTCTTGTTTTCTCATTTCTGAGAATACTGAATCCGTGTTTTTTAATGAGAAACCTATCTGTGTTTCTTTACAGCTGTGGCTTAAAAACGCCGTCGTCATAGAGGGGGTATTAGTGAATTTAATATATCGTCTTCTTCAAACTCATGTTTATCAGTTGTCTTTCTTGACCAACATGTTTTCCATTTGCAATTTAGTGATAAAGTTATAATAAACAATGGCTGGCTAATAACATAGTTATTTTTAAAATTGTAAGACTTTGCGATTATTCTACCCGAAGATTCAGTTTCTCATATGTATCAACCGTTTCAAGCATCCACTTGTGGTTTTGTTTACTACGGCTAAGAAATTCGTCAAAACTATAGATACAAACTCACTTTACCTCAAGCGCAAACCGGAGCGAGCGAACAAAACCTAGAGCAGATCAGCATAAAGGCGACACTGCCCGCAAACCACAGCGATCCCCATCTGGTAAAGCTCGGGAGCGAAAGCTCTACTGGCGCCGATGGACGCTAGATTTTTCACTGGTCCCTCTCATTTCATCGTACACCGGACAGCGGTGAGAATTTGTTTTCCCTTTTGGTCCATAAAACCAAATTGTCTCATTAGACACTTGTGCTCCATTGTGCAGCACTAGTTCAGCCCGGACTGGAGAAGGTAGCAGATAATTATGCGCCGGTCGCGTAACATAGCCACGGACGGAGAGGGTTAGCCCCTTCGCGCCAAACGCAACAAAAAAGTGATCGGTAAAATGGGTGATTATGTTGGTGAGGGATAGAAAAAAAACAACAAGCCAAGCGCAAAACCTAGACCAACGTTAGCTACGGCCTTCAGCCGGTTGCGTCAGAAGCAACCAATAAAAGAATGACCGGGGTGTAACATTTCATAAACGCAAACCTATGTCGATGTTAATGTGTTAGTTAGCTTAATAAAAATATGTAGCAACAATTTGTTTTGATAGTAATATCTCTATGAAGGTGTAATAATCAAAATATGTGTAAAAATGAGATAAAATTATCAAAATTTCCTTTCTTGTATATAGAATTTGTTTTAATAATAATAATAATATAATGTTTTATGACATCTTAATGATCAAAATATAAACTTTAAATACATTTCCAAAATTTCTTGTCTCGTACATCAGCACATGAATTAAAATGAAGAGAATGTTAAAAAATATTTTTTAAAGTTTGTGTCATTCTTGCAATTTGCAAAATTCAAATTAGAATTAAAAAAATTATTTACAATAAGTTGTTGTAAAGGAAGTTTAGTTAATCAGCTTTTACTGGACTAGTAGAGTCAAGTGAACGAAAAGAACTGCTCTTAGCTCAGATCAGCACAGAGCTCAAGCAAGTAATCATATTCTTGAATTTGTGTTGTGTGCGTATAACCTTCCCGAATGAGACAACCAGTCAATTACAGTACGTGATTGTTTAACCAAACTAAAAAGTAATGCTTCGTGCATTGAAAGCTAAACAACCTCGACGGTTGTGAAAGAATTTCAGTCCTTCCAGCCGAAAAAGAAAATTGTTTAGCAGAGAGAAGCGGTAAAAGCTGGATCATAAAAATTAAATTCTCTCCCAACTGCTTGGAGGCTTGGAATGAAGAACCTGACGACAAGTAGGACGTAAAATATGAGAAAACGAAACGAACGAGAGAAACGTACAATTTCTGCAAATATGTAACTCGCCAACCGAACTCCCCACGCGGTCGAACATTTTTGAGCCGCACCTAGCGAGCCACATTTGCGCACCGTCCAAACTTGGACCAAAATGGGTGTCTTACGCAGCACGACCGAAGCAAGGCACCGGATGTCGTTGAACTTTGCGCGGTGGGGTTGGATAGGCAACAACACACCAACAAGAAGGGCAGTAGTTCTTAAAACGACGTGGATTCTCTGACAGTTGAAGGGTAATGAGCAATGTGTATAAAACAACGGAAGAGACCAAGATTGCCTTCCTGTGCTTTTCTCCAATCTTTCTTGGCCACCTTCTGGCCGGGCGGTGGAAGTGAGGAGTTTGATTTTCCCAATCAAGTTTTTTCTTTTCTTGTTTACTCTACTCTTGTAGGAGCTCAAATTCAAACAAAGCCATCCTAACATGCTTTGGTGAGCAGCATTGAAAGATACCTAGACAACTTTTTCATGCGCAAAATAGTAGAAAAAGTTAACAACAAAATCTCCACGGTTCGTTGCTTCCTTGAGCAACTAAATTACACTTCGTGCAACATGTCATTTAGAGGTGTTCAACTTGTCATCGTGGCATTTAGTAAAAGGAAACAACTAAATAAATGTTTTGATAGAGAAAAAGCTACATAAATGTTTACGTTCTATGAAGTCGCAACATCAAATCAATCAGACGGTTTCATAAGCTGTCTCAAATCATCGCCATATGCTACATAATGCATTGTTCGTCTAGTGCACGAGAGGGTTTGCTTTTGTCTATCTTGGCCTCAACCGCGTGGTTTGATGCGTATTGTGTACAATCAGCCTACTTGAGAATTCTGCTAACATTTCGAACACCATTCGGTGGAATAATCCCGCGCTGGAATGCATAACGAAGGTGCGTTTGGCAAAATGTTTTCCCCCACTCGACGGTGCCCTTGCGAGAAGATCCAAACGCAATTTATGGATTAAATAAACAATGGTTCTGAGATATTCAATGATGACCTAGACTGAACAGCTCGTTTATTGTTGGGCACTGTTCATTGACTTAGAAAAATGAACGCGAATTGTTACACACATTGAATAATATCTTGTAATGAAGCGAACTTTAATCTTAATATTCGGTTGAGTTTCGGGTGCATTGCGCAATATTAACCGTTGAAAAAGACGGAAGAAATAAATATTCTTATACTCACCACCACAAACTAAGGTAGTCGATTTCGTGACAGCATTTATCCATTCGTTCGGGTATTCAAACATATGCAGAATTCAGGTGCAGTAGAATCCATCCACAGTTGAATGTCTGGTAGCAAGTGGGCAAACCAGTCGTCCGTACCACGCACAGATCTGTGGCCAATAATATGAACCACCGCTCCGCGTGGAGGCCGACATCCCACCCACATCCGTGCGACGCAACCAGCTGGCAACGCGATCGAACATTCCTTACTAGGAAACAGGTCGATCGGTAGAATTACTCACTAATCGAAACCAGTTTTCGATTTTCTAGACACTTTTCTTGCTCTACACCAGCACTGATGGTTTAAGTCACAGTCCTTTGTTTGCTTTCTTCATATGGTGTAGTTTGCAAGGGATTTTAGATGGTAGTTAAAGAGATTTTTCCAACTTCGCAAAAATGATGCCATTCATTCTGAATTTTTTTTCTAATAATTCAATTGTAAATATCATTCATTTGATCGCCCTGTGTCTCAATCTATTTTTATCAATAGCTTTGATAAGAATTACTCATTACACATTTTTATTCAATACATTTTTTTAGAATCTAGGACCAGTTTGTAAATCTTTGTTTTTTTTTTGATTTGTAGAAATAGATGTTTTTCTATAATATTTCGACTATCAGAGTTAATAAAAGTTCAAAACAAACTATGTTAGGGTCAAAGTTAATGAATATTTATATCATAATGCAAATACAAGCTGTTTGATGCTGCCATTGCAGAAAATATCAATGAACAATGTTTTTTCCATTATGATTTGGATTTCATGAGTTCGACACATTGATTTTTCCGTTCTTTTTTGCTTTTTCATTGTATGGTGTAATGCGAATAGCTGCCGATATTTGTTATAATTGTAACCTCTTTTTTATTATAGCTGAACCTTAATGTTTTATGGAGATATCCTCATATTGCTCGAAAATAATATCCTTATTCACAGCTGTAGAAACTAAAACGGTCATTATATAAACAAAAAGAAGAGATAAAATGTGTGAGATTTGAAATACTATTCAATATCTAAATCAATGATGTAGCTGTAAATATGATTGTTGCACTGCACTTATCTCTCAACGCGCCACCTGAGTATGATTTTATTATTTTTTAACTTTTGGATTTACCTTACATACACTTCAGTTATATACAACTTTTTATGTCTGAAAATATCTAGGGAAGAAATTTAAGATCCACCAGTTTCTTGTTCATTTTACACCAACATAAACATATACATCATGTGTTTTATGTTCATAAGCGCTCTTTTTTCTTCCCACTTTTCTTCGGATCGTACCGTGTACCCGACAATCATGATCCCAATGTTCACAACCTTGAAATTAATCATCGTTTTGGACGGCTTTCACTCGTAGTCTTCGCTACTCCGGGAAACAATTGAAGATACAGCGGCAAATATTCGTGGGTGCAAAGAAGTATTTGTGTTTTTTTCTATTTGTTGCTTCTGAACGAATTTTTGCTTCCCGCGTATGATCTGTCATGACATGCTAACCACAGATCATCGAGTACAATGCCCAACTGAATTTCCCTCCTACGAAGCAAGAGATCGTTGTGCACGTTGGAACACGGTTTTGTTGCAAATAAATTTTAACTTACAGCTTCCATTGTGGCGCATTTAACAGCGTGATAAATTGTGCTGCTTTTATTTTTGTGTTTTTCTTTTATTATTTTCAACAAGGTCAAGCCGTTGGCTACGAAAGCAAATGAATAAGTCATATGTAACCGTGAATGCAATTGATTTGTGTCTCGTGTTTTTTAATTTATGCATATAAACCCCTCTTTCAGCCAGGCCTTAGTACACTGCATTACACACTTTGTAGGATTAAATGAGTCTATTATATCTCATCAGCTTGGACGGCTGCATGTTTGAACTTCGTTTAACATGTACAAAATACAAGTACCTGCCTGATATAACTCAATTCGGAACAAATCGAAATTGAAAAAAATATTGATAACGTATTGTATAAGAGACAATGCATCTTGAAATCTAATATGTTCCAGAAATAATAGCATATGTTTCTCTACTAATTTGTTACATTTCATATATACACAGACAAATTGTATTCATTAAAGAATACAGTTTCTATTGAGCTGAGCCAACAACTGAATAAATTTAACATGTTTTGCAACACGTGTTTAGAAATGTCCATATTACCCCCGGGAACATTTCACCGATCCATCATCGAACTCATATAAATTCAGCTTTAGGGCCTCGAATATGCTGCCCCCAATCAATGAAACCAGCAGTCGCCTGAGGCCATAAAAAAGGCAAAGCCTGCAAGGAAAACCTACCCTTGGATGGAAAGTGACTGTCGACTGCCGGGGGCCGACTTGACACATTAAAATTCACCAACGACCGAAACTGGACGTCCCGTTTCTCAAGATGGAATGTTAATTGCGTGCGTACAGCTTTGGAAATGCGCTGCAGCCATTTACACTAACTTTGTGTGTCTTCTACTCCCCTCGAGTTGGGAGACGATCGATTAAATTGGCCAACCAGTTCTGGCAGGGCTTAAAAGACCGGTATGCATACCACACAGAATGCTAAATATTTTTCGCTCAGCGCTTAGTTAAATTACTTCAGATTTGTTGGTAAACTGGCAAGTCTATAGGTTCGATGGCCTCTTAGTGTTAGCTTATCAAATGATGATGAGAAAAACAAAATCCTGTATAAGCATAAAGCGTGTTTGTAGAGAGGTCAACAAAGTCACCAAGGTTAACACTTTCTCGAACTAACGATTGTCATTAGTGTAAACACAGGTGATTGATGATATTCAAAAGCCCTATTAGATGTTGGTGGTCGAACAAACCGATGAGCCACACATCTACGTCTTACTGGCTGGTTCAGCAGCTTGAAGATCACGTTGTGAGCACTTTGCTGAAAAACAAGCTCTTGTGATTTCGGCTGCTTTCTATATTTTTGTAAAAGAGAAATCTTCGAGTCGTATTACAGATACCAATATACGGGAAACTGATCTCGATGTGGAATGCCAAGCCAAATCTTGAATTGTTTATTTTGGGTGCCACAAAAAGGAGTGCCATTATTGCCTTTCTTTAGTTAGTTTTATTAAAATGTTTCAATCAATTATTTGAGTATTGATTGTGCGCTTGCCTTTTAAATTATAAATTATACATATACGATTATAATAATGTTTGATATTAAACGCTGTGCCAAAATATCATGCACACAATCTGGATGAAGTTTTATTGTTTTGCTTGCGTTTGATATGTTTTCAAATCGCACATTTCTTTCAATCATAGTCTGCATTCCCAACCATTCAAGGAGTTATACTGATTTTGCGATGAAAGATGTTCTTCCGATCTCAAAGATCTACTCTTGTATGGGCTGAAATTAATAGAATGAAAAAAAAATACCACTAACGATCACTACTTGAGGGAACACGCAACGTGGAAAGAAGAAAAACAAAACAGATACAGGAATGCAAGCATAAACTTTGCAACCACACTGCTCGAGCGTGTGATGCTGCTTAAAATAATTTTCAGAAAACGGACGATGTTCACAAGAACATAAGTTTCCCTGTTTTCCTGTTCCGCGCGAGAAAATGTAGCCCGAGGCGCAGTGGTGAAGTAGAAGAAGCAAAAAACAAAAACAAAGCAAAGAAAGGAAGGAACAGTTATAATATACCACTTGCTCTCGATATTTCCCGTCCCATTTCCTTCGGGTGGGCTGCTTTTCTTCACACATACACACAAACACACACACAAGTAGTCCCACCGTGTGCCTGCGACGGCAGCGATTAAACTAGCTCACGGCCTCGCAGACGCAGATGTAGACTGAGCCGAAGGTTAGCTTAGAGGGTAGAAAATGGTTGCAAAAACTAGGCATAACATACTTTAAAGCTACTTATGTTCATCTACTCCAATGCTGAAGAGGCCTAACCACTGTTAGAATGTAAGTGTTTTCTGAAGAGAAGCTTCTCGGATAGAATGAGTTTCACGATGTCGGATTATTTTTCAACACATTTTATTGAATATTCAGCTATGTTTATTGTGACCAATAAACTGTGACGAAAGATCGCGAACGAATCTTATGTATATCATTTTCGTATTAAATTTCGATAAATTCAACGTTTGCTCACGTGCTGTCGTTTCAAGTTCAGTGTAAACTTTCACAATCATTTACACGGCACAGGGACGACAGTCGAACAGGATGGGGCGGATTGGCCGAAAGCGAAAGCTGAACCTTCCTATGTGATTCCGAGATATGGAGGATACCGAGAGAAATCGTAATAGAAACGTACGCCTTGCCTAGTCGATCTGTTAAACGTTACACGATTTCGTCACTGTAGGCCCCGCGCGGAATGAAGCGAATTCGAACAACGATCATCTCGTTCTTCACATCACTGCTCTCCTCTGTTTTATCCTCCGGCATCGCAGTGACAACGAAGCAATAAAACCGGAAAACCTGGACCGGATCAAGATTTCGCTTTCTCCGCTATGCCTCTTTTTTGGACTGGGGGTGAGAGATAGATGGGCGGGGCTGGCCTTATCATTTTTGCATCAAAAATTTAATGTAGCGTAAAATCAATATATTGGAACTCAATAGTGGCCTAAATGAAGTTTCTAATAAATGACCAGATCGATTCCAACGCTCAAGGACCCGAACCATGTTGTTGGAAGGACTATGGGCTATTCTCAATTTTTTGTTTTGTAGATTGGATGAAAATAACTAAAACGACATTTAACCAGATTCTAATGCTGACTGTTAGATTCTTATGCAGCTATAATAAAATTTGAGATTGCCCCATGTTGTAAAGAGCTGGGTCAAAATACATTATCAACTCAAATTTCCTTAGATTTTTAAGGCTGTGAATTTTGATTCTGTTCTTTTTTTTGTTGTTTCACTGAGAGGGGTTTTGTGATCCTTTTAAAAAGGCATGATAAATTTATTGGAAATGAAACTAAATTTTTCTACGGATTGTTTGCTTTCTATGTGCGCTCAGTAAAGCAGTTTGATTTGAACAAACTGCTGTACAAGTTCATTCGAATTGGTATTTTAGCATAAACTGTAGATGGATCGCCTTGTAATACTGTAAGAATTATTGATTTACTAATTTTGGAAATTTTATTTTACTTTAAAATGTTGGAATTATATAAAAGAAATGCGTTTCTCGTTTCAGTTAAACAAATCCTTTGTCTTGTTCTGTGTGGAATTACTAATGTCGCTTCCATTATGTTCAGTGCTATAGGAAGTTGGGTTAATACAAGTAACAAAAAGTAATATAACCAAGGGTAATTACTGTAGACATTTAAATGCCACTACATCTCTCTCTATTTACCAGGGACGACTGTGCTTAAAATACCATTTGGTTGATAGTCGCGTGAAAAGAGTGGTAAGCCAGAAAACGAAACCAGCAAACAAACAAACAAATTTATACCATATGGCGTCCGTCTGGGTACCGTCCCACGGAAAGTAGAAAAAGGTGCGATACGATAATTTCACGATGAACCACACACACTGTTGCCATAGTCGGAAGCTGTCCCAGCATTATGCGAGCGAAGCAGATCACTTTCGCTTTTTACAACCGCACTTCGCACGTCACGTGATCACGCACTAAAGAGCATTTACCTTTTGGCAGACGCTTCGCCGACCGATCGGTGCATATGTGTATGATTAAGGGGGCGTTGATTTTGTTCCACTAATTGAATTTGGCAACGGTTGCATCAATCGACGTAGCATAATAGAATCGCGCGTGCCTGTTGCGTTTGCACCACGGCACGATACGTTTCCTAATTGCACTTACGAAACTGCATGAAAACCGAAAATTTCGCCAGCGCGTAGTTCTGTCGCCTGCGGCAACGGACGGGTTTTCCACGAGCTCGTGCAACTTTTGTCACCGTCCAAATGTCAATATTCGACTATTCCACGCAGCGGTTCGCATAGCTTCGGTGCTGCTTAACGATAATTACAGACACCATTTTCGGGGTGGGTTTCCTTGGGCACTTCGCCACACGCGTCCCATATGAGCAGTGACTTGCGAGCCCTCGAAAAAGCTGCGTTTCGGAGTGAAAGTAGTACCGGTGTGTTGAAGCGCTCACGCGAGATTCCAAACGTCGTCGGGGTCGATGGTCGTGTCGTGCTGAAGCTTAGCAGTTTTGGTAGGATCGCAAAGCGCATACGTTTGCGACAGAGTAGTCAAATTTGCTTTCTCTGGAAACAGGTTCAGAGTTGGCTGTATCCATGAATAAGATGCTTTTCTTGCTGCATCTTGCAGAATTCCATTATTTTATTTTTAGTACTTGTTGAAGAATGTTGAGAGAATGTTCAATAAACTATGATATTTCTTAAATCGTACTCATTTCATCAAATCGCCATAAAATACCACATTCACAAAAAAACTCGTCTTGTTCATGTGATGCTTGTTACGTCGGAACAGAAAAATTAAACTTAAACGGCAATATGCACTTTTCAAGAATATTCAATTGACATTAATTGTTTGCAGTCCATTAAATCTCCCAAGCAAAGATCTGTGAAATTCTTGGTACATTATATAACAATAAAAAATAATAGAGAGAACCATCTCAATTTACCTTCAAACATTATACTCGAAGAGTTGCTGGCCCATTCGTTTCCGTACGGCATAGTAAACTGATGATGAGGCGAACCTGACGCCAAAATACAGCTACATCGATAGGTTTTTAGCTGTTGAGCAGCTATTTTAACATAATTTAACATATTTTAACGTCATAAGATATTCATAAACCGTCAAATAAATGTTCTTTCAACAATTGTAAATTAGAGACTGATTATGTACATACATACTAGAGTTGATTATGTTCGGAAAGTCCCATCTCGTAAAAGTGTAGAAAAATTGCATGCTTTGCTTCGTATTGGAAGCAACATATTGCAACCGGTGGAGCCCGTTTTATGTTTGGTCTCTATTTCAGGAATACAACTGTCGTTGGTATTAAATCCATTAAAATAAATACCTGCTGTATCAAAACTGATTAAAAGTTTCATTCGATTAAACTATGTAACATGTTGTTCAATTATCTAATGAGCGATTCTTGATGTCTGTCATGCAACTCTTACAGACACATTAGAAAACCTACTTCACAAAGGCTATAGCATTTGGAAGGCAGCTAACGGGTGCGATTAAACTAGTTCATAAAAATTCCATCTTGACCAAGGAGGCGTATTAATTGTTACGTTCTCCCGAGAATGACAATTTAACCAACTGAACTGACTAGTTGTTTTTCTCCATCCCTCTTTGTTGGAATGGAATGTTTGGTTTTTCTTTCCCGTGTGATAGCTGTTACTGCTCGCGATCGGCATTCGATCGGCAATCAACGATTTACATAACATCCACTTACCTGCGCACTTGGCGCGGCTTTCGAAGAACCGAAGTCGCCAGTGTTTGATTGGCTGACACACATCAATCCGAGAACGGTTTCGACTGGATCACCGTTGGCTGAGCCCCATCGAGACCAGTGCTTCTCATATCAACTATGATACTCGCTTTCTAGGTGCGAACCCTAAGGTTCGTGTCTTGCGATCCATTAAGATCGACGAGATCACCTTTTCGCACGCAATCGCTGTTGCAGCTGATACTAATGCAACCAGCGTCGGTTTAAAGCCCCGTGCTGGGACGTGTCGCTTTTCCCCCCATTGCTTCCCGACACAATCGGGCCGTTGAGATTTTCTCTCTCCCCTCTTACACACACACACACACACATGGTCGATTAGTTCCGACATTCCTTCCCGAGTCGGGGTGATTGGCTTAGGCGAATTACTGGCGCCTACATCGAGCCTTCGTGGAGCATCCTTAGGCTCTAACTGCACCGTGTAGTCATAGGGCGCCGTTGCACGCATGTGTGAACCACTCAAATAGTAAGCAGCAAACCTCGAGCAGACCCGGGCAGAAGCCCCACGGCATGAAAGGAGAATGTAAATAAAGCAATTAACTGTTATAAAACGCTATAACGTTTTCCCTTCCCAAAGCCAAACTCTCAACCGGCTCGGCTATTGATGGGGTCTGAATTTCTCCCGTCTGTTTCCAGCTAGACTCGCCAGAAACAGCAACGATCGCGAAAGTATTATGAGTACGTGCAGTGCTGGAAAACAATTGTCAATCACATAATGCCGATCGGGAACATTTCTTTCCCTTCGGTGTGCCGTTACAATGCCAAACAGAGTATGTAGTACAGATAGTATCGAGGTCGATTGTGGGTTCATGAACCACGATCGGCAAATTAAAACTAGTTTGTCTACATGTGTTTTGTAGGGTAGAAAGTTTTCCTCGTCGGTATTTTGTGCTACGGTGACACATCCACACTGCATGGTGTATGGTGTTCTTCTGTTGAGTGTGATATATTAAGTCTAGGAAACTTGTTTCAATATATTTTGGTTAAGCAAATCATTCAAGATCTTCTATTAGTTATAAATTCACTTGGTGGGAACTGTAACTAAATACGCGTGACACATTATGAGGCTACTTCGTGAAAATATTTATAATACATTTTCTACGACCGGAAACCAGTTCCTCAGCCACGTTACGCATCGATACGGGATGTGCTCGTCGAATTAAAAAACAATCCCCTTAGGCATGTGTGTCTTGTGGGTTATTTTTTAACCCACTGCGGACACCGCGGCCTCGCCAACTTCCACAAATAACAACCCTCGTGTAACCTACCTTCTGACCCAAAAATGGGTTAATCAAATGCGCTCACTTATCATCCATCACGCGGTTCATATCGCGCCGCTTTTGCGCGCGTGCGGTTATGTGCATCTTCTTCCACCATTCCAATGACCCGTTAGGATTAGTGCGTGGCTCGCAAGTGGCAGTTTCGATGCAACATCAGCGTATGTGCTTGCTCGTTCGAACGGATACCATACGGGCGAAGAAGTGGCCAGGATGAGGCAATCCGCAACCCGATGGCGAAGTTCAAGACTTTTATGAGTCTCCCGCCATTGGCCTGAAAATTATACGTTAATAATACGTTTTATATATTTATCGCTTTTCTTATACCTGTGAATCTAAAACGAGAAACTGTTGAAATATTTATCAATTACCTGTGATTGTTGCAAGAAGAAACGATTTATTAAAACCCCTTGATCTGACAATCAAATGTGATTAGGGCAAGAATTTTCGGGTGGAGTTAGATAAATTTAACGCAATCATTTATCAATAATATTTGTTTCAGTTCATGTAGATTGGATCCCAATCTGAAACTTAATTTAAATGGTAATAAACTTTACTGAAATATATTTTCTGATTTAATAGCAGATAAGAAGATAGAGCAAGAAGATAAAAACATTAATAATTAAATAACGTCTGATAATTTTTGCAGCGTTCAAGTGTTTTTCTAGAAAGTCTTCATCTCTCCAAACAATATTTTTTCAGTAATCTAATTAGATTGTAATCGATTAATGAACGATCTAGTCGACTTGAAAGATATAAAAAATTGAACGGGAATACTGTCTTGCCCCTTTGTTGCATATTGTGACACAACCTGATGGAAGGATTTGATACACTTTTCTGTTTCTGTGCCTCAACAATGTCCGCAACGGTATGCTTCTTCATGCACAGTTTCTGGTTGTGCAATGAAATGGCTAATTGAGTAACAGCACACAGCGAAGTAGTATAGTAGCGAATATGCGGGCGGGTGGTTAAATCATAAATTATACTTTGGTTATACGGACGTTCGCTACCCAGCGCGCAAGTGTTTCCAAACGATGATATACCGGAAAACTGCTAAATGCAGCAAAGTGCACATTCACTATGTTTGTTATTGTCGGAAAGATATGGCCCATTGCGTCGATCCTTTTGTGCATCTACATATACATCAAACCAATTCTTGCGCATGTTTCTGCCTGCTGTCTTAAGACGCTAATGTGGGTCTGTCTTTGGACTTTATCCTGGGTTTCATTGAACCAAATTAAATCATTGTTCCCTGATAGTTTCGCATAATAAAACTTTTTATTCTGAACAAAGATCATAAAGATACACAGGTTTTATGTGTGAAGGCTCTTAGTACTCCTTTTCAATCGTAACAGGTAATCTCGAGTAGATGGCACCCCAAATTATGAATGCTGTTGTGCTAATTTAGCTTTCCGTTACACAATATTTATCTAACACTTGGAGTTGCTTTAAAATGGCTCGTGTTGCGACCACAATTTGCAACACCATCAACAGAAAGGGAGTATTTAAATGATGCTACTAGAAAATGGAACCTTCGGGCGAGACGGAGCTTGCAGTGAAAACGCAACAAATCATAAATGCGTTCCCATGCTCACGATAAACAATGCAACTGACTGCATTGTGCCGCTCGGGCATGGGAAAACGTGTGCCAAAGCGTATCGTAACAATTCACTCCGTCCAACGCTGTAACGAACGTTGACACTTGGGTGTAAATCGTCATCTGAGACGGCATCATCTGATAAGACTTACTAATTTAGGGCGAAGCGAAAGGACGCGTGTTAAACATAAACAATTCGAGGACAATGGGGAATGGTTGAACAAATGTTCATTTTGCAACTTCCCCGAAAACTACCATTCAAATCGAATTTGAACGCGTGTAACAATAGTGGAAAGCCACTTGACTTGAAATTAGTTGCTTTCCTGTGTGTATCATAAATTACAGGTTGCAATGAAAGCCACAACAGAAATGAAACATTTACCTTCAGATATATTGAAAACTAAATTTATTGCTGTTGAAAACCATTTGACGACAAATGGAAAACAGCATTGTTTGAAAGCAATAGTAATGTTAATATTAACTTTTAATACTTTTTGCAATTAAGTTGGTTAAACATACTGTCCTTCAAAAATGTTTGTTGTCTTTTGTTCATTTTAGGTTCCAAATTATCAAATGAAATGAGTAATCAGCATCCAACGAAAGAAGAATACTTTCGGGCAAATACTTAGAAAACCATCACTAACTTTGAAAGCACACAGTTGTCCTCAAGCGCATTCATTTCGTTTCATCCGTTCACCTTCCCAACTGACCGGAAGCTGACCGGTTCCTGCCTCGAAATGACCTCTTCCTACGAGCGCATTAAATCGGAATGCAAACAAAAAGGCGTCCTCTGGGAGGACGACGACTTTCCGGCCACACAGTCGTCCGTGTTCTACCATCAAACACCTCCGTTCACATTTCAATGGAAGCGGCCACATGAGATCGTCTCGAATCCAGTGTTCGTCAACGACTCCACCGCGCAGTTCGACATCGTGCCGGGGAAGATGGGTGATCGGTGGCTGGTGTCCTGCCTAGGGGTGCTGTACCTTTCGAAAGGGCTGTTCTACCGGGTTGTACCGGCAGATCAGAATTTCGACAAGCCATACTACGGCGTGTTTCGCTTTCGTCTGTGGTGGTGCGGCGAGTGGCTCGAGGTACTGGTCGATGATCGGCTGCCGACAATCAATGGCAAGCTTGCCTTCCTGCAGGCGCAAAACACCAACTCCTTCTGGCCGGGGTTACTGGAGAAAGCGTACGCGAAGTAAGTCTCCATTACGTACACGTCAGTAGTTGATTGATTGGGTTTTCATGTAAGATGTATTTTACTACCCACACACACACAGGTTGCACGGATCATATGAGGCGCTGAAGTACGGCACACTGCTCGATGGCTTGGCTGATCTGACCGGAGGCATCACCGAGTCAATATCCATCAAGGTGGACAGCAATATCATCATCCGGCCCCCGTTGCTACACAACCTACTGGACACCACCAGCATAATCACGTGTACGATCAACAATGGAACCATCACGCAGATACGCAACCAAACCGAAGCCCTGCCAAATGGGATACACATTGGCATCAACTACCGGCTCTGTTCGATGGATAAGGTAATTCTATGGGGACCTGAAAACCCATACCCCTATGGCTCTATCTCAAACGCGGTTATCTTTTATCCCTCCCTTGTCAGGCCGAAACGATCATGGGAGACACAGTTCAGTTGGTACGACTGCGCAACCCGCTCGCACAAACGCTCAACAAAGCGGCTGCGAACTTCAACGGCGACTGGTCGTCCTTTTCCAACTCCTGGGAACGCGTGACTATGAATGAGCGCAACCGGCTCATCGAGCAGCTCGACCAGGGCGAGTTCTGGATGTCGTTCTTTGACATGACGCAAACCTTTACACATCTCGAGTGCGTTCATCTCGACTCGGACACGGCCCGCGACGAACCGCAGCTGGCGGACAAGAGCCGACGCTGGCTGATGCGACTGTACCAGGGTGCCTGGAAGCGGGGCGTAACGGCGGGTGGTTGCCGCAACAATCCGGACTCGTTTCATATCAACCCGCAGTTGCAGCTGTTCCTCAGCGAAAAGGAGGACGTCATCATCTCGGTGAACCAGCACAGTGTGCTAGAGCCGAAAGTCATAGGATTCACCGTGTACAATCTAAACAGTGGTAATGCACTCCCAGTTGTGTTTGATGGAGTTGTTCCGGAGTGAACTAATCGCGCTTCTGCTACTTTCCAGTGCAAAACATCAACGGATGCCTTTCGAAGAACTTCTTCAAGAAGCACAAAAGCTTAGTCAACTCCCAGTACACCAACTCGCGGCAGATCAGTCACCGCTGTTCGCTCGATCCTGGTCGCTACCTCATCATGGCGACCACCTTCGAGCCGGCCGAGGAGGCGTCCTTTAGCGTTCGGGTTCTCGGGAGCACCATTCGACTGGCGCTGCTAGAGACGCAAACAATGCTCCTGCTCGATCCATTCCCGCTGCTCAACTCCAACACCAAGATCCTGATCGATTCGGCAAACAACAATAACAATAATAATGGTATCGCCTGCAGCACCGCGCAGTACGAGCCAGTGTTTATGCAACTGGCGGACGATCAGAGGTAGGATGGACGTCTCTAATAGCGACATGAACGTCCACAACTGACGATGTAACAAATCCGTTTTTCCGTAGGACATTGAACTGCTTCGATCTACAGGAGTTGCTCGAGGCGTGCCTTCCCAATGATTACATTCGCAGCTGTGCCAGTATAGATGTGTGCAGGCAGGTCGTTTGCCTGATGGATGTATGTATATGCCAAATAACCACAAAGTTTCTCTATTAAAGACATTTCTTGAACCTTTTGTACAGAAAACCAACCGAGGCCGTATTAATTTCAACGATTTCAACAAGTTCATGATCAACCTGAAAACCTGGTGGGGCGTCTTCAAGATGCACACGAAGGAAAAGTCGGGTATACTCAAGGCGGAACGGTTAAGGGATGCACTGTTCGACGTCGGGTTCCAACTAAGTACCGACAATATATCCATTCTTATTTTACGGTAAGCCACGGCACACATGCTCTAGTAGTTAAGGTGTCTCCTAACAGCTCCATTGACTCTGTCTTTCGCAGGTACATGCGCCGAGATGGCACGTTGCGGTTGGCAGACTTCATATCGGCCATCCTGCATCTGACGATGGCCTTCGAATTGTTTAAAGCGAAAGATACAAACCAAGATGGCATTATCAGCATGGGAATGAGTGAGGTACGTAACATAGGGCACACGATATGATAGTCCACAGAAATGTATATTTTAACACCCCACTTTCTATATTTTTAGTGGATTAAATCCGTCTTCATGTGTTGAATATAGCTGAGTGTAACCCTCGACCTGGATACTCGGCGTACTATGCGGATATTTGTTGATTAAGCACAGTCGGTATCTTTGCCGAAGGGATTCAATTAGTATGCCATCCAGAAGTATGCCGGTTTTAGCGTTGCTCGTTTGGTATATCATACTACTTCTTCATAGCATGCACATTCTCTACCATAATGAAAATAAGATTAGAATAAAAGTTGAGTAAGAACCCTCCGCCCAGTTGGCGTGTTGTCTTTGATCGATATTGTAATATAGTATGCGTAAAAAAGGTTACCTTATGGTAATCATAAAACAGGCCCACTGTTGCACAAAATTACTAAAGCAACAATGCGGGGTGATGAATATGTTATGCGAATTTTGTACAACCGTATCGAGCAGCAAGTGACAACGTAAGGAACATTGCTTATTCGAATTCCGGTTAAACAGTGAAAAGCTAGTTGCTAATATTAAATGTTGATTTTTGTTGCAGGATGTTTGTGAATTCTGCATAGTTTTGTAAATAAAATGTCATTAATAAAAAGTATCATTACTAAATGAAAAATCACTTCTTGCAGCATTCATTTGTTCTACTCAATAAAACATGTACATAATTTACCCGCGTTTTCTTACAATCAATTGGATGTTTTCTGGTCCCTACTACACGCAAATTAGAAATCTAAAGTAAAGAGGTAAGCTCTACTTTGAACGTTAGTAACCACCGCTCACTGATTCCATTGGTTGAATATTTTGCTGAGCTCTTGAGGTATACTTTCTGTGCTTCGATTCCGCCTATGTATTTACTTGATCCTCCAGAAGCGCAACGCTTCCAAAATATTTATTTTGGTTTTCTCTCTGAATAACATTGAGTTATCAACATATGTACTGCAGATACTCGTATAAATGGTCCCCATTTGAACCATTTTCTCCTTATATTCTTCAGCCAGTTGAAATGATATTGATAGTCATTTCATTTATTTCATCAGTTAATTTTGGGGCAATTATTTATGCGTCATTTACGTACTGTTAATTTCAAACAGCAAACTGCCCTGGTCTTAAAATTAAGACAAATTTTCTTAATTCCCAAGAATAGCTTCTTTTATTTACACTGTCGCAATATTCGTATATCCTGTAATCTGCATGCTTTTACATGCTTTAAAATATATTCAACGTTAAATTTTAAAATTCTATATTTTCACCGGGGTTCGTTCGGTAGAGGTCACTGAACCGGGTACGCTCAAGCGCCCTCTAGCGGAGCCGGGCTACCCGTGATACGTTCTTTGAATTTGAAATTCGATCGCAACGTTTTTTTATTTGCCGTTGATTCATTAAAGGAAAGTTCATGGTTGTCAAAAGACCGCCTTCGCTTCTGTTGCACCATTTTCACCAAAGTGATGCACCTGCATGCATTCAAAATCAGCTTATTTTAAATTAACTAATAAAAACGGAAAATTGATAACAAACTATCGACAAACTGCTACAAACAGGGAAATCATAAGATAGAAAAATGGATATAAATAGATAAATGCTCTAGTAAAGGATTATGTAATGCGGATATACATGTAACGTTTATTATTATTCCAGCTAATTGAATGGCTTTAGTATCTAGCCAAAGGCGGATCATAGGGTAAGCAAACTAAGCAGCTGCTTGGAACCCTCAGTTTTCAAGGGCGTCCATGTAGCTCTTTGTTTTATTTAATGTTGAAATTATTTTTATTATTTTGAAATAACTGGGTTATAAGGCGGTGGATTTACTTTTGAATGAAAGTAAATTAGGAATATGAAAATGCGTGAATGATCCAACTTATCTGAATTGTGCTTTGATGCATAGGTGCAGTGGGTTTTGAAAAAAGATGTGATTGATAGCGTAAATTAAGAGATCAGTGTAAAGATATTGTTAAAGAACAGAAAAATTCTCTGTTAAATGAAATTAAGGTTTGCAAGTTGAGCTCTTGGCAATAAAAACTTTGGTCAATGGTATATATATAGTATGTTTTCGGGCCCTTTACCTTGTAGCTGCTTAGGACCCCTAGACCGTTGAATTCGCCTCCGTATCTAGCGTTTTAATTCAAAAACTATTTTTCTCATAATGTTTCTCTTTCTAGTAGAAAGTTTGTATTATATTTTTCATCGAACAAATCCAGCTAAGCTTCAAATTTTCAGTCTGTTTTATTCATCCAGCACGAAGCCTCATGCTTATTCAAATTAGCTGTTTTCGCCAAAAACTGAATTGAAAAAGAATGCCCATTTTGCCAACATCCTGTAGAATATTTTGTCATCATTTTTAAGCAGCTTATTGACCAAAAAAGCATTGTCTGAACATCAACAGCCTATGTCAATTACTTTACGATCACTGTTAACCGGTTCTTTTTCAGGTTCATTTTACTGGACCAATGTTACCAAACCATTTACCCTGTGACAATTAGATGATGGTCAATTAAGACGGTCTGCAATCATGTCATCCTTCAGGTTGTCGACAACAACATCGTCGGCGACAGAGGCGATTAATGCTAGTGGTGTAACCGCAAGACCAGACACAGCGGTGTTTGGAGATTAGCTTTGTTGACTTCTACAGATTTACCGGGGGGTCTTGCCGGCTACAAACACACAAACTACAAGGTCAAAGAGTTTGTAGCGCATTTCGTCGCGTTGGCGGATGCGTCTGAGGGTCCGTTTCGTTAAAATGGAAATTCATGGCCATTTTTAATGAAATCTGGGAGCATCAAGTGAAACTTATCGCTATGCGTAATCTAGTCAACGGGAAGAGCGATGCCCGGCATGTTGCTATGCGTACTGACCCGCCTGTAGATAGTCATTGACACATTCTGTACGATAAGCGTATAAAAATTGTACCTTGTATCGATAGTCGAGAGGTATTATACATAAGAGACAAGTAATTGGTGGTGAGGGTTAATGCAATAGACCTTTGTTTCATCTTGTGATTATACAGCAAACATCTTGCGTTGCACATTGCTAGAGAGCTGATATGTCTAAACTGATTATCTAATGTCCCATACTTTCAGCATTGAGCCGTTCTAGAAGAAGAGTGCAAAGATTTAATAATTTATCTTATATCATCTTTTATGCAGGAAAGAGTGTCACACTCTTGTTTCATGCGTTTTAGTGCGAGAAAAATCAGCAACCTTTATCCCGATGGGCACACCCTGTTAAAGCGAATGGCGCATAGCGTCTCGAAGGAACTAACTGGGTGACTTGTTGTGTCAATTTCAATTCTAGGTCTATCTGGCAATAATCATGCAGTACCGTTCGACTGCTTCGACTCGTCGGCACATTCGGTACATTTTATTATATAATTGAATTCGGCGGTACCGAATTTGCATACGGACGAACTACATAAGCGTCGGTAATGAAGAGGTTCCTCGAGTAGACCGAGTTGACCAGTATCCTGTCTCTCCTCGAAGGCGGTCGGGTTCTTTGCATTAGGGTCTGCTTGTTTATCCCCACAGATTACACCGGAGTTCCATGACAGGGGTGAATTGATAAATTGCTTTCACGCTGGTTTGTGCGTGACCATTTGGATCAACAGTGTGGTGCGATGATGAGTAAGCGTAGTGGAGCTGAAGATGGCACCAATTGTACTATTGTTTTATTAATTCGTTTTTTTTTGCATTTTTACTTCATCTCAATATTTTCAGCGTAGCAATGTGAAATAGAGCTAGCGAAAAATAAATTGAAGAACAATTTTCAACTTAGCATGCACATTGACGATTAAATCAAAACATGATAACAATCCAATCGAATTAAGCCGATCGAATTGAGCTGTCAAGTTTGATAAATATCACGTCAAAAGTTCGGTACCTTATCGATATTCTTTAAACATATTTAAAACTTTAAGCATGCTCAAATACCACGTGAAGAGAAAATAGTTTAAACACGACGTACAAAAACACTTAAAGGCCTTGAAGTGGTATGGCAGCACTAGTGATGATTAATAACTCTTAATGAAATGTCAAGGAAGCTGATTAATTCCTTCAAACATTTTGTTTGATGATAAAATTTACGAGCCATTTTTGAAGATCGTTGTACACATTCACATCGTCTTAAGCATTACTTTGAGATGGTGTTCTTTGGTCTTCCGCAGCTGTATTTCGGTCCCATGCATTTTTTCTCGAAAATCGATCTGTCTACTAATGGGTCGGCCTCTGGTAATGGGTGAATGATAAGTTCTTCTGCATCAAATTTTGAATAGGTTTTGTTATCACTATTTTGAAGTTGAATTTTGATATTTTTTTTTTCATTTGAAATATCCACTGACTAAAAAACTGTCATTTCAATTACATTCTTAGGGTAATCTTAAGGATTCCAGCACAATACTCTGTTCAGTCTATCTCGTTTTGATACATGATTTGCAGATTGGTTTCAAGGACAGGTTTTAAGACCGACTTAACTTCCCACACAACATTTGTCGGGTCGGAATTAGCAATAAAAACTACCATGAAAAAATAATTCAAACATTTTTTATGATTAATAAACTAATTGGAACTGGTCAAAAGTGAACTAGCCAAGACCAGGTATTATAAACGTATTTTAGTATATGTTTGATTATCCGTGGAATTCGATTATCCGGGGACCTCCCGGTCCCGACACCCCCGGATAATCGACGTTCACCTCTATTTCGATTCGGAATCGCCACATGTCCAAATATTTAATTTATTCTGCACTAAAAAGGCTTAATAAAATCTAATTTGACCCATATACTAAGTACACCCGTTATGAAACCTTGATAAAACTTGCTTAAGTTGTTTGTTCAATGTTATTTCAGGCATTTCAACTAGATCAGTAAATAAACAACGGCTTATCAAATTTGGTTAGCATATTTAAAAACGATTCTACAAAGCTAACACATTATTATTTGTATTTAGAACAAGGATAAAATACAGCAAAGCGAATCAACGTTGCAAATTTTACCTGTAGCGGCTTTTTTTCTATCGAGGTACAGCAATAGGCTCTTACAACATTTGTTCAACAATTTATACATTTCATTAACTCATTAGTTAATTTACTGGAGAACCTCATAGTGATAATGATCTGCAATGAAAATAATTTATTTGAAAAAACAACACCCAAATTCGACTAGCCAAAATCTCTTATGCAGTGATGTTTAGCTATTTGCATGAAACGAATTGCAATTTGTGCGGGTGTGTTGAAGATAACTTTAACCCAAAGCCATCCATAAGCAGATGTACGAGCTATCTACGAGAAAGTATACGAGAAACAATCCCTTTAATCAATCCATCATCGCCTATGATGTTCATGAAACATTCAACCCAATCGAAGCCTATCGACTGTTAATCGCTAGATTAACGCAACACACTCATCTGCTGTCTTTTCCTCAGCTCGACCGAAAACATTACTAACCAGTTTGGTAAAACTTTCATGCCAAACGCAATGTTCGATAAAATCTATAACCAGTTCACCAGTAAGCTCCGGCAGTTCGTAAGTACACGAATAAAGTGAAAACGCACTAGTTTATTTGAAAGAAAAAAAGTACAAACAAACTATCGATAAACACTGAAGGCGGCAACGGCCACTGAAGAGAAATTATGCTGCCCTGTCCGGCACATGCAGCACCAGCAAGTCCCGAAGTGCCACAAGATGCGTGCCGCTGGATGATGAGTGACCCAGCGAAAGTGAGTGCTCGTTCGCGGTTCGTGGAAAACGCAGCACACAGCTGTTGCAGAGAGGTGCCGAGGGACGCTGAGTTGCATTCGCTGAATGCGCTGGCTCAGCGCGATCGCAGCTCGCGGAGTTGTTTATGGTTTGAGCGCACAGCTCGAGATCAGTTTCGATTTGACGGTTGTGGCGTGCACAGTGCGACTTCTCGGGCGATTCGCTTCATTTGAAGATCCTCCTCGGTGTTGGTTCAATTTTCTGTGCGTAACAGGACTTGAGTCCTCGTGCGGCTGTAGCTAGCTCAAATTTTGGAATACATTTGGCTGTTTTGCGGCGAATCCATCGATCAAAATGGTCGCTGGAAGTGTGGTTCAAGGATCGTCGATTGCACGTGCAATCGTGTAACGGTTTCTGTCGGCAAGCAGTAGACGGCCGCAATCCTTTACGACCAGGAACGGATTTTTTCCGAATCCATTCCAAAGCTTCCTCCTCCTCTCTGCCGTCCGTTTTTCCTCCCCTGCACCCGTGAACTGTAGGAGTGATAAATGCTAGTGTAATTGTGCGAGCAAACCCCCGTCACGTTTGGTCGCTGGGAATACTTTAAACCCTCTCGGGCAGCAGCTTTTGGCAACAGGGGTTGCACCAGTTTATACGATTATTGTTATCATTTGGCGTTTATTATTGTGGCCAACGAGCGAAAGTTGGTAGCACCAGCAAGTGCGGCCGGGGTGTTGTTGAAGTTGGCTGATCGGTCAGTTGCGTCGTTTGAATTTTGTGGTGTACCGGACCGCCAGCACTGGCACCAGTTCCATCAGTCGTTCGTTGTTGAGTGCGTGCGTGGTCGAATCGATTTTGGTGTGTTTCGTGCATAAAAACCAAGTGTAGAAGTGTGAACCGTGTCCTGGGCGTTAGTTATTCGGCTGGCGACGTAGATTCCCTCCTGGAATTACTGATCGACACTTCGTTGAACCGTGCTCTGTGAGCTCGATCCGTTCGCATCGCAGAAGAGGGTGCAATTCTCACACGTTTCGAACGAACGCACGCATCGTAGGCACGCACGTTCGCTGCACGGCCATCACGGCGAGCGGCAGCAATTGCGGCCAGCGAGTGCAGTTGCCTCACGTAAAGCAAAACTAATAAAAACGAAAAGCGAAAAAAAATAGTGTGCCAGCCTCGGTGCAATAGGGTGTCGGTTTGCGGCCTTTCGCAAAACCGCTCGCTCGAGGGAGGAACCTCAAGCCCTTGCTGTGGCCAAGGAGTGGTGGAAACGAAAGGAAACGGTACGAAACGGCAACACCGAAATTGACTTGTGAAAGGCGCAGTGAAACAAACCCACCATCGCCGGAGCCGGTAGATTGGTAACGCGAAAACAACCTGAAACGAAAACCCCCAGTGCTTGCCGTCGAGGAGATCCTGCCCCAGAGAGCTCGAGCCGAAAATCGATCAAGGTAAGATCGCGCTTGCGCATTGCAGCCTGCAGGTTTCGGAAAAATCCCTTCCCAAAATCCTAATGACACCTCAGAGCCTCGACGTGAACCTCGACCGTGACTGGTTCATGGCTCGTAATTGACCTTCGGCACATTCTTCGGGACAGGTTCTATGATAATTAAAAGTGCTTACGAACCCGAAGTGCACCAGGGAAGGCACGGCGGACAGGGCCGCTCAAAACAAAGGCCCCGACGGAAAAGGGCCAGATCGAGCGAGAATTCCTCAAAAGGGTCCGCCAGGGGTTGCCAGGTGGATTTGGTTGGCTGTCTGTAGCAACGGCCGGGCCTTTTCTCGACCTTGCCGCACCGAGGGACTCCCATGCTGAACACTCCTGTATGGCATGCCCCGCTACATGGTGGAATGCAGAGACAAAAAAACCACAGGTACCGGACAGGATATTACTTTTACACCTCTGGATCACACGGTAGGGGTTGCCCTTTACAAGCTGGTGTTAGTGCCGGTACCCGACGCAGATTGGTGTGCGTGTGTTTTCCATTCCCTTTACTCCCGTCTGGGGTCACTGAGTGCGAGCCGAACCGATTTGTTATGCTGCCTTAAGTGTTGTTTTATTTGCCGGATCACTCTAGCAACTTTCGGGACCCTTCTGACCTGAAACGTCAAAACAACGGACCGCCGGAGGGAACGGGCGTCCAGAAATAACCCTACAATATATGAATGGCCGAACGCAACGACGAGACAGAACCGCACGCAGCCAGCATGAGCCAGCACGCTTGCTGGTAACTGGCAGGAAAAACCGGGGTGGTCAAACCTGTTAGCACCCTTTTCGGGCGGGACAGGTTCTTCGGGGAACGGTTTTTGTACGGCGCATTCACTTTCTCCCGGTAACACAGTTTGACCCGAGCAACCAGCGGCGAGAGTGACTGCAGTGTAGTAGGTGAGATCACTCCCTAATACGAGTGACGGTTTGATCTGTCCAACAAACTTCTTCTTCGGCACGGTTCGGCGGCGGTTTGGGTTATGCTACACATTATCTAGCTAACTCATGGCCCGATTTGAAGCACCCGAATGTTGGCTTTATCCAGCGGGCGAACGTCTCCACGCGGCACACATTCCTCCAGCAGACTTTGGTGCTTTCGTGACACCAATTTCGTTCCCTATCACACAGCATCATTTGCATTTCGGGACTCCATTCGGGTATGCATGGTTTTATGGATTAAAGCAAACCTGGTGAACGGCTTAACCCATCTTCATTCGTTGAAATTCTCTTCAAACACTCTCTGGAAAGTGTGTCGCTAGGAATTGGTTGTCCAAAGGATTCCTGGATACAACCCCAATCGTTCAAAATGATATATAATTGTTTGTGTAAAACTGTCGTTGCATAAATGATTTGAAATACAATGAAAATTTAAAAAGTATTTTATAAAATATTTAACTAGGTATTGAATCGTATGGACCTATAAACGAATAATACAAAATTGGTTACAACCAGTTTAAGCGGCCTGCGCCAAACTCCGAACCTGATAGAAACGGGTGTATGTTATTTGGGGCTTGGTGTATTGCTTTAATTACGAAATTGACCAATACGAAACAGTGTGGAACTAATCTGGCGGAGGTTGAAAAATCAACTTTCTTTTTACCCCCGCCCCCATTTGCGGATCCATACTTCCGTTTCCGCTTCCTATGCAGCGAGAGATCAATCCACCTACCATGAAAGACACGCGTGGAGGTGTATTTGGACAATTTTGGAGCTTTCCTTTGTGTCGTAGGTGTTCGTAACGTTTTAACTCTGCTGCTTGTGCCTTTTGACTGCAATATTGCGATAAATTTATCAGAAAGCGTTGTCTATCAATAGAAGATGATGCTGTTGAAAGATGGCAAGTTTTTTTTTTTTTAATTCTGTTACACGGCGCACAACCTTTCCTACGGTGCAAAAACCAAGGACCCGATCGTTCTATCACGGAAGAACATCCCGACCTAACGGAACATCGTTGACAACTTGTTGGACGGTATTTTATATTCCGTGCGCCAGCCATACGTCTATCCTCGGATTCATAGCATTTCTCGCGCTCGCCACGCTTCTTCCTTCTATTGCTCTAGCAACTATGAGCAGCGATCGCCTTCAAATGGACGATCGGCTGATCTGTCGGGAGCTTGAGGAAAGAATTCCCTTTTACGAAACGGTGGCAGCGAGACATGCCTCATTGAGTGTATAAATAAACATAACATTGATTTTCTCGAGCATATCGCGAGATTCGACGGACATGATTATGCACAGTGAAGGACCACCGGCTGGGACCTACCACGATACGCTGGTTCTCTCAGGTCATGCAATCATGCAGTCAGCATCCCGAACGGCTGTTCTAAAGCTGATACGGTTATTTAGCCCCAACGATGATAGCGGCTTTAAGCAATGATAGTTTTCCATCCATCCACTGTACGTCGTCTGATAATCTGAGAAACATGGAACGGTTGTCTGAATAAGCATGAACAGGTTTATTTCAACCCTTCGGTCATATTGACCCTGATGTTGAATTATGATGCTGTTATTGGGAATCGGTTCCTGAAGCAAATTAATAAATGCATCGGCTATAACATATTGAACAGAATACAGAAATAACGACGAGCTAATATTATGGAACAATAATATCTTAAGAGTATAATTGAATGAATCCTATTGGTATGCCAATGAATCAGTGAATTAGAATTTCTTAATGGCCTTTACTGTTATTCATTATAGATGCCACAACGATACATCGTTGAGTGAAATTACTGATTTAATTTATTAATGCTTTTTATCATAATATCCTGCAATAGAAGGAAAATACTCAAATCATACAATAAGTTCAACGTTTGTCACAGGTCAGTGTTGCTACCAGAGACGCATATCACCGCCCTACTTTTGAACCCACCTCTGTAGATAGAATCAATGAACTCTCATAACATTAACCGTAGTAATTGCAGATTTGGCAAAGCCCTCCTCTCATTTCCTCCGCTTGCGGACCGACGTTTCTACCGGCGTGTTTGTGCGAGCTATCAGACAACCCATAACATATAATTCAACTTTATAATCATTTCCCTCCACCATGGGAAACCTGCTCTCGATTTGAGAACGGCCCGGAGCGTGTGTTGGGATTGGATGGAATTTGACTAAAGGGGGAGAAAATTTTCGTGCCTTCGAACGGGGGGCGAGTAACAGGAATCGAAGCAGACAAAATCCCATACCAGCACACAATGCTAAAACATGGGAACCGATTGCATGCAGGTGGTTTAACGTGATTGTGCTTAAACATTACGGTTCTGCACCACTTCCCAACTGGAAGACTGGATGCTCAATAAGCCGACACATGGTACGAGGTGTTCTGGCCTGTTTTGCAAAAACCTGTCGAGCGGGAAGGAAAGAAATCGTGAAATCGAGCTGCGCGGATGAAGGAAGAGTCAATGGTTGAACAGTGGTTTGTTTTGACATGCAAACTCTTTCTTACCGTTACTACAAACATTCATAAGGTGGACAGCTTTGACAGAGAAAAAGACTGTGATCGATTGAAAACATAAAATGTAAATCTAACGGAGCAATTTTGGTTTTGAAGACATACTTTTTCCGAGAAACATTCCGTTTGCTTTCTTGGTTTCTGAAAACATTTTAGTAATTGATGACATAATGATGTTGTATTTTTGTTTTTGTTGAACCATTTTCATAGCTTCTGCATTAAAGAGAAAATAATAATGTTATTCCTTGAGATTTTTGTTTTAAATATATTCGGACGACCAATATTGTACTTATTCCTTACACTTTTTTTCTTTTTCACTTATACTCTTTTCTTATTTTAATAAATTATTGATCGCAACATTACACTACAAAATTAAAACCATTTTGTTAAAACATGTCCGGAATTATTTATCGAATAAACAAAATGAAAACATTGAAGCTCCGAACCAATTTCCCATCCTATGGTCACAATTTCCGCATCAAAACAGAAAATTTAGTTCCTACCACGGAAACCCCTCAAGCTGAAACCCATTTAGGGAAGGAAATAGTTTGGCTATTTGGTGCTTTCCTTCACTTTGTTTTTGCCAAACCAAAATCCCTTTACTTCCTTGAAACGATCACTTTTCATCAAGGCCACCACGATATCATTTAAATTATCTCCCGTGACGAACCACACGTCAATTTGAACCGTCCAAAACGAACCGATAGTTGTAGTTAAAAGCAACGTAAAAAGTCATTATGATTTGCACGCATATGTGATGGTTTTTGCAACGCTTTGAATCGACACACATCTGGCCTGCACACTTAGAAGGACGCTGCATTTTCTACGACATTTATCGACCATGGAAAATTGATTTTCCAATATCACATCAGTTTGTGGAATTCGCTGAATAATGCTCCGCTCATGGCCATTTGTCCGATGTCTATACGAACAATCAGGTAATTTAAAGCACATAGGAAATTTGATAGTCAATCTATCAATAGCAAAGTAATAGCGCAATTTAACGCATCAATTACAAGTAAGATTTTCCTTATTATTTCCTGGTTTCTATGTCAACTTAAGATAACAATATGAGGTAAAAAATGCGTCTGTCAACAACTGTATTTAGTAACAGTAGTCGATCGAATCGATAATTCGAAACGGATCAAAATTTTTACGTGATCGATTCCTGACTATCCAAAAATCGAGTAGATTTCATGTAATTTAAATAATCAACGCATGCCCAGCGACCTCAAAGCTTTTTTTCGCTCTCAGGTGGTTTACCTTGCAACCATGTGGTTTACCAATTGTAATTTATTAACAGACGTTATAAATTTGAAGTGGAATTGTACTTTTTTTAAATTGCAAAATAACGGATCCAATCAGCTTCCACCAAGAATTGATTGTTTAAACCGATTGCAGCATTGAATTTTAAAAGATAAACCAAATGGCTAGCTTGATTGTTTGTAACATCTACAAAGAATCGCGTTGCAAAAGTGTGCACAAGAGCTTCAACAAAATCGTCGAACGCCACCTCAGAATTGAACGAAAGCCGAGATGTTGATTCTGTGATAACATAGCGGTACCGAGCATAAAATATGGAAATAGCAAAACGGTATAACTACAACCGCCAGCCGCTCCGTACCACCGTCAGGCCGTAGACATATAAAAACAACATCCGAACATTGGCAGCAAAGAAATCCAGTTTTAACAACTCAACTCAAATCGACCGAGATCACCAACACCATCCTATTTGATCTCACTCACTTTCTCCTCCTCCCTCGCTCTCCATGCCGTTTTCCTTCTCTAACTGCTGTTCGTTCGTTATCTAATCAAGTGTATAATTTTAATTATTTCACCAAACTCTAGAAATTTTGTTTCCCCTGCACCAATATGCGCATGCCGCTTACGGATCGCAAGCTACCCGTGCATCGGCCAATGCCGTAGGTTATCTAATGACTTCTTCGTTAGCTGCGACGGGCTAAACGAGGCCATGTCGATACGAGGTGAAGTACCGTGAAGCACCCGCGACTCCCGCCAGAGCCAGACAACGCCAGAAGAAATCAATTTATGACTCCCCGGCGTTAAGCGCTGCAAAGTAGCGTTAAATTAAGTCCATACCGTCGGTTGATCCTACCGCGGACCGGTGTGCAAATACAAACGGCCGCAAATATATGGTAGTTGGCAGGCCAATGTTAGACGAATGGGAGTCATTGTTGATTGTTTTTTGCAACACATTTTCGTCGTCAACCGTTTTCCTTTGCCTTTCGTTTGGGTATACCCTTGCGACGTTAGTCGTAAATTCAATCAAAAAATCAACCTGAACAGAAAAGAAAGTCAATACTGATGCGACCAACAGATTACGCTACTTCCTCATTTGTAAATTTCGCAAACCCCGCAACGCAACCCCGCTGGATGTTCGTCACGGAGCTCGCAAATGCCATGTCCTTTGATTTAGTAGTAATGTAATTTGAAACAAGTGATCCAAAGTGACACAGTTTCGGGATGAATGTGATAATTGACGTTCGCTTAGCAGATCTGTTAGTGCGATGTCCCGACTTGCGAGTACTGTGCCCGATGGCTCCACCGTGATCATCACGCTGCCCAAAGGGCATTACTGTAAATTATATATTACAAGCCCCCATCTTGAAAGCACTTCCGTTGCGGATCTAGCTTTCCACGTTCCGTTCAGTCACAAAGGCGCAGGAAACCGACGGACCCGACGAGCAATGTCAGATGGTGCCGGAGCTATTACAGGCCACAAAACACGATCAGCCAGTGGGCCAATGCGTGCTAAAACGTTGGACCGGAAATCCATAAGCGAAAGTTTCGGTTCTCTCGCGTGCCCTCGCCCCCGGCACGGCCCTGCTTCAGATTATGATAGCGGCATCTTGAAGGGGGTTATTAATGTATTTTCTTCGCAGCTGTACAACTCACGCGCGCGCACTGCACTGCCCCTGCCGGCGGGATTTCCGCAAAAACACAGGAATCAATCAATGGGTAAAAATCACAGTTTTTCCTTCAGATGTGTTTTCAGTTTTTTCAACAGTGGCCTACCGTCGGGCCCGGATTGGTCGGGAGAAAAATGCCCTTCCGATTGCCGGATTATCCGTATCCGCGTGAAGCTTGGTTTTGTGGCGTTGGCCTTTGCCTGGCAGACACGTTCCATGTCCGTGCGGAGGCTATTAAAAACATTTTAACATTCCGCTAGACCAATGGGTCAATTAGGTTGCTAATTATGAAGGCTGGAACTGTGGTTGTAAATAGAAGAGAGTGCATATAGATGCTACCTGCTGCCATTTCCCTTGTCTCGTAAAGTCTCGACTCGCATGCCATTCTTGGTACTGCACCAAGATTATTCTATCGGGACTTTATGCACCTGTACCACCTATAATATCCCAATGTATACCAGCAGATATGCAAAACCTTCAACGAACTCAATCAAAAACTTTCTCTTGTTTCAGTAATATGTAACACAGTAATCCTTAAGCGCGATATTGTTGTCTTTTTCTCCCAAAACTATTTGATACGCTTGTTTGACGCAACACTAGAAATGGTTCGACTTAGAAAGAAGCACATTCTTCTTAGCATTGCGATGATTCGCGGCGTTATCCAGCGTGTTCAACGCCGCCAGCGAAACATGCCTTTCTGGCACCGTATCTGTTGATCTCCCGTTGGTCAGTTCGTTTAGGTTTTCCACCGTGTGCCCATACTTGTTCAGTTATACAACCCCTAACCAGTTAGACAAGCGCATACAACAACAACTACTACAACACCACCGACCCGTGCGCCATTGGAATGAGCTACTACATCGCTTGAGTGCGTCAACGATTGGTAGATGTTGCTCCTGCTATTGATAGACTTCAACCAAAAACCACGGACTTTAGCACTCCACGCCAAACGGTACATAAGCTCCCCTAGCCCAAGCACCCCAATCAGTGGTTGCTATTAAAACAGTTCCGATGGGTTCGTGATTAATAGAAAGGTTAATCAGGAGTAACTCAATTGACAGCTACTGTTCACGTGTAGCGTTTTTGGAGGTTCGTCGTCTGCTGCCAAAATGTCTTTTGTTTTGTTACTTTCATTCGCTCGAACAAATTGGGTCAACGCAACACGCTACTTGAAAGAAGATTTACTTAACATTCCTTTTCCCCGATGTTATTTAAAATACCACATACCGACTCCCAACGGTTTCCGGTTTGGACTTAAATATAACAACAGTGTTCAGTTACATCTGAGGACTAACAACTGAGGACAACTAGCTTATGATAGGTGTTTTAATTGAACTATTTACACACACGTGCTGGCTCTGATTCTAAGGACTGTTATGTAAAGGTTCAAGTTTAGCCCCAGCACCGACGTGACTGAGGGGATGAAACTTCGAGATCAGTTGCCTCATTACGGAAAGGCCTCACATGGCTTACCTTATTGTTGGCGTGTTAACGCTGTCGTTGTGAACCACACTTCAGACTGATGCCTCCACGACTTACACATTATGTTCTTATGATAATGGGGTCTTGATTTGAAAAAGAGTAATATTTTAAAGAATAATCTTACCAAAATAGATTCTGGTTTTTGACAGCTAACATGTTACCAGTATTGCTGATTAGTAGTTTTAAAAAAATTGATAATAAAGTCGAACAATAAATTTGGTTTCCCCTCCACCCGAAAGATGTGAAAACAAATTGTTTTCTTTCTTTATATCATTTGGATGGGTGAGCAATAAGCTGCTGCTAATGGGAACTATGTGTCCCAAATAACCATGCTTGTGCGACCAACACCCTACTTGTTGGATATTCGCACGAAGTAAAAGCCAGTTTTGAGGAAGTATACTCAACTCAAGCATCGTAATTATTATCACCTACTGCCCTTTCCTACCAGTGACCGGTAAAACAAACCGTAGGAACGATCGTTAAAGATAACAATCCCCCAAATGGGATGCCCGTGGTCCCCTTCGGTCAAAAGTACGAAAATAGTACAAGGTTAACGATGCGAAATCATGTAAATGCGATAGCGTTAAATTTATTTATTAATGCCTCCGTTTTGCGCCATCTCATTCACCCGGCGGAAGCATCAACACAACATGATGAACTTTTCCCCCAAAATGGAGAAAATAAAACATCTTCCTGGGTACACTTTCGGCGTCACGTTAACGCCGATCGCAGCGATGCGATGGAAGTTAAAACGCTCCCAAAACAAAAAAGAAACTCTTCGTGACGTAGGCGAAGCAAGCAGCAATGAACAACGAAGACCAAATTCGGCCGAGTACGTTTTGGGAAATAATTTCGATTAAAGAAAGTTCATCTGCCGAGTGCGTTGGGCTCCACACTGGATCTTCCGTTTGAGAAATTGTTACGGATGGGTTCCACTATCGGAAAAAGTGGAACGACGTGCCTTGCATTCCTGAGCGTGCGGTATCATTAAAAATGATTTAAAACACGCTTTATACTTGCGTCACAAACGAACCGATTTGGCCGTTTTTTGTTCGTAGTATGAGGTCGCTCTGTCAGTTAGTGGATCCAAAGACTTGATGATCTTATTAACAAATCTGTTTAAAGATCATCAATCAATACACATTTTTGAGCCTAAATTGAATAATGTTTCTTTAGTTAGGATTATTAATGATTGTCGCTCAGAAAACCATCCATCGCGGGACCTGTCAACTGGAGTATTATGGGTTCACTGTGCTTTTAATGAAGTCAAAAAAAAATTGAATGAGCAGAAGAATAGTTTCATAGGACGATCAGGAAGTTCATTACCTTTCTGACGCAGGTGAATGAAATAAGATTCTTTATTGAACAATTGATGGTGTTTTTATGGCAAAAGGTGAAAGAACATCCAACATATAAAGATAAGATATAGTTTATATAATGTGTATCTGAATCATGATTTATTTCACAGTAAAAATATGTGTATAAAAGAAGAAATACACAGATATATGTCTCAGCTTGGTAGTTTATATTTTTCAAAAAATATTTGCCACTATCGCTTAAAATTATTTATTGGTGAATTCTGGCTGAAATTGTGTTTTATGGACAGTAGCCTGGTTTTAAAATGTTCCCATTCAAATAATAAGTCATATTAAAAGCTTATGGCCGAGTTGCTCGTTAAACGATGAACGAATAACAAACTTCCTGTGATTTTTAAATTTAGGAAAATGTCTTCCACCTACTGAACTCAAACGCTCTACAAACAAGCAAAACTGATACGCAACAAACAGGTAAAGGTTCCCAAAAGTTCACACCGAATCGATGGTGTTGGATGGCTGGGAAAAATCCATCACCTCTCCCAAATCGAGGCCATTACCATAACCAACGATAATGGACTGTAATTGTTGTATCAAAAAACCCTCTGGTGCCGTTGCAGCGGTGGCGTGCACTGCATTTTCGAGCCAACCTGCACACGACTGACTGACGTGGCGTAACTGCGCGTGAAATATGAACCAGGGAAAGGCGTCGTTCCTGTTTTCCAGACGGCGAAGAATCGTGTGCAGCCCAATCGACAGACCTCGGAAATGGAGTCGCCGCTCATTTGTCCGCCCTGGACCACTTGAGGCCGAGTTGTATATAGGTCGACCTTCTTCCGTGGGCAGTTTCTAGTATCATCCAACTGCGCTCCTACCTCCCCTCCGCTCCTGACCTGACTGAAGCCAACAAGAAGCTGCGAAGATAAACAGGTGAAACACCAGCACAAGCCCTGAATCAGGCCTAGCGATGCTGGTTGTTTACCACTTTTCTCGCTGATACGTATCACGCCTTTACTCTGGTGGCCAGGCCGTCAAAACATCAGTTTCCCACCGATTTCCCCATGGCCGTGGCACTCTCGCCCTCTCTCAGCCCATTCTCTCCAAAGCCTCCGAAAGGGTTGTGCTACAAAATTGCCGACTATCCAAACATGCCAAGCTAATGGCAACGAGGTGTATTGCTGAATCTCTTCACCGACGCAGCGTAGCTTCGAAAAGCACGCAAACAATGCTCATAGTTTTATGTCCCGTTGTACGCGTGTCTGCTCTCGGTATGATAAATATGGATTGTTTCCAAGCGGCCACTTGCAGACAATTAATAACAAAAATCAACAACTTGAATTTTAAATAAAGCTACCATTTACTTTAATGCTATCACTGCAGTAATGTTGCAAGCACCAAGCTAATTTTCATTCAAGAAAAAAAGGTGTTGACAACTCGTATTGCAAATGCGAATTGGAGTAATCGCGTCAATTTGCACATTAATTTTTGACAATTTTCTTTTTGCGTTAATAAGAAACCAGAATGCTTGGGAAATCTTGATCTTGGAGAAATTAATGTTCCGATCAGTTATTGATAACTTTTTCTCGGATTTTTCTCCCGCTTTTAAATCGTTTGTGGAAAAAACGTCTAATTAACAACCAATTCTATCTGTGCGACCACATAATGAAGGCTTTTACTTTCTCGCTAGCCTCTCATTTATAATGAACATACAAACATACACACACATAATCACACAAAATCTAACTACTGAACTCGGCAAGCGAATAGGTGTACTAACTTCCATCGTAGGTAAACGGTAGCACCGTCGGCTTCATTGCATCCAAGTTCGTTGCCCTGGGCACATTATGGCCACACTTCTAGTCAATGGAGTTCGTATACACCTTGCGCTGCCATTTGGTGTTTGGCCATTAACAAACTTCAACGTGGGCTACGGTCGGAGCAAATTTTCACATTCTTCGTGCAGTCGCGAAGGCTGACGGGATTCGTTGCCTGGCGCAGTTCATACCCTCCTCCCATTTGGTCACGAAAGCGAGTATATGAGTTTTGTAAGCTGCTTTCCATCACAACTCGTCTCAGCCGGCTTCTATCAGCTGTTGCATTAACGAGCCAAAACGGATAGGAGCAGGCATGTTAGTGCACTGCACGTTCCTAGCAGAGATTAACTGATGTCAACAATGAATTATATGATGAAAATTACAGCATGATAATCAGAAAATAAAACAATTAACATTTTTCTAACAAATAATCGATCGATGACCGCATTATGATTTCCCCTGAAGTTGTTTTTCTTTAATCCTTTTCTAGTACCCATCTTGTTCGTATTCTAGTAACATAAATACCCATCTGATTCACTATACATCTCACGTAACAAGTAATTTTGTGAAACTGGTTGCTCTCATCAATCATTTCAATCTGGTGAAGGAATATTGGTGTTTGCACAAACGGCAAGTGATACGCGGAAAAGAAAACAAACTATAAACAAATCTCATTGAATTCGAGCTCCAAAGTGCAAGAAGAAAGTTATTCAACAGAGCTCAAAACACTCACCATGAATTACGCAAAGAAATGTGGCGAAAATAAACTCAAGCACCGCGTTTTCCTTGGCCACTGTCGACAATAATAACATTCTTCCTTATGGAGCTTTCCAATGCATCAATCAATGCATTGACGAATGCACGTGTGCTCTGTCATTTGCTACACCCGCTTCGCCCTCATCGTCAGGGTCGCATCCGGATGGGATGCATATGTACGTAGTTTGAATGCTCCAATTAGTCGAATCCGTGCGGCAAATTATAACTGCGCATCGAACGTACACATATCCGCGCTATCGTACGTCGACCTTTGGAAGCCTTTTCCTACATATCGTCCGATCGCCAATGTCGGCTGAAGTAGCGGAGCTGCCCGAACACCACCGGTTAGTTTGCAAAAAACAAACTCAACCATGCACACCTATCGATTTCCACCCCGGTCTCGATAGAAAGTGAAACGGATATGCTGATGGTCTGGTCACATTTCACCGGAGGCTCCTTCGATGCCATCGACTTGTGTGCTCTGGAAAAGCTACCGGCGCCTTCGGTCCTGTCGAGGGGCAGCATGACGCTTAGGAGCGCTTTCTCAAGCGACAAATCCACCTCCTTTCCCCCCACCCCTGGGCGACTCAGCAGACGGGGCGGAAAGTGTAATCATATTCACCCGTTTGTCGCTCGTAATTAATGCTACCACGACACTAAACTCCGCTCAGTCACATGACATTTAGCTTTCCCGCCAGATTATCATCGAGCGAAGTAGGTCAATGTCGGTGTGGGTCGGTTGTACGACTGTACGCGTGATTGTGCGCACTACTGCTCGGTTCCCAATATTTAGCACAAGCGCAACTTTATGCAATGCAACGTAACATGCAATGAGGTATACCTAAAGTACAGTTAAGCACATGTTGTGGAAAAAATAGTTCTTTTACACGTGCACTGGATCCATAACAACGACCATTAAAATCCACCAACTACTAACGTAGGGTGTGATTAAAATCATCCCAAAACACATTTCCAACCAAGACAAATATGTCGCTTTTTTCTGGAGTGTATGAGTTTGTAGATTTGTGTTACATTCCATTCCATTCCATAAATTTGGTTGCACTGAATTCTCTGATTAAGATTATGTTAAACGTAGGTAAAGAGAAGATAAATTATGTGTTCTCTTAGAAAAAATTGTTATTCATTTAATGTTACCCATAACTTGATCTAATGAGACGCTATTATGTAGACACGGGTTATAAATTAAAGCTAACACACAAAGTTTAAGGTCATATCTAGCTGAAAACACATACTACTTTCGAAGTATGCAGCACATTTTGATGAAAATATTATTTTTAAATCACTTTAGAAAGTACTATTGGATGTAATTAGCTACATGGCTTAGCTTGGTAAAGTCCGGTATTCATTAAGTTCAGATTAAACAATCAACAAACTCTGATCAAAATACCATTTGGCATTCCATTGATTTCTCCGCGTCTTTTATCAACCACAAATCGCGAGCAAGCTAGACAGAAAGTGACAAGACGGGGCAGATCATACCCGCTGTCTTATCCTTAGCCGACATCGACCCAGCGGCCGCCCGGGGCCGTAACATAATCATTGGAATTGTACAACGAGTGGGAAATCGACTTGCATGAAATGAAATTTTCCCTTTCGCCGACAGTCAAAGAACTTTGGTGGTGGTTTGTTTACGTCGTATTGGAAATGGAAAGTTGCGCTGTCGTACGTTTTCTCTTCTTCCCCGTTGCCTATCGCGCCCAGCGTCCGCCCACAGCTAATCTGCATTTTACATCCACTTGTAAACTCGAGCTGGAGAAAAACTATTTAATCCATTTCACATCGTTTATGCGAACCTTCGCAGCCCACACTGCATGTCGGAGGGAGTTTTCCAGGGTAAACGGGGTACAAATTTGATTGTGGGTCCAGCGCAAACACACTGCGTTTCTATTTGTATGCTGGTTCATGTTCCAGGCTAAATTTGTGTGCGTGCATCACCGATAGGTCGTAAAGTTAAGCGTAAGAGGAATCCACTCGATTGCATTCCTCCTGTTTCTTCATCGATGACTTATCGAACATAAATGTCTTATTCCTTTGCAGATGACTTGTGGTATCTCCTGTGTAGACAATGCGCTAAATAGATCCTTCTACAAGCTGGGCCTCTTCATCGGAAGGCATCCAGGCTACTTTCTGATTGTGCCAGTCCTGCTGGCTCTGCTGTGTATGACCGGGTAAGTAACATGATCGTACATTAGTACTGCCTCATCATCATGCTTCTCTTCCGAGGAATTTGGTCCGGTGTGAACTTCTCTCCAAGTGGTTAAACGAAAGTGCACGCAAACCGGCGATTCGTTTCACCAAATAGCAAAGATTCATTAATTAACCAATTTGACCAACGAAAGTGGAGGGGATGAAAAACATCGTAAAGGTGCACAGGTGTTAGACTGCTTTTGGCAAACAGGTAAAACCCAGCAGCTAAGGCCACCGCGTCAGCTGACTGGTAGTGAGAGTAGATTTCATGTTTGCTCGAAACAGATTCAGGCCTTATAAATGTGAGCGAAAATGGTGTAAAGATCCATAAAAAAACATAATATTTCTTTATCAAAGTATCGTAAACATGCATAACTTTCTGTTTAACCACCTTCAAAAATCATTATATTCCTTCCATAACCATTTCTTTAGTAGGCATTCTATTGTGGTAACTTTTTTGAAGTTTGCTTTTAATTAGTGATTTTCTAATTAATCTATTCACTAAATTAAATCTATTCAAAAACAAAAGGTTTATTAGTATATACTACCCAGAAAACACTTGAATACGAGATTATTTGAAAAGTTTTTCTAACATTAAACTTGAATCAAATGCCTTTGTCAATCCTTTGAACAATATTGAAATATCAATATGCATAGCATTTGCTTGAATCACGCAAAAATGATTTAAAAAAGTACACCGCCTCATTAGATAACATCGGCTGAGCTTTTATCCCCAGGAAATGCACTGTTTTATTACCGTCCTCTGTCATTCTTTACGATGAGCGTACATGTATTATGCCGTCGAAATTGATGTCCCTTCATTAATCTTTGACACGTTCAGTTTTAGCACCAAGCTTTACGACCAACCGGCTTTGCCGATTCGAAACTCCTCAGCATTTGCGGTATAACACAATCAATACTATATAGCATCACCGTTTCTGGTTTATTGCTAGAGCCTACCTTCTCTGTCTGACGCAGAAAGTATACCGTTTTGTGAATCGTTGCAGCTATCAACAGATCAAATATGAAATCGACCCGGAGTATTTGTTCTCGCCGATCCGCGGCGAGGGCAAATCGGAACGTGCCATCGTCGAGAGCTACTTCAAGGTCAACTATACGCACCGTTTCAACGTTGGACGAATTACACGGCCGGGTAAGGATTGGTTCACAGTACATTCCAAGAACAAACTTGTCCAGAATTATATATATATATAGCTTCAGTAATACCGGTTACATGCGAACGTCGCTCCACATATGCTACTAGGTTTTCATCTCGGCCTTACACGGTCCACGGGGAAGAGCTGTGCGGTAGGAGTGGGTTCACTTGTCTACTTTCTATTCCGTTCGATGGCCAACGAGCCATTTAAAACCGGATCGATGGGCGACATAGCGCCGATTGCTAATTACAGTTTCAAGAAATAGGGCTATACACATTGTTTAATCGCTTTGCATACATTTTTCTTCCTGCTTGATATGACCAAATGTATTATTCCAAATAATAAAATTTATTAATATAATTACTAGAAAATTCTGTTTGAATTATCTGTGTCCTACAGCTGTATTTGAACATTGAAATGGACGTCATTCAAAACGTCAGGAATAATAACAATGATTATAAAATCCATGTCTCATTAATAACCACACGTAGTCAGTTACGCTAAGGCCAAGTCACTGGTTGGGCTTGTGGAACATGATGGTTTCGAATTTTTTTTTCACTACCTAACAAACCTTCATGTGAGTGTATTTAACTCATGAGTTTTAATTCAAAGCAGGTCAACGTATAAAACCTTCGTACAATTTGAATGACTGTGAGGTTCGTCGCTTATATCATGGTGATCAAGTCTTTCGTTTCATTTCTTTAAAGTGAATGATAATTGTTTCAAATTCTGGATTAAACCAATAGAGGGATAATGTTGTAAAATGGTATCTGCGACAACCTAGTTGTTAGAATGAGTGAAAACACAGGTAAAGCATACACTTTAAAGTATGGGTAAAAAACGACCTCAAATTCTCCCACCATGCGATGCCCGCAACCTTCGCACAATGAACGGGTGGTTGCAACCGTAACAAGTTGTTACTAACAACGCTTCGCATACACAAACACACCCTCACATGTTGCTAAATCTTAAACGCTTATCAGAAGCAGCTGAGCCTAGACAATGCTTGGCAAACGATTGGCGCGACTTAGTACGTTCAGCTTTAAGTCAAATCATGCATTCACACGTTCTCAAATGAACTGCCCAATTGTTGATGCATCGCGCTCATCGATTAAATAAAGACTATAAAAACATAGCGCACGTGCCCATAATGTGGTCAACAGTGACGTAGGCCAAAGGGGTTCGATCACATAGAGGCTTTCTTGATGGATTCTCAGGGAACGCATCCCTATGCAAAACGATTCAATGCGCCAGTCCGGTGTAAACCGTTTGTAACTAATAATTGATTTCATTGTGTTTTGTGGGCAACCGCAGCTAATTATTGATCTATTTTAGTTATCAGTTAAGCCACCCTCGATTAATCACGTGCTAATGTTTTTCCGTGCACGAGGGTAACTCGTCCTGGCTTGTTTGCAAAACATTTCCTATTCGTTGTTCATTTTCCCATTAGTCTGAGTTCAATTGCAACAATTCAAAAGTTATGATGCGGTATTATTCCTTATCAAATCGTTATTAGTGCATGCATTTTATAAACAAAACATCTTGACAACTTTTGTCAAATCAGTACGTAATCTTCGTTGAATTCCAGTTGTATCTACATCTGACACGCTGTGATCACGTGGCACATTTTCACACCAGTGCCTAAGAATAATCTCACGATGATTCCGCGCTACTGTAATATTTTTTAGGGCGCTCTACACTTTGAATTCCGGTCATACACACGCCGCCCATAGATCTAAATGCTTTCACGATAATCTGATAGCCGAACGTGTGGGTTCACGCGTAGCTTGGATAATAAAAGTAGCTTTCGTATGATGCAAAAAAAGAGGTCGATAAACGTGTGCATTGTTTCAGCGTGTATTTTACCCCGGTATTAAAACACGTGTCGTAGAACTATTTTAACCACACTCGGTGGGTCTAAAACAAGAATATTTATCCAAACAGTTAGAAAGTAGTCGGGGTTTATAATGAACCTAAGGTAGCACTTAAAATGATCATTGTCTAGGTTACAAACGACCCCCATCTGACGGGTTCTGCACGTCTCAGACACTAGCAGTGTTATGTAAGTCGACCTTCGACGGTGACTTGCATACCTTCCTCGAAGGTTTAAGCTTTAGCGTTGTATGGACACTAATCGATGTTTAGGCCCACAGCCACAGCACAATGCCGTTGCAGTGTATGACCGTTAATTCCGTTATCGTTTTCCGTCATCGATTGATGCAGATAGATACTTGCTCATACAACTTTGCCTACTTTGAAAGCTACTCCAGTTATTCAGCAGGACCAAGAAGGCATCTGTAAATTATTCATCCTTTCAATCCATTCCATACATTTAAATAAAACTACTTTGAGTCAAACGATTGAAATTAAAACATTTTTTAACAACCGGAGTCAAATATGTGTGTCTGAAGTAACTAGCATTTATTAAAGCGAAATAAAAGTTAATTATTGAATCAACTGATCAGTCATTATTTGCTAGATACATGCTATAACCGATTAGCAAGCTTTGACAGCAGGGGCATGCGAAACGAAGCAAAAAATATTGGAAAAATAAGAAAAATCGATTAAGCCTAAACCTTGATGACCGAATTCGAGCAATCCACTTAAGCGCAGTCCACTCCCTCCGCTGAGTCACGAACGTACCACGATTGCCAAATGCAACTCAACACACATACGAACGCGATTCATGTCGAATCTGTTTCGCATTCTCTTCTAGGACGTTTCGGCCGAGTAATTGTGATTTCGAAGGACGAAAGCAACAAAAACCTCTTACGAAGCGAAGTCTGGCAGGAGCTGCGACTGTTGGACGGAATTATCCAAAATGCGACAGTCCAGTACGATGGGGAAACCTTCACCTACCGCGAGGCCTGCGCCCGGTGGGAAAACGAATGCTTCACGAATGACATTCTCAACCTGGATAAAATCATCGATGAGGTAAGTTTCCGGTCTCCGGTCTTCGATCCCCGGTTGTTTCTTCGTTTCTAAAATAATCTTTTGTTCACCCTGTGCTTTCTTTGCTGTATTGTATTCCCGAATTGTCCCACAGGTTGAAGCGGGTGATTTAAATCTTACGTTTCCAGTCATGTTCAATCCCGTCACGTGGGACGCGCATGTGTTTCCGGTGTTCTTCGGCGGGACGCAGGTGTCGGAGGATAACATTATCATTTCGGTGCCATCGCTGCAGCTAGTGTACTTTGTGACGGCCGACTCGAAGCGCCAGGATGCACGGGGCGCCGCCTGGGAGGAAGCGTTCCTGGAGGCCGTCGGCTATGCAGAGGACAACGGCGTGTTCAAGCACATCTCCGTGGCTCGCTTCGCCTCGCGTACCCTCGACCACGAGCTGGAGCGAAACACGCGAACGGTGATACCGTACTTCAGCTCGACGTTCGTCCTAATGATACTGTTTAGGTAGGGCTCGAATACAGGCGAAGAGGTGCCTTAATGGGAGATGCCATTACCCGATACCGGAATACCGACGAATTTCTCTTCCAATCTCGATTCCAGCGTGGTGACCTGCATGATGGGCGACGTGGTGCGTTCCAAGCCATGGCTCGGCCTGATGGGCAACATCTCAGCGGTGATGGCAACGTGCGCTGCCTTCGGACTGGCCATGTACCTGGGCATCGAGTTCATCGGAATCAATTTGGCGGCACCGTTTCTTATGATTGGTAGGTCTTGCCTCATTGCTCTAATTGCCTCACGTACCTTTACTTCGCACACTCAAATGATCGACCCCAAAAAACGTACGTCACTCTTCGCATCTCATCTATCGCATACATACCCACATACATCGCCACATACGGAGATTACCAAGCAAATTACACGCGATCACACCCGAAAGGTAATCCCTGGCCTGATGGCGCCGGTCGATCTTCTCGAGACGAGGCTGACTTTCGAAATAGATGGCACCTGTGTACGGTACTCGCGCACGTAACGCTCGCACTGGCGTCGGCCGGACTTTTTGGCTACCGGCTTTCATTTTCATAATCTAATAACTCTTCTGATCGCCATTCGCCTGTAATGAGGAAAATTGCAACTGGCGGCCATACTGACGCCAAACTGTTTTGCAACCTCTAAATCAAACCCAACACAAACACTGCAAATCGTTGCTTGATATCTGATCGGTTATCTACCGACACCCAACTGGGTCGTGTCGCTAGGATCCTTAGTCATCGGTCAGCCGCTTTGAATTCGATTATGGTAGTACGGCCCTGAGCGCTGCTATCTTCAAGACCACCAAATAGCCGCAATAAAACGGCATGCAGACACAAACAAACAAACGAACGAACGTTCCTTGAACAATGTCACTCTGGAGCTGGGTCCATCGCTAGAGCTCGCCGGCGACATTGCAGAGTTGGTACGACTCTCACATGGTGCGCGTAATGCGTAGAATACTAATTACCCGTTTGAGCAGGCAACTGTCCGATGGCAAGGTGCTACTCCTCGCATCCTCGTCTGAACCTCAAGCGCCTGCACTTTTACGATAAATGTGTGTTGCCTCTGATGGCGCGACGATGGCAGCGGTTCATGGCAGCACCGGGACCTACCGGAATTTTCACGTGTCCATTTCGACGGCGAGAGAGTGCCGTTGCGCCAAACGAGGCCCTCCCCCACCCCAAAATGGCACAATAAAGCCAAATTGTTTACACTTCGCCAATACCGGGGGACGGACGTGCGAGTGCTCAACAACGGCGACTTTTGTCACCTCTACTCAAAGGTTCGTGGGACTTTGCGCCGTTAGTCATCTACCGCAGCTTTCGGACAGACAATGAAAGGTTCTTAAACCAATCATGTGAGCACACAATAACCAACGACGAGCATCTACTGCTTTGTTTCAACGTGAACAATTTTCCTTTATGAGATAATTTCTGCAAACAAACGAACCATATGGACTCGCTTGAAGGATACAACAACAAGTCGGAAAACACTCTTAATGAAAAATATCCGTTCCGAAAGTTCGATGCCACCCGACGAGGGTTGGCACTTCCCGGTTCAACCGCTCACTGGTGCTCGATTTTCGCGGCAGGTGGAAGAATTTCCCCATTTGCGATGCGGTAACCATTGCCAGTCTCATAACGTTCCAATTTTCACTCACACACCGTGCGTTTTTCATATCACACCAGCTTCCAAGCACGAGATGTTTTTCTTTCCTGCCGGCGAAGAAACCGGAAACCGGGCCAGCGGAAGATTGTGTCTGGCGTTTGCCGTTTGCCTCGTGTGATTGTTTGGGTTTCTGTTTGCTCGCCCGCAATCATTTCGCTATCATTGGCTTACGAAATAAAACGGTAACGTCTTATTTTTTAACAAATATTATCCATTACGGTAATGGCGTACCGCGTGGGGCAGGGGTCTCGTGTCGTTGAATTTTCTTTTCTATTTTCCCGCCACCATAATACTATGCACACTATGCTTGGGGCCGCAGTAGAAGCAGATGACTAAGAAGAAGAAACCCGGTGTACCGAAACAATGGCAGCAACCAGCACAGCCAAATCACAATGTAGTGAAATGAACCGAAAAGAAATCAAGCAGTCAGCATGCGAATTAACCATGTGAGGGAAAACCTCCTCTCCGGTCCGGAGCCGACGGCGCACGGGGTGTAGCATATACCCATGGGGATTTTTGCCGTTGCATAACGTCGTGCCCGCCGCCGTCGGGTAGAAAAAGAAAAAAAAAGAAAGATTTAAAAATTTCCAAACTCTATGGTATTTGCCAGTGAGCCGAAAGATAAGTGCGCAAGTGCATGCCCGGGGAGCAAAAAGGGAGCAAGATTGCGAGGGCTGGCGAACCGTGGCCGAAGAGCGGGCCGCGCACGGTGTGAATGTATCGGAGAATTCAGCAATCAACATGACCGATGCACTCAATTGCCGGCAATTTACGGCCACCGAAAGGTGCGCCGCAAGCAACAACATCGCGACGCCGAGAGCGTAGAGCCGGCAGGACCGAAAGGAGCGACCAATTGGCAGCGGCGGAGGCGGCAAGGGATGGGTTGAGGCGGCCAATGTAATGGACAAATAGATCAGCACATCGTAAACCGGTCCGGTGGGCGATTTCGCGAGGGAGAAAGCATTTTTCGGTCGTGCGGGGAAAATGGGCACATCCACGCACTAATGCATTGTTAGCTGGAATTGAACTGGCGCCAACGAGGTGAAGATGGGGTGTGACGCGTGGAGAATTGTCGAAACACATTTTCGTGCGGCCACTCGGCCGGTTGGACTTGGTGGAAAATCAAATGCGTGCCCGTGCGAGCGGCCGCAAACCGGCTCGCTTCCCCACTCGGTAATTGGGGGTTTTATTTTGCAGCCCAATTGTCACGGCATGTCAATACGATTTCGAAGCCGTCAGTGAACACTGTAAAGACGCAAACATGAGGTAAACAATCTATATATACGTTTATGCTCGGGGCTTACGAGACACGCAGCACAGTCGCCGTAAGTGCAATGATGCGCGAGGAGTCGTGAGGAGACGCTCATCTTTTCAACCGCACGCCCAAAGGAACCAACTGGGTTCATTTGCTGATACGCTCGGTTGTTGTTCTTTTTTTCTTTTCCCATATACCCATGCAGCTGCAGCAACAATCTATTTTGTGCCGCAACAATTGTGTAGGGGATAAATTTGAAAATTGCGAAGAAAACGGTGAAGACCGTCGCCGCAAACCCAATCGGCGAGATAATTCAGCCAGACGGTGCATCGGCGGTCAAGTAAACCACTTGTGACATCGCGCCATGATTGACGATCTGCTATTTTAACTGAAGTCGGTTCATGAATGGGAGGCGTAATTTTGATGCACTGAATCTAGGCCACACGGGAGAAAAGCATGTTTGTCCTAACGATTTGCAAACCAATCCCATGCCGTTCTGATACTATAGTATCGACCGAAATACTAGTGATGAGAATAACAACTTTTTTTAAAGATTTGAATTAGAGTGAACAATTATCACGATGATTCGAATCTTCAATTCACTCTTTTGTGATTGACAATGTGGTAAATGAGTTATTAGTAGTCACAGAGAATTGAATACTTAACAAGGAATCAGATTCCAAAAGCGTGAATTAGTGAGAATAAAAGCTAGTTATAGAGATTCGAACCCCACATTGAGAATCGATTCCCAAGAGTGAGTAAAAGAGATACTAGTTGCCACAGAGAGTCAAAACCCAAAATAGGATTCGATTGTCAAATAGGGATTCGAATCCCAAATTGTATATGTATTCGTATATAGCTCGTATGTAAAGTCTCAGTTTGGGATTCGAATTCTTATTTGAGATTCGAGTCACAGTTTGAGATCGATCTTTGTGACGACTAGTAACTCTTTTACTTTTGGGATTTGAATCTCAACTTGGGATTCGAATATCTATGACGACTAGCAACTCTTTTACTCTCTCATTCACTCTTTTGAAATTCGAATCCCAGTTATGGGTTCAAATGACAGAGGAATAACAAAAACTATGCGTTAGGATTTAAATCAAATCAATAGCAATATTCAACTCAATCACTAATTCTTCTAATTTACTTTGTAAATTTATAAAGTTCAAATCATGTAATTGGATTTGGAAGCATTTGGCATGGATGCATTCATAAATAAAATAAACATTTGCCTAAAATTACTCAAACCACATGTCCATGGACTGCGGCATCTTCTTCTTCTTGGCGTAACGACCTTGTTGGTCATGCCTGCCCGTTGAGGGGTTACGAGACTATTTTACCCTATGTGTATGTGGATAGTCCGTTCTCTCGTACAGGGGAGGGCCCGGTCTCGATTGGGATTCGAACGCACATGGACTCCGGCATGTGGTTAGCAATTCTTTTAAAAAAATTGTTGCTATTTCAGTTTTGAAGTAATTTTTATGAAAGTTAGTTTCTTATAACTCTTATATTTATCCATTTTAAATTGGTATAAACTATTTTTAACCGTTTTTTAATCCTGATGTAAGGATTTAGACAGATCGTCAGTGATTTTTTATCGGGAGAACATACAGTAAGGATCAATATTCGGAACAATTTGTCTTTTTACTCAAGCAGAATCAAATATTGTATCGTTCATTGCGTATCCAATAATAACTTTCAATAAAGAATGTCGATCGATCACGCGCAAAACAGTTTTTGAGACATTTTTGTGTACATTGGTTAAACATTAATTGCGGCTGCGTGTACAAGCATTTTTATCTTTTGGAAGAAAAGTTTATTGATCGTCCTTGTTTTTGTGACTTTATTTTACAAATAACTGGAGATAGTTTTACAAGCCCTGGCAGTGCAGGAAATGTTTCTGCTAAATGTTACAAGGTGAGGCTGTACGTGCGCAGTTTATTATACCATCCACCAGAACGTCTTCAGTGCAAGGAACCTTCAATCCACTTCTTCATACCACAACTATCAATGAGCACTTGCTTCAAATCCGCCGCTTGTTTACTTATCGCCACCCAATCCCACCATCCGTCCGATAACACCCGCATACACGCAAACCAATCCTTTCGGAGGTTACTACCTGCCGCTAATACAGAAACAAATTTACTATCCCATAAAGTACCCTGAACTACGCATCATGGTCTGATTGGCTTCCGTACAGTGTTCGGACCTTTGTTCGAACGCGTTAGCTCGCACCGTTTCCGGCTGCCATTTTTACTCAAGTTTTGTACCATACTTGTACTAGCCAGCAAGGTGCACACAAGCAAACCGGCTAAGGTTAGCTTTAATAAGCCGTGAAATATTAATTGAAGGTAGTTGAAGTTAGTACTTCTCAGGAGCTATCGTTGCGTTTAACATTTTTTCACCATGGTCCCATCAGATCTTGTTCCGAAAGTAATCTTCCCAGCTGGCGCGAATGTATGGTAACGTTTCTGATACTAATATACATCGTGAAACTAAAAGTCCAAGGGTTGTTATGAAGTTAAGATTTCGCAAGAACGTGCGAGTATGAAACCACTATTTGCCCCGAGCAACTAGTACTAGCAACGTACCAAAAGTGATCGACAAGTTTCACAACAGCACCCCCCTACGATCCGGTATGGCCCGCCAGTCATGAACAGCGGAGTTGGTAATTATCTCGGCGTCGCGACCGAGAACCTCCGGAAATATTCCGGTCCGTAGTAACCGTAGTCGCCCGATGGCTGCAACTCTCGAACACCGTATCAATATGTCCAACCCTGATAGACCCCAACCATGTGCGAATCGAGGTTTTCCGAACCACGAAAACCACTAAATTTGGCCGACGGTCAGTAATTAAGCATTCATACGGTAAATTTCTCGGTTGGTAAGCATGGTGAAACTAAGCCGTCCCACTACGCGAAACCTCCAGCTCTACCAACACCAACAACGTGGTACAATGTGATAAGACATTGATCGGGTGGAATGGCCATTGCATACATTTAAGAAAAAAAATACACATGCATACTACGCACTCGCTAACAAGCTTTGAACCGTTCAGCTTCGACAACTTCTCCGAACGGCCCTACGGCAACCCTTTTTGCTCGGCAATCTTCTGGCCCATTGGGCAGACCAATGTCTAACATCGATCATCGACCAGCGGCAAGCGGCCATCGGCTATCTAACCTCTGCGAATTACATACGGTTTGAACACGCACCCACACATGCACATCAGAGCACCTTAGTAAACGCAAGTGGATATCGCGATACGCATGGTTATGTCATCCTGCACACAAAGCCCTTGAGGGACGAGAAAAGCAGGCAGACGGCAATGGTGTGAGCGAGATAAAGAGGTAGAAGGAGCATTGATTTGAGTGTGGGTCACAATTATCAGCGCGGTAGGAGCTGCTCACGGAATACCAACAAGGCAATGCCACACAGTGTTGCCCAGGTGGAACACCTTCTGCAAATGCGTCCTGGATCGCGTGCCCGAGTACAATGTCTGCCCCGAATCTTCCTATCCAAACAGCATGAGGAATAACACCTGTTAAACGATTCAATTATTTTGTTTTCTTCTCTCTAACACAACAGGTATCGGTATTGACGACACATTCGTGATGCTCGCCGCCTGGCGACGCACGTCGGTGAAGCTGTCGGTGCCGGAGCGCATGGGCCACACGATGTCCGAGGCGGCCGTGTCCATCACCATCACCTCGCTGACCGATATGATCTCGTTCTGGATCGGCATCCTCAGCCCGTTCCCGTCGGTGCAGATCTTCTGCGCGTACAGCGGATTCGCCGTCTGCTTCACTTACCTCTGGCACATCACGTTCTTCGCCGGCTGCATGGCCGTGTCCGGTCACTGCGAGTTCAAAAATCTGCATGCCATCTTCGGATACAAGGTTCTACCGGAATCGGTTGCTATAAAAGGTAGGTGGAAGCGGCAACACGCGCCATACAGCGTTAAACTGTGCCACGTTGGGGCAGTCACCCCGTTAGCTCTGCCTATGTAGCTCTAAAAGGTGTTACCAGCCAGTTGGCCGATGCGACTCACCACTTACCCCTCGGGGAGAATCGCGCTTCCCGCACGTCCAAACACACGTTGCTTTCACGATCTTTTCACGCGGAAATTGTTCGATGCGTCTAATAGCGACGATTTATAGGTCGATTATCAGAGGGCTTAAGAACCTATTCAATGCCAGCATGGAAGGGCGATTTGATCACAGTCTGATAAAGTGATTTCTCGAAAAATTACGCCTCGAACATATCGTTTGTTAGAACCTATTAGATGAGTGCATCTACATGTTCATATCGTCCCTAGATGCGGTTGTAGATGCGGAAAGCATCGGACTCGAAAATTGCGCTCTCCTTTCAGGGTTGGAACGAAAAACAAGAGGAGTTATAACCTTCCATTATCGTTATCCAACGGTGTTCGTGAACGTAAAACGCATCCTACACGCAAGCGACGAACCCCTGGCTCGAACGAACGAACAAACCTGAATGCTTTTCGATGCGCCAAGCCGATGCCGATCGCAAACTGCGAGCGCGAAATTAATCTGATTATGTCACTATTTAAAATCGCATGCTAACGGCGTCGCCGGCGGATGGGGTCACACGCGATAGGTATGCTCCAAGGTTGGATGGACGATCGGCTCTTGGCTTAATTGAGGAATTAAACTGCTAAAACCCCCATTCCGAGACATCGGGACGATAACCGGCCGGTGGGACGGTATTATTGTCACTGTCAAGCATCTTGATGGGAGTGTTTAAGCTAAGATAGGATAGGATTGCTTCTTACGCTTGCACCTTCCAGAATTTCTGGCCGATCTATTCAACCGGAGAAAGGCACTCCCGCATTGTGGACGCCTCTGCAGTCTTCGGATTGCTGTCGGGCTGAATCCTTTCAGAGCGGGCAAAAAGTAGCTCCAGATAGCTGGAATAACTGTTTTTCGCTTCCGTCTTCACTTGTTCAAATGTGGCGAACCTAGCTTTCATCGCAAACACGCTGCTCACTCAGTTTCATTTAAGCGATGGTTTTCTCACACTCGTTCCTATTGCTTGGATTTCCCTTCCCGAAAGCACTCCTCCCTTGCAAAGGACAACCCAGGGCGCATTTGAACTAACGGTACCCCTCGGAGAAGAGGGTGTGGACCAGATTAGGCTTTGACCGCAATGAAAACACACCGCGGGGGCTCCAGCATCCGTTAGAATGCGAACTAAAAGAATCAATGTGTGGCCCACGCAAAATTTCTTTTTATCAATTTATTCCGAACCAATTTATGGCCAACCGTCGGCGGGATACGACGCCCAAGAGGAGCTAACCGGCGGCTTCAATGCTTCTTGCCTTTCACCAGTTCCTGTCCAAGAGCGCTCCCTGTGAAAATGCGGTTTTCCACCGGTATTTTCCTAAATCATGAATCACGCCTCCCAATAGCCATTCACGCCCCCTGCCCCGACCAAACCAAACTTGGTGTTCGGCGGCCATTGCAAGTAGCTGGCTGAAAGCACCATGCAGCATGCACCGTGCAACCAAGACGTCCCAGGACGGGGGTGTGTTGTTTGGCAGGACGACTGCAGGGGAAGCATTAGAATAAACGAGCGATGTGTGTCGAAACGCGGTTCCAGCCGACACTAACGACAGTGCACCGGACCGGACTGGACCGCGACGACGGGCGTGACGAGTTCTATTAGGGGACCGTGTCCGGATCAATTAGATGGCCGGTTAATGATCACTACCTGCCACACGGCCAACCGACGGATGCGCTGGAAAGGAAAGGGACGAGTGAACGCTTGATCGCGTGATATCATCGCGGTGGAAAGCGACCTACAATAATTTTCAACATCACCCAAGGAGGTGTTCGTCCATCGGGGCGAAGATTTGTGTATATGTTAACTGAAAACGCCCTCCGTCCGACAGCTTTGAATAGGGCGATGCGATTGCTTTCGCCTCATTGCATGCCTGCACTTTCCGCGTTGGAGTTTGTCGGGAACTTGATTCTGTGTCGGCTGGAGCTAGTTGGAGGTTTTCCCACCAGAGCTGAGAGTAGTGGACGCAGAGTGAGCTACTTTGGAGTCGAACGACGAGTTATCGGTACCCGGAGACCCTTTTTTATCGTTACTCGCACAGCGACGATGCTCGAGAGGGGTGTGCCTTTTATTGGGTCGGTATAATCGGCGATTCTGATAAAAGGGGAACATTTTTCACCTAGCCCAGCACCATGACGACATTGAAAGGTGAAACCTTGCAATCCTTTATCGAAGTTTCTATCTTAGACTAAAGAGACGACAAATGCAAATGTTTTATTATATGCAGACATTATGTTGTAGGTTTCAATTGTAAAAAGTTGATAACATTAAACCGAAAACCGTATAAAATTTTGAATGTTGCAATTTACATTTTAATCGATAAGTCTAATAGTGTGTATATTGAAAAACAAAAAATATTCACAATAATTGTGCTTAATGAATCTTTTGACGAGATTCATTCATACGAATCTTTCACCTAAGATTTATTCAGATGGATTCATGCATCTTTGAGGATCCGGATCTTCAAAGCTTAATGAATTTTCATGAATCTTTCATGGATCTCTCACGATTCTTTCATTCTTTCATTGGCTACCCATTTTTGACTTATCACTTTTCATCAGTGTCTTTGGGATTCATGAATCTCTCAATGAAAGATTCATGAATCCCTAAAACACAAAGAATCGTTCAAATTGATGAAACGGAATCTGATTTACACAACTCTAAAAATAATATATCTTTCTACAAAATATGCTAATTTCAACTAAAAGGAGTTTATTGAAATTGCGCCATAACAACGATGACTTCAGGCAATCGTTGATCTCATCAACAAAGATAGATTGGGGAATATCGAAGGTGTTTGTCTGAAATCATCTGATAGAGGTACAAATACACCATCAAGTAGGTTGTCGTTAGTTTTTTAATCTTTAGGTGTTCCTGTGCAGTGTCTCAAGAGAATGCTTATATCCCAAAATGCATTTCATGCATCATTCAAGATGATAATTTTGACTTCTCATGCAAATGATATTCGCAATGGCCAATTTTTTTTTATTTTACATGCGACAGTTGTTCAATTGCAGCTTAAATATCGAATGTTTGGTGTTCTTCCTCCACCCAATAAACGGGCTACAATTTTAAAAGATGTAGCGGCTAATGCAATATCTTTGATTGATATATGGATATTGCTCATTATGAATTAAATAATTGTAGTTTCAATGAATAGCAAACATGAAAAATCATATACCAAACCCAAGGAAAAATAACTTTCATGTAATTATTCGAGTTAAAAATGTATCGCAAGTACCAGGGCATCATTGAATGTTAATTTTCGAAATCAAAAGTCTATCTTGCAAGTGGCGTACCATTTCTAGTACAAGAGTTGTGGCTTTCATCTTAAAATTCATATGAGGCTGATTATGTCATGGGGTGCGCGACCTAAAATGTTCATTGGCATACGTACCCCCACACCTCATGGTCGTAAAACATGAACGGTACAGGAAAGTAAATCATGACGCCCAGAGCTCTGGTGTGCGTCAAAACGACAACAAAAAAGCGTCTCTCCGACGAAACTGAGAGATCCTCACGATACCTCAACAACCTTCCTTTTTTCCTGGAGGCAGTGTGCCGTTTTTGAAGCTCGGCGGTTACATAACGAATCAACTCGTTCTTCTGGCGATGCTCGATTTCTTCCATTTCGAGATGCCGCACGCACTCGCGCAGGGTTATTCAGCGGGAAACCCGTAGGGGGAAAGAGAATCATCGATGGCCAAGGATTGAAGTTCATTAGGTGCGAGGCACATTCAATTAAATTCGGATGTACTGTGACGGATGCAGGCCACGGTTTGGCACGAGGAAGACCTTGCACGTGACAATGAAAGTGTAATGGGAAATTTACCGTAGCGAACGTCGTCAATATTGGGCCAATTCCTCCTCGGCTTTGCCCAAACATGGGTGCCATCGTTAGTCAGGCATGTAGACAGAACGCTGATGAGCGGGGATAAAAAAACAACAAAAACAAATTCGTGCCACGGTTTATTCAGCATGCAGGGGGTTACTTTTGCTTTCGTTGTTTCATTCAACCCAGAGGTCTGAGTGCAGAGCGGATGTGGAGAACAACTTTCACCTGATGATTTAAACTTTGATTCATTTTCAGCGAACGCATTCTCAAGGCTAGTAGGTCTGACTAGCGGCTTCTTGCCCACGACTCATGGGTGGGTTTTCGTTAAACTGGTTTACTTGATATTGCGATCAGACTGTAAACACTTGAGCTTAAAGCTGCACTTTGTGTTCATCTATCAACACGACATACCTTTCATAACGATTTGTTGTTTATGGCTTTTTTGGCACAAGAGGAACTTATTCTGGCGATAGAAATCAAATTCATATACTTTTCACGATCCTTTTTCACTGAATGTGTTGGTGTGGAAACGGAAAACCATTAATCATATTTGATGATTATGGAAAAGAGTTCGAATTTGCAATCCATATTACTCGAATCCTTCACCTTTCAGCCGCTGTATAAAACATTCGTCCCCATTAGCTAGCACTTCAAAACCGAGAAAATGCTAAACCTAAAACTAAAATAACAACAAGTATGACATGATCGCGTGCACTCCACTGCCCTCGATTTCACGCCACAACTCGTCGGCAGTACTCGCCACGGATTGATGAACGGATCGTGATCGATGGAACCCATCTAGACCGCAAACACTGGTTTTAGGGTCAGTAAACTTCCCACCTATCGACAGATTCGCTTCCTTGCACATGTACGTCACCGGCGTTATAGAATTCTAGCTGTTCGCAGACGTGTGCTTCGTCCTTGTCAGGCTTGTCGTCGTAATGAAGCTCATGAGTGTATGTATGAGTTTGTTTTTATCACGCCATATTTGCCGGTGAATGATTGTAGCCGCGGAAAGGTCGCACATAGGCATGAGGAAGTTGATCCGCAGCTTGATGAAGGGAATCAAGTGTAATGGAAAGCAGGAGAGTAACAGTACTTCAATGTTGGCTACGCACCTGACTGGTGGTGCTACTACAACATCTCAGTGGGAAGTATGTCTGCATTTTATCCAATGGTGGATTACTCGAAAATTTAGATTTGAACAAGGATTATGAGTTTAAAACGAGATTACATCCCACTCCAGAATTGTCATACCAATCCAGCAACTCACCAAATTCAACCGCCCGGGTTACGTTTCGGTCGTTGACGAGATAGATCGCGAACTTTCCAGAATTTGACGGTATCATTTGACCGTGTACACGCGACCGATACAACGACGGTGCGGCTGGTTATGCTGGTTGATGCAGGCGCGAGCCAAACGGAAACGAGTCATTTACGTGAATAAATCAGATTATTTACGATACGTCCCGGTCGACACCGCCGACTAACACATACACGACACACTAACCAACTCGTCCGAGATCCTACAAGAGAGGGGCGATGAATTTTTGTGTGTCCGCTATAGCTCCTCGTGGATCCAGAACCTCCGAGGAGCGCTAACAATCACAGAGGAGACAGTTTGCGGGAGAAACCCGTTACGGACTGACTTCCAGAAACAAAATGCTCCTCCCGAAAGACGCTGCCTCCCCCAATGCGTCCACGCCGGTACAACGTGTAATAATCCAATATACACGATAATTAGCTTAAACGGTTGTTCCCGGTTTGACACACGATCTCCGCCAGACGATAGGGAACGATGGCAAGATCATTGGTCCAGAATCACTTGTAGTCAAGTGGTGGTCAAGATTGCGGAAGTGAGCGACTTGATGGGCGATATGGGATCTTTTATTTGAGTTGAGATGCGGCTTTTTGCAGAAAGGCATGGAGGCAGAGTTGATAAGATTGTCATCATTAATAAGTGCAATTATGAAATATGTATAGTCATTGAAGCTAACATCCGGGAGACTCCTTTCCAGAAACGATTAACATCCTCCTGTTTTTAGCTGTATGTGTAAATTAATCAGCGAAACAGCTGTTAACAGCTTTGAGTTTTTGAGATCAGCACATGTGTTGTTATTATTAATTAAAACATCAGACAGCGGCATAACAAATATGCCAACTCATCCGAACCGAACTGTAAGTCTCCATTACGCAACAGTGTCCGATGATGTCCCCAAAGAAGTGTGCCACCTTTTACTCCTACTTATAGATGTATGCTTTCATCTGCCATGTGCCACCATTGGATGGTGTTGGTTTTTTTTTTGGATGGTCAAAGCCTCCATTGACATTCTCCTCCGATGAACGTTCAGTGTGACGACTCGCACGCGCAAAGTCTTAAGTAAACCTGCGGGAACTTCCATCAAGTCCGGGGAAGCTGATGTGTAATCGATGATGGTTCGTTTCGCAGGATGTGGTTTCGCAAAAAAAAAAAAAAAAAACAAAGCCCAAATCGAAGAGCTAACACCGGACAGGGATGGGGTCTCGGGATGGATTTGAATGGTATTTCGTTGACCTAAACGTTCCGCTCCCGCTTGCGAGATGACAACACAGCTTCACACTGCTTGCACAGTGTCCAGCTGTGCTATGGGACGAACGAACGGGAATGGGTTGCAGCTGAAGAAACCGTGTTATGTCATATTGTTTGAGGCTCGGTGAAGATGTAACCGTGATTGCCGGACAAAGGCCAACACAATGAAACAGCTTCACGGGGATTTTACTAGTTTCGTTACTCGAGCAGTGGGTCAAGTATAATTTTTGGGTGCGTACCGGCGTGAGGACGTGGTCAAAAAAACAAAAAGTATGTTATATTGACGCAGACAGTAAACCATCTGCCGGGAAAACCGAAATCCGACAGATAAGAGTAATACATTCGTATCCCAACCGATACCACACTTTCTGCCAAAAAAACACAGCTCCTTTTCACTGAACTGCGCGTCCAATTTTGGATGTGCGTACGACAGCAAGTATGACTGATTTACGTTATTCAACGGGCTGCTTGTATAACACAGGTTGTAAATTAATCGAATCAATCTCTCAATTTAGTGGTACAATCTTACCCAATGCAATTACCACGCCTCGCATTATGCCAATGGTTGGGCCACGCGTACTTTCGGGCCTGTTGCGGTCTGGTAAACGATATTTACCGGATCATCGGCCACTTGCTGTGCGTCGCTGTCGAATGTCAAAAGAAGTGAACAGGAGCACGTTTTGTAAACGATTTCACATTGCTGTTTTATTGAGTTCATAAATTGCATCCTTTGGTGTCGAGAGATTCATGTAACAATTGGTAACAAAAACAGTAACTAATAGCCGGTCTATTTTCTAGCGGTAATGTGAAGAGAAACTGTACTTTATGTCGTTAACAGTGAATTGTTGAAACCTTCGATACATAACCTGCTGACTATAAAGATAAAACGTTATTGGATGAAGATTAGACAGCAGCTTATCACTCTGTAACCTATGCCAGAAATCTCTAGAAGCTGCCAGGTTAATGGAACCGAAAGCGAAGAAATATACAAACGCCATCTACAACAACACTCGTCTAACAGCTGTGGACGTTCAAGTCGATTCCAAATTAAACTACCCTTACTTAATGTTCTACCCGGCCCAAAACCGAACTACTAAATCGATAAATACATACACTACAAACTAAAGCACCATCTCCTTTTCACCGGCGTACACTGGTTGATACTGGCCACTAATATAAAGCTCGTGGCTAAGCAACCTGCCACCAGGGTCTCATTACATAATGTTGCGTTCTGTATGTGTATATCGCTGGTCTCTCCCAACCCAAACGGCAATGGCAAGCATAGTCGCGCATAGGCCGTTTAGCAGTTACCGAACCTGGTCCCACAACTAACTTCGGCCACCGGTTCGGTACGGTACAGGTTGCACCAGTACGATCGACGAAGCCGACGCTAGACGTGGATCAGTCGGAACTGTAGGCCATAAACAGAACGTGTGTGCAACGTGCAGAATCTAGGTACTTGGCCTGCCGGGGTCGGTAATTACATATCACTGTGCAATGCAGGTACAGCTAGTTTAACTGCGCCTGATCATCATCGTTGCCGTTTTGCGACGCTTAAGACATCTTTTATGGCTTATGACCGTCGTTGGAAGACAACCGGCTAAGAACATGCTCGGGCTCGTTTTGCGAACGGATTAACGTATACCGGATGGTAGTGTAGCACAGTAACCTTGCCACTTGGGTCCGACTGGCCGAAGAAGCTACCGACGAGGCCAACACGTGCCATTTCGCCATCCACCATCAGCCAGTCGCCGTCAGCTGGGCGGATCTAGGCTGTCGCAAGATAACATACAACATTAAACCACATGAGAAAATGTCACCATAACGTAGGTCCGAGGGCAACGCGGTTGAATTTCATCGCCAACATCTACTGCGTGGTACGCAATTGTGGTAAATGTTACAAATGTTAACGCATTTTGAGATTTCTATAAGGCATGCAACAACCCCTTCAAACACACAATTTTACCGCTTGAAATAGATGACCTACAAATCTGCCTTATAATTGTCACAAAGACTCTAAACTACACCGAGGAGTTACACGTCCACCCGGAGTCTCATTCTCTCGCCGGATGAAGTTATGATCTAACCTGCGGGCAATAGTCTCGCAATCGGATACAAATTCAGATGCGTGTACAGTTACATAAAGGTTTATCCGTCCCTTTTAAGGTTTATTTCTGTGTTTGTTTGTTTTTTCTCCCGTCACAAGGTTTGTAACCACTCGCAAGTTCCACAGATCTCGCAGCAAACCGGTAGTTCACTACTTGCCACTAAGATACACATTCACTTAATTTGGAGACCGATGACTCCCGAACTTGTAGATTGGATAATCACGCACATGATGCGAGAAAAAGCGCTGGCGGAGAGCAGACACACCAGCAAAGGCGTCGGAACAGGAAGTGTCAGACATCGTCGCTGGTAGACGAGACGTCGAAGGTCGTCGAATGCTTTCGTACGGGATGATATAAAAAGGAAAAGTGGCAGTAATCGCTGATCGATGGCAACTTTTCGAACAATAAATCGATAAAATTGATGGGAGGGTCAACAACTTAGAGAAAAGCGACGGTAAATGCGAATTATTAGAGATAAATCGAAAGCCGCCGCACTGCGGGTCATGATTCTGCTCTTAACGAAGCCTTTGACAAGCCTAAAGTCGACACGATGATGACGAGGGCATAGGTGAAGGTATGAAAATGGCAATTTCTCTTTCAGTTTTTGCTCATCCTCGCGGAACAAAACTTCCCATTTCTTTTCCATCTTCTTTTGTTTTGTCTTGTGGTTGGAGGTCAATAAAATAGATACCCTGAACCGTCGTCCGGCGTGGTGCGTTGTCGTAGCACATGGCGGCCACCGTGTACGACTAGCTTGGGAAAGTTTTTCCGCACATCCACGTCCAGCCCACCGTGCGACGCATGAAATATTGATGATCAACTTTCTATCGGCCAATATAAGTGGGTGACCTTTTCGGAGTTTATAAACGATTCTGGGACGCGAGCGGCGAGTACCCAACCTTACTGGCGGTCAATAACCGTTTAAACACAGGATAGTGGCAAAGATTGAACGACAACAACAACTACAACCGCCAACGATTTTTCCCATCTCGACAACGCATCTGGTACACGCTGTTAGTGCACCGGAACCGGTCCCCGCAAGTGAAGGAAAGCTTTTCGGACTCTGCCCGCCGATGGTCAACCGCACTGCGAACAAGTTCTACACCGCGACAAATAAGCCGCGGTCCTACGAAATGCCTACGAGATGCCTAGTATTGCGCCACGCGCCATACTTCGTGTGGCGATCTATCGACAACGCGCACGATGGACAGGGATGGAAATTGGAAGTTTTCCACGTTCATTCATTGACTCGGAAGTGCAATTCCTATACATTTCCAGTGCCACTCGATCGAGAGGTTGCTCGCCTCGAAGAAGCACGTTATGATGAGCGCAACCTGCCGCTTCTTGTCCGACGTCTCAGTCTCATTTTATGCCCGCGGTAAAGCATGTAGGAAATTGTCAACATAGCTCAAAACTGGTACCGGTAGTGCGCTGCTCGGATGGGCAACATCTGGGCTGCCATGTGGCCAGTCGCGTTTCGTCGATCGCTTGTGGACCGCCAATAACGGTGGTGATGTTGATGATGATGATGATGACGCGAAGGATAGTTTCGGCACAGTTGGTGCGACTAGTTTCCCGCACGGCTGCTTCGCCGTTGGTTTGCTATTTGGCGGATATGGTTTGATTTTCGAAATCGTGAGAAAGAGCCGGTTAGTAATCCATTTCCGGAATCGGTGACACGAAAGTAATGGCCAAGCTGTAAATTAAAAACTTTAAATGAAAATATGAAAATGTTTATAAGCCGACAAAGAAAATATTAATTATTGAATTTTGAACTCCGTTTCAAAATTATTGCTAATTCTTGCAACGATGTATCCCCTTTCGTAATTTACAATAACTTCACAATAACTGGGGACTTGAATGGCATTCCAACCAGATCGACACTTTAATAGGGCAACGATCGAATGTCTACGAAAGTGAAACTGGGTACTCAAAGGCTTCCACGATGATACTTGACGGAAACATTAACCAACTCTTTCTTAAGGAATCAATCACCTCCAGCATAGTGCCGGGGAAAACCATAACGAATGGACACGTCGGGGAAGCCGAAATCAGTCGAACGTATGTGGGTTAAGATACGTCGACCAAAACTTGTGGATTGCCGAGTGAATAGTGAATTTTGGGCGAAAGAGTATTTCTTCCCACCTGAACGAATTGAACGTAAAAATGACCAACGAAAATGGAATGCTCCTACAAAGACAAGATGAAATCCAAAAGCAAACGAACTGCCTCCGGCGATAGTACCACAGTCTGGACGACCGAATCAAAATCCCTCGGTCCAACTGGTGGACGCTTCAGGACCGAGGACCGACCGACCACTCTTCGCCATCGTTACATGTGAGGACATTTGGATACACAGACATACGCACATATCTGCCACACCAACCGCTGCACCGCAGAATCCAACGACGGACGAAAGTGTGTCACTTGTCATACGGAGACTGGTTGGGCCGGGTCCTACAGACCTCGACCACGGACGGAAGATGGTCCATGGTTGGGTACGGACGGATGGGAGAATGATTTTCGCTTTCCTTCAACACCTGCCCTGGTCCGGTTGGAAGTGCCTCGCGCAAACTTTCCTTCGTCATCCACGGCGAGGCAAGATACAGTTTGGTCACGTTCCCGGTCTGGAAGATTGGGGTGGCCTGAGCCAAGAGGGTGACGTACGCAGTCAAAATTAAAAAAAAAAAAGCGAAAAAATCGAGGATGCCAGCACGACGCTGACCAACGAGCGCGACATTCCAACGACGGTCGAAAGCGAACGCAGTATAAGTGCTTTTTCCTCGTGGAGTGTGAGCATTTCTTTCAATGTCATGCTTATGTATACAGGCAAGTGTGAATTCCCGGACTTGGCAAGTTTGTAGCCATGTTTTGGCTTCGCTGAGCGAGCATAGTTTCACTCGGACGAAAGAAAAATTATGCCAGAGTAACTGCGTACCGTTCATTCTGCGTAAGAAATATAAAGTAACGATAATTAGGTTTAGGACAAACATGGATGGTGGTCTGCATTTTACTTAAGCAATTGAAAGATCAAAGCGTACTCACACATTGTTTAATATCTACCGACCTTTCAAATGCTCAATTTGGTTCAAGGTTCAACACAGAGCTTTGCAGAGTACGACAACGGTTTACTGCGAATTTGAAGTAGTTACTACAGCATTCCTTTTAAGAGAGGAACAGAGATGAATAAAGAGAGAAAAAAAGATGTAGAATAGCTGAAAGTAACATTCAAAAAGCATACTTTTTTCAAATTGCTTATAATACGAGCTGACGAGCTGTTTTTTTTTGTTTTGCAGAGGAACCTAACAGAGTCTTTAAAGTGGATCTGATTTTGATAGACAACTGGGACACTATAAAAAGTAGCAGGATTTTAGCTAACCTAAACTGTTGATAAGCCATTAACCCCATGGAACTTTTATTGCACCGGGGGAATGAAAAACGTAGAACGAAGTCATGAAGCGAATTGAGTAGAGCGAACAAAAACTGATGGTGTATGAGAATTGCTGCGAGGAAAAATAAGCTATAATTCTTCTCTATCAAGTACAAATTCATTCCTAATGGATCCTTATACGTTACATTTGATTTTTTTTAGCATCAATAAAAGCAGAAGAACGCATTCTAAGTCATTCTTCTCTTGTTTGCGCTCACTTCCACAGAAAAACGATCATGGCTGTATCGGAAGTTGAACACCGGCGGAATCAACCGGGACGATCCGGATAATCCGATCGACAACAAGGAGCACGCGCTGATGGCGTTCTTCCGCGAAACGATGGCACGCATACTGAACAAGGGCTGGACGAAAACCATCATTCTGGTCATCTTTGCCGCCTACCTTGGCGGGGCCTGCTTCGGGCTGACGAAGATCAAGGAGGGCCTGGAGCGCCGCAAGCTGTCCAAGGCCGACTCGTACTCGGTGAAGTTCTTCGACCTGGAGGACGAGTACTACCGCGAGTTCCCGTACCGGATCCAGGTGATCGTGACCGGCGATCAGAACTATTCCGATCCACACACGCAGATGCAGATCGAGGAGTTGATGCAGTCGCTCGAGAACACCTCGTACGTCACGTCACCGCTCTACAGCGAGTCCTGGCTTCGATCGTTCATATCGTACGTGGATCGCAACAATGACTACCTCAACCTGACGCTGGACAGCGAGCAGGCATTCATCGACGCACTACGAGAGGTAAGAACTGGTTGCAATTCTCATCGTATGGTGCTGTGAAAGTCTCCTCTAAACGCCTTTTCCTTCGCCGTTTGCAGATTTGGCTCTTCCCGGCGAATCCGTTCTCGCTAGATGTCAAGTTCAACGAAGCCGGCACGAAGATACTCGCCTCGCGCTTCATGATACAGGCGGTCAACATTACGGACACGAACCACGAGAAGGTGATGGTCAAGGATTTGCGGCAGATCTGCAAGGATTCGCCTCTGAACGCCACTGTCTTCCATCCCTACTTTGTGTTCTTCGATCAGTTTGAGCTCGTGCGGCCAACCTCGATCCAGTCGATGATCGTCGGAGCGCTGATTATGATGCTGATATCGTTCATCTTCATACCGAACTTCCTGTGCTCGCTCTGGGTTGCGTTCTCGATCATCTCCATCGAGCTAGGTGTCGCAGGCTATATGGCCCTGTGGGACGTGAACCTGGACTCGATCTCCATGATCAACCTCATCATGTGCATCGGCTTTTCGGTGGACTTTACCGCGCACATCTGCTACACGTACATGTCTTCCAAGGCGCGCACGCCGGATGAGCGAGTCCGCGAGGCACTCTACAGTCTCGGCATGCCGATCGTACAGGGTAGCACGAGCACGATCCTCGGCGTGGTGGCGCTCCTGCTGGCGGACAGCTACATCTTCCTCGTGTTCTTCAAGATGGTCTTCCTGGTGATCTTCTTCGGTGCCATGCACGGACTGTTCTTGCTCCCGGTGTTGCTGTCCCTGTTTGGGCCGGGCTCTTGCACCTCCAACTACCATCCGGACGACGATCACAAACTGTCGGCGGTGGAGAAATCCTACCCGCACCCGTACTGCATTTCCCATCCCCAGCTCGCCCTAACTGGAGCGTTCGGCAGTAAGAACTTCCTCGGCGCACCGTACAAGGCGTACGGTGAGGATAAAGACCTCGGTATCGGCACATCCGGCGAGGACTCGAGCGAAAGCTCCAGCAGCAAGTCCCAGCGTCGGCAGGCGATCGAAGACGAAAACACTCGCCGCCGGTACGAGGAGGGCTGGCGACGCTCGACGCACAATCTCACCGGCCAAAGCCAGTTCCAGCCAATGCTGGATCTGTACGGCCAGGAAGCGCTGTGGACCAAGACGGCCAGCAAAGTGCCTCCGCTGAAAGTGGCCAACGGCCGGTACGGCTACGACGACATGCTGCTGAACGTGGCCCAAGGCCAAACGACGACGGCTACTCGGAAGCAGCGCTCAGCAGACCTGGAGCACGACCGCCCGGAAGACCATCGGCGCGATCGCCGGAGGTCGGCCGAGGACGAGCGGTACAAGTCGCGCTACGAAGACAACCGGACGTTCGTTGACGACGAAATGTTGGACGATACCGACTACCAGCACACGAACCGCTACTACGTCTACGACACCAGCCACGTGAAGCGGCTCTCGAACGACAGCAGCGCCGCCGGCAGCAGCAACAGTGGCCATACCCACAACCACAACACTGGGGGCGGCCATCACGTAGCACAGGGCGGTGGTCCTTCCAGCGACCAGCACAACATGGTCGTCCCCAACAGACGAAAGTTCTCGGACGAGAGCGACAATCGGGGCCGACGCCACAGTGACGAACGGCGCCCACGAAAGTTTTCCCCACCGGAAGGCATCTACAAGCAGAACCCGCACCGTTCGTCCTCCCAGCACAACCTGTACTATCCCCGGCAACCGCCGCAGCGGACCGCCTCCCAGAGCAGCCTACACCAACTGCGACACATGGGCGACATGAGATTTCCTTGACGACCCTTGCCCTGACCCAATCCTGAACGTTACCAACCATTCTAGAATGAACTGATTGTCTGTAAACTCTGTACGTAAACTAATTGAACGAGTCCCCCAAAAAAGCAGTATGTGTGTTAGCGAATGTATGTAAGAGCAAAAAGAGAGAGAAAGAGAAAGAAAGAGAGAGAAAAAGCGAAAGGGCGTCTGAAGCGTACGAAGGACGGAATGTATGTATAGTTAAGCTAAAAAATAGGTGCAAATCACAGAAAAGTTAATTCTGATGCAGTTACACCTGACCCGCACAAAAGACTAAGTTCATGCTTACTATTTCATCGCAACTCTTTTGTATTTAGATTCCATACATACTTCATCACTTTAGTTTTGTTTTATCATTAAGGGATTGGTGTTCGCATAACCTAACATCATAGAGGATGGTCTTACACCCCGCTTTTCCAAAGTCCATGACCCCGTCTTTTCGCATCGATAATTTCTTCTCATCGTGGTTTTCCAGATAACGTACTTCTTCCTAGTGAGTGAACAAACGCATCGGTACGACTTGCATCGTTCCCGTTTATAAATATTTAACTTAAGATTTTTTATCTTCCCCCCCTCCCGCGAGAATCTAAGTTTATGGAATAGAGCTCCACTTTGCCTGTGAGATTTGTGTACAGGAGTGATATTGTAACGCGAATATACATGATAGTAAATGGCTTTCGCGTGTGGACACGCATGATGACTAGAGTTAAGAATCCTCTATAATAATAACGTTTGCAAGCGAAACCCAACACTCTTTAGATGAGTGTAGTGGAATGGCTATGGTGATGTTTCATTGCTTCTGCGTAAAACTTATATGCTGTGGAGATTCATGAGAATTACATCTTTCTGGTGCCCATGTGTAAATTATAATATTGTATAGTCGAGGCAGTGGTTTCTGTAGCCGCAGCTGCCAGTATACACCAACGGTCCAACGTATAGCCGTTTAAAACAGTGCTTCCATTCGGCTGGTTCACGATACCTTATACTACTATCCTACAGCTTTTTCCGGAAGTTTTTCGAGTGTACTAAGGGGTGGTTTCCTGTTAGCTTTAAGGGACACATTTTCAAATCCACTGTGTAAGATATATAACAACAAATGAAAAAGAAACAGAAAATGTAGCAAGAATTCGATTTTGAAAAACGTCTGTTTGTTTTAAAGGTCGAATGGAAGGCAGACGAATTTCAGCTGTAGTGATGATGCCGCTCGAATAAAATCACGATCAAGTGATCGCACGTGGAACGCACGTTCTTACACCCGTTTGTCTTTGGTCTAACTACCGTGGTCTTGGTCAAAAGCAACGGCTTAGAGAACCGATTCGAATAAAGAAAACCTTAGAATTGAAAATACCTGTGTTTTATGTTACACATCACATTGGTGAATACTGTATCCGAAACGGTTTTCCTTTCCTTCGCACGAATTGAAGCCAAAAGCAATGAAAGATTATTATTTAGAGACCCTATTGGGTAAGGTTAAGAATGTTATTTTATATTTCATGTCAAAATGATTTTCATTACAAATACAATGGTGCCTCGCTAACTCTACATATACCTCATCAATCGATGGACTTCGAAGGAATTTAACATAAATTTGTACAAAAAATTGTCATAGAAGGAAAACACGGATGGTAAACTAGCAGGGTAAAAAAGAGATAGGTAAGCAGTAGTTTATGCGTCAATCCATATGTTAGCAAAATAATCAATATTATAATGCCTCCGGAATTTGTTTCTTTTTTCGATGGCATGATTTGAAGCTTACTGAACTAGTTAAGTTATTACTATAATTATTTTGAATCAGCGAGATGAAAATTTAAATCATAAACTCAAGAAAAAGATTGTATTGGATTGGGTCCCATAAATAAAATTGTCCATTTCCGCTGCACTAAGAATGAACTCAAAATTTAGAAATTACCGATCGCTTGCTTTAAAGTAGTCCTCTAGCAAAGCCATCATTTCCAAACGAGTTTTGCGCGCTAATTCCTCTTTTAAAAACCGTTCACGAAGCATTGCCAACGTCTGACCGTTTGATTCCATGTCGACTGGTAGATCGTGCAACTTCTCGTAGATTCGCTGAACCAGCTGTAGACCGTCGTTATCTTTTTCGTCCGGGTGGGTGGATGGGCTACTGGTGCTGGCTGCAGCACCGGAAACGCAACAACCGCTGCGCAGTTGCTTGAAGATGTGATCAGTCATTGCGGTGAGGGATAGGCGTTCGCAAACCATGGTGCTGGAGTTTTCTTGAATAGCATGCTCCAAAAATTCCACCGAATGACGCTCCGACAACTCGTCCAGCACCAGGTGGCGAGTCTTTGGGTCCTTGGACATCACCGATGATAGTTCTTTGGTCAGCACGCGTATCGTCGTTTTGCCATGCTCCAATGTTCGCCCTGCAGCAAGATATCGCTCAACGATGTCCCCTAGCGCGTAACGACGCAGAACATGCTCCAGGACAGCTTCTTCCGAAGGGAACCGCAGTCCACTGGTCAATAGCTCATTTTCAGACGATTTCTCGGGGGACGCCGCTATCGGTTGGACAGAACAGCCCTCGCTTGCCGAAGCGCTTGATTTGTGTTCTTCTGAACTCTTACCGACGTCCATTAACTCCACTGTCACTTGCAATGGGTCCATGTTTGCAGTAGCATCGTGGATCATAAATTGATTCTCGTCCAACGATTCGGGGGATGATGTCAACTCTTCATCGTCTTCCTCGGCGTTAGCATCGGTCGAAGGACCACGTTCGTCCGTACTTACGACGTTCGTCGCTGAAGTCTCGCCCGACTGGAGATCGTCTTGTTTGTTGGTATAGCTTTTCAACTCGGATATGCTGTCCGATTTGCCTCGCCGGCGCATCATGTATTTCGCTTTGTCCGCCGACGACATGCTGGTGGCAAGCTGCAAGCATCGGCTGATGGATGGCGATCGGCACTCTTCCGCCTGTCGGATATATTCCTTCGTTGCCGACACCGGAGGGTCGTGAAAGCTGACTCGCTTCCGTTTGTTTATCGGTGATTCGATATCGTCGCCACTGTCGTCTACATTGTGTCGGCGCTTGAGAATGCTGATTGCAGGGGATGCCTGCGGTGAAGGCAACACTTTCGAGAACACAAGATACTGCGATGTGTCACAATTCTCTTCACCCTGCTTGGAGGCAGACGATGGAGCAGCGGCATTGCCTTCAACGGCAGCCGAGGCCGAGGCACTTGCCTCGATGGCTTTCTTGCGCATCATCAGACGATTGGCGGAGGCGACCGATTGACCTCCTCCCTTTGGTGTTGAAGCGTTCTGTGGCGGTGTGTTCGGATTGGGTGATTGGCGAATCAAGTTGATCAGCTGTGCTCCACGGCCACCAAGGTTGATCATGTGCGTACTCGGACTGCGTGGTGTTCCTAGAACGGATGCCGACGATCCCTGGTTCTGTTGCGATCTGAGGGGAACCTTCATTCCACTTGCATTTCCTGTTTGTCCAGGACCAAGCAACAGCTGCGGCGAAGGGCTCGGCCTATTGCGTCGGGACATTGTAGACATCGGTATCGGGGTGAAGGTCACACTCGACTCGCGTTCCTTTCCCAACACCCTGCTCGATAACCGTCTATCGGCACTGCCGGCAAGTACGCTACCATCATCAGTACCCTTCGCCACACATTCCTCCTTGTGATCCGCAATCGGAGATATATTCAGCGTACTATTCATCAAATCGGCATTGCGTTCTTCGGTGTCAGCAAGATCGGGCGAGGAAACTATGCTGCGATTTAACGATTTGTTCAGCGGCTCCATCTCTTCGTCCAAGTTTTTTACCGGCGACAGCGGATCAACTGATTCCGTCGTCTGACCGTCCCTATTGTTCTCCACGGTGCTATCCACTCCGGTGCCTTTCGAATTGACTTGCTCGGAGTTCCCCACAGTTTTATCCGCAATAGTTTCAGCGACATCACCAGCCTTCACGACGGCGGAATAATCTTTAATCGGTTCCAAAACCACGAGTGGACTGTATCGAGCCACTTTCGGGCTACTCAATCCCGTACAATTTTCGGCAATAGTATGCCCCATCTCATCTTCTAGATTTTTTTTGGGCGAGTTAAGTAACTGCAAGGCTACCCTTACCGGGAAGTCTCGGCAGGTAATTTTCATTTTGGACGGCGTTCCCTTCTCCACTGCATCGCTGTTCTTTTTATCTTTGGGACTTTTGGGTGCATCCAAGCAAACGTTCGCTGGTGAATCGATGACCTTCTCATCCGTACTCGCACGACGGACGGATCGTCTGCAAGGCGAAAGCGGCGTTATGGTCGGTTCTTTCTTTTGGTCCGGGACATTTTCAACACTAGCACTATCGGTGCGTGTTTGTTTGTTTTCCAAAATTTCTACCGTTTCCTCTTCCGCGTTAGTATCAACCGTTTGCTGTTCTGCTTTACCGAGTTGGTTTTCCGAAGCTTCCATAATTCCCGCATTATCTTCCAAGGGAGAATCCACTTCCATTTGCTCACATACGGGCTGTACTTGCGTGACATTGTTTGGTTCCGTTGTTGTCACTGGTTCACTCTGGGCGGTGATATTTTCTGTGTCTGTATTGCCTTTCATAGGAACAGGAGCTTCCGTTGCGATGTCCGCCGGGTTTGGTCGAGAGTTATCTGCCGGTTCCGAATCTAATCTGGATCTACGCAGAAGCATCTTTTTGCCAACCAAAGATTGAGCCGGAGCGGGAGTTTGGGATGATTCAATAACATCATCAGATGTATTTCCTACCGATCCGTTCTGATCGACAGCGTCAATATTTTCAAAGTTGAGCAATTTTCTCGAGCTTCGCACGTCCTTTGGTTGTTGATGGTTCTTCTTGGCGTCTTTTGCAGCGGAAATACTTTTCTCAACCAACTTTGTCTCGGCGGTGCGTGATTTCCGTTCACTCTCGACCCTTCGCTCTGGGACACTCTTACGCCGAGTGGAGCGCAATTCTGGTGCTTCCGTACGCCGCGTTCGTGACAGATTCATTACGTCCAGCGTTTTGCCCTCGACGGTGTCAATGCGCAGCTGCTCTAAGATAGAACGTTTCGATTTTTTCGTCTGCTTTTGTTGCGTATCGGTGTTACGTTCAGATCCGTCCGTTTCCGAATCACCAGCCTCTTCCTTGATCGCCGTGAACGGAGACTGTTCGTCGTGCAAAACGTTTCCGGCATTGTTTTCTTTGTCTGATCGAGCCAAATTTGTTTTTGATTCAACTTCCATCATCGACGTCGATCCGACTGGTTCACTGTCCGGGACAACTATTTCGGTCATCTGTTGCTCTGGCCTAAACTGCGCTACTTGTTGTGTCATCGGGATGGTATCGACCGACGAGGAAACTACTTCTGTGGTAAGCCGTTCAGCAGTTCGAACCGGTTCATGTTTTTTATTGGGCGTCCATGGTTTAATGACGAAGCTGTCCTGGGACTGGCTCATGTCGTTGTACAACGCAGGAATATCCGTGCGTTTCTCCAACATTTTTTCCCTCTGGTGCTCAGTCAGCACTTCCGGTTTGAACTGCCAATTTGACTCGATGACCACAAATTCATCAGCCGTCTTTTTTCGAGTAGGTGTTTTCGCTTCCTTGCCACCCAACAGAGACACGCATTTTTTCATATCGTTCTGCTTCCATCCCAACTTCACGTCCGCGGGCAACTCGAGCAACATGCTCAGAAGCACTTTGCAGTTCCATCGCACTTCTTTTGGCTCATTTTTTAGTTCGCCCGACATGCCCGCTGTAACCAGTTTGGTTGATACTATGAAAAGCGATAGCTTTACCTCTTCCATTGCGAGACTATTCTCGTTTGAGACCATTTCGTTGATCGCATTCCTAATCGGCAGGATCAACGTCAGCATGTTCGTGACGCTCAAGAGTGAAAGGACCTCTCGGAAGGAACGAATCATTTTCTCCACGCGGTTCAAATTAGCCTGGTAGGCTTGAGCTTTGCGCGTCAGATCTTTGAACAACTCAAACACCTTCATCGGCGGTTTGCTGGGATCGAACTCTACCGACAGCGAGCGAAGAACGGTGCAGAAAAAATCCGCCACCACGCCAAGGTTGAATGCAAATTTGGCAATGGTCATGGCTTTAATCATTTCACAGAAGGTATTGGTGAACTCGCTAGATGTCTTTTCCCGCAGAGCTATCGGTTCGTATACCTCATTCCATAGACTTCGGACGCTCTCGATCACCACCAACTGATCGTACTCCAGGGGGTACAATAAGAAGCTCATAACGGTCGACTGATGCTCTTCGAAGCCGGCAGGATCATCTCGTATTTGAACGATCAAATGGCTGGCCAGGTGGCAATAGATTTGAGTGCGAATCGTACGGAACTCACTGATACTACCGTTATCTTCATTGGTTTCGCAAAGATACTGAACCGTTTTCTGCAAAATTTCCCAGTACCCTTTCTGCTGCCTGTACTTTTGCAAATCAAATACATGCTTAACAATTTCGTCCGATTTGCTGCAACAGAAAATTGTAAAACCAATTATTATGAGCAAACATTGTTCAATCCTGGCTTTAGGTTCAATTCTACTTACTTGGCTGGACACGGAAGGTCCGCATTCAGTACGGCGGACATGAAAGCTTTGTAGTTAAGCATCGGTTGCTCTGGAGAATCGTACCCAATATTGACCGTAAGCAGTTCACTCTTTGCAATTATCAGAAGCGTGTCATACAACAGCTCACGAAGAGGAATTTCATTTTCCTGCTTTATACACTGTACGCAACAACAAAAAAAATAGTTAAAACCATGTCCATGAAATAGATAGACGTTTTCCAGACATACCAGTCTCAAAAGAGCATTGATGACATCTTTGATACGCTGCAGTAGTTCGTTTTTCGATACCGTTTTTTCACAATTGATTCGATCCATTAAGTTACACCAAAGGCAACGATTGAGCTCGATGTAGTTGAGATGTTTCATCTGTGCAAAGAGTACGGTGCACTCAATGCAAGCATCGATGAGCAATTTGGCTTTGGTGGAAAAAAGCACCGGAGAGATGACCATTTCATGGTTCGGAAAATTAAACGGCAATGTTCTATCGCCTCCAGCTTCACTAGAAATTAGCAACGTTTTCGTTACTTCTGGGGCCGGGCCAAGCAGATGGATTAAGGCAACGGCAGACAATTGCTTAATTGCTTGATATCTGAAAATAATACAAGCATACCGTATTGAACAGAGCAATATACACTGAAACAGAGGAGTCGTATCGAATGCGAGTAGACTTACATTTTTCCCGGTGCGCCATACTCCTGAAACGAGTCATCAAAGTAGTAGCTTAGCGGAGGCTTAAATACAGGCCCAAAGCAAAAGTAAATGAATGGCTCGAATATGGTGTCTGCCAATCCGTCCAGATGGGGCCTCAGCTCATTCAACAGGTACCACCAGATGTCAAACTTTTTCAGTGCGATTATTTCCGTTTTAGACTTGGAGCTCTTAAGCGGAATGCATATCAGCTTCATCCGTTTCGGAAGGTTCATTTGTTTGTTGTTCGAGAACACTTCCACCAACAAGCGCCAACAGTCGAATGACTGCTCGCGTATAGAGAGCTCAGGTGAGCGGAAACCCGCTTCCACGATCGACAAGAACATGTTTATTATCGACGATCCCTGGCATAGATCGCGGTTCATGACGCGCACAAGCGCAGCCCACATCCGGTGCCAGTTGGGATCTTTTTCACTGCGCGCCGTGTCTATGAGTGAAGTGTAGTCCCGGCTTATGGTGGTTCGTAGTTCTGCCCATAGCGGAAGTTCCTGATAATTCGTCTTCACGAGGTGTGGTACGGCAGCCTCGAGCGCCATCAGCGCTAGTCGCCTGGTACTAGCGGACTTTACTTCCAGCATCAAACGCGCCACATCGATGAGCCAGAACTTCAACTCATCCGGGTTTGTAGTAAACTTGCCATCGCATGTACTCAATGCACTATTCGGCTTTTGGTGGCACACCGCTTCAAGCTCGCACAAGATACGATCAACGTCAGCCCAGTTTTCCTTTTGCAGTTCTGTGCGGAGCCGTTCGTAGTATTTTTGCCCATCCTTTAAACACGGAGACGAAATCATCATGCTCGTATATCGGGTGTTTTTATACACTTAGAAGCAATCTAGAATACGAAAGAAAATGCCAACTTAGTATGATTTTCTGTATTCGGTCAACTGGGAAAATTTCGGAAGGATCTATAACTAGTCCCACTACGATTTCATTCTAATATTAGTCGACCCATTTGTACTCAACATATTCTAACCAATCAAGTAACTACAGGTCAAAATGTTAATACATTACGAAAAACAATCGGGCTTTGCTAAGAAAGCCCCATTGAAACTGTCAAGAGTGAGACGTGACAACATGTGAGTGAGACGGCAGTACTTACCCTGGTTTGGCGTGGGGTCGCTCTTCCACCACACACGGCGGAATACAAAAATGCACTTTCAACACACTTGCAGGCTCCACTTACTTTATGTGATGTTGTCTATTTATTTCAATGGCCTCACGGTTATTACTTGAGCAGCTATCAATATCGCATAGAAAAATCAATGAATACAATATTTTTGCACCAGCATCGAAGCTAGCAACCAACGCTCAACGCACTGCACCTTCACAACTGATAATCGAATAAACCACACACATTAATGCAGGTATGGAACAGATGATTTCGATTTCGCTTGTAGCATCTGCCGCTTCGATTATTCATAAAGAAATACAGTACCAAAACGCACCTTTATCAATGCAGAACATATAGAAAACTCAACTTCACCAAAGCACCCTTTTTTACCACTCAGTACAAAACAAGTAATTTCCGAGGATTTTGGCGCGAACAGCTGTCAGGGCAAAACTCCCGGTGAAAATATACATCACTACCGAACAGCGAACCAAATGATCCGATGATTGGATTTAATTATACCACTGGTTACCAAAGTCGTGAATTTAATTAAAATAAAATCATAATTTCACATGAACGAAATGAAAATTAAAAAAAGGTTTTGTTATGTACTAGGTAAAACGGCCCGGTTACACGGGCCGGTTACACGTTACCGGACCCGGTTACAGTGTCCGTTTACAGGACCCGGTTACAGGGCTAGGTAACACGGCCAATTTACAGGGCCCGGTCACAGTGCCCGTTTACAGGGCCCGTTTACAGATCCTGGTAACACGGCCCGTTTACAGGGCAAGTTTACAGAACCCAGTTTCAGGACCCGTTTACAGGGTCTGGTTACAGTGCCCGTTTACAGGGCCCGGTTACACTGCCCGTTTACAGGACCCGGTAACAGGGCCCGTTTACAGGTCCCGGCTCAACCTTATGGATGTAGTTTTATTATTAATTTTATTCTGCGTTGGTTATTTCGTTCATCACGTTTAAGCACCACCTTTCCCAATAGTAAATGCAATGTTCGAAAAAAATGTTTCCATAATCACGAAAACGTTTCATTTCCCTCCTATTACAAACTTTAAATGAAACTGTGCCTGCAGATTTCCGCTTTGCTTTGTTTTATTTTCCGGCAAAGTAGCCATCGATAATCAAAGTAACCATCAACTACCAAAAATTTGCTCATCAAATCGTTCACCCGATCAGAGCGCAACAAAAATTTCCCCTTCATCCTTAGTATCCTTAGCAAAAGCTGAACGCGTGGGATAACCGGTATTTTTCAGTGCATCTCGTTTTCGCGCTCGCTTCGCTCGTTCGTTGCTATATTGCTATCTAAGCGTAAGAAAAGCGTTACATCAGTGCATCTCGCTTACGTGCTCACTTCGCTCAATCGTACTGTCTAATGGAACCACTCAGTTAGCGGAGTTTGTATACGGGATAAGCATAGAAATTGAACAAGAAAATTCATCGAACTGTCCGCTGGTATAAATTATTCCAATTCCCAAGGATTTGCAGAATTTTGGAACTGAGTCCTCAGCAACATCAAGTTTGACAGCTGTAAACGTTCTTCAGAGTAGTGATGGAGAAATGAATCTTTGAGATTCATGAATCTTATGAATCGTATTCAAGATTCGCAGAAGATTCATATGAATAAATCTCATTGAAAGAATCATGAAGCACAACATTGATTTGATGACAAAACTGTCTCGTTCTGAGTCTGTCTGTGTCTGAGTCGTGAGTAGGTATTTTAAACGTAATACCCGGAAATTTGACATACTTTTTGTGCGCAAAGTCCCATTTGTTCGCGAAAACCGAGACAGGCCTGACTATCACGTGAAAGGAACCAAACATTCGATAGGAAAGATTTGACCAAAGTCCGTGCAGAGCCTGATTGTTTCTACATCGACTCGGGTCAAGTCTGAGTCAAATCAAATCGAGTCCCAAACAAATCAAATTTGATCCGAATCCATCCCAATCTTTTGGAATTCGTTGAGGAATCGAGTCTTCGAATCTTCCGAAACCCAACTCTGCCAACACTAATAGAAACAAATGTAGGGAATTCATTATCGATCTATACCGTAAAATTTATCATTTTGATATAAAAAGCGTGCTTTCGCTGTTGATATTTCGTAGCAGATCTATTTTGCAGCGTTGCCCTTAAGACCGTAACTGGTTTGCTTGGGTATAATGAGTCGGAATCGTGGAAATTTCAGCTTTCAGATGCGTCGCACCGGACCGCATCGGCCGAATCAACAGCAGCAGCAACATTCTAAAGATCAAAACCGAAGTTATTCTTTGAATGCTGTGCCCCCTCCCAGTTCGCTGTGCGGGAGGTCATCCGGTGTTCCGCCACCAAAGTCGTACAACCAAGGTCCTGGAATATCGAAGCATGGTTACCATACTATAGAATCGATTCATCAGTATTCGAATCCATCCCAATATTCAGTCGGAAAGCGTCGTGGCCGTACGGAAGATGAGTGAGTAATGCAGATTATCTTTTGCCTAAGAGCTAGGAAATCAAAATCGATTATTTTCTATCTTTTAGGTACTTTGAAGAAGAAGATGAACCAATTGGACAACAGCTGGAATATATTCCCGCACCCGGTTCGCCTTCAGCTGCAGATTCGAGCGTAAGTTTAGTTCATACTCTGTCCTCTTCACTCGGTTGCCGGCCAGAAGAAATGTGTGTGTTTTTGGTCCCGTGGTTTGGCCACAATAATATAGGAAAAAAAGAAAGGCTCATCAGATGACGACGATGACGATGAAGAAGACCCACTGGATGCGTTTATGGCCGGTATCGAGGAGCAGGTGAAGTTGGAGAATAAAAAGATCCCGCAGCCGAACGTCGATCCGAAAAAGGGGACTCGAGGTGACATTGACGACGAAGACGACGAAGAAAGTTACTATCGGTATGTTTTATTTTCAAAAAATGTGTTAGATCGACCGAGGTTAAATGGGATTTATGTGTTCTTGCAGATACATGAAGGAAAATCCAAATGCTGGGGTTTTAGATGAAGGCTCCGATGCGGAACTTGAGTACGATGAAGATGGTAATCCTATCCCACCACCGAGAAGACGAGAAATTGATCCACTTCCAGCGATTGACCATTCGGAAATAGACTATGCAAGGTTCGAAAAGAATTTCTACATCCCCCATGAGGACATCGTCAACCTTTCACATGCCAAAGTGCAAGAGTTACGCCAAACGCTGGGAGTTAAAGTAAGTGGACCCTTACCACCGCATCCGGTCACGAGTTTTGCACACTTTGGCTTCGACGAATCGCTGATGAAAGCGATAAGAAAATCGGAGTACAGTCAGCCTACACCGATCCAAGCGCAAGCCATTCCGGCGGCACTGAGTGGGCGCGACATAATTGGCATAGCGAAGACTGGTAGCGGTAAAACGGCAGCTTTTCTATGGCCCATGCTAGTGCATATCATGGACCAGCGAGAGCTCGGACCAGGAGATGGTCCGATTGGATTGATTCTGGCACCAACACGAGAATTGTCACTGCAGATCTACGGAGAAGCGAAGAAGTTCGGAAAAGTGTACAATATAAGCGTCTGCTGTTGTTATGGCGGTGGGTCAAAGTGGGAGCAGAGCAAAGCGCTTGAACAAGGTGCCGAAATTGTTGTTGCCACCCCAGGGCGTATGATTGATATGGTTAAGATGAAGGCTACAAATCTACAGCGCGTCACCTACCTAGTTCTAGATGAGGCAGACAAGATGTTCAATATGGGCTTTGAACCGCAAGTTCGTTCCATCTGCAACCACGTGCGTCCGGATCGGCAAACGTTGCTGTTTAGTGCCACATTCAAGAAACGCGTGGAGAAACTTGCTCGCGACGTCCTGACGGACCCTGTGCGTATCATCCATGGTGACCTAGGAGAAGCCAACTCTGACGTAACGCAACGCATTATGCTGCTGCCGAATGTGCAGAGTAAATGGAACTGGCTGCTAACAAACCTGGTGCAGTTGCTTTCCGAGGGAAGTGTGTTGATATTCGTAACGAAGAAGGCAGATGCCGAACAGGTGGCAAACAATCTGCGCCTAAAGGAAAACGATGTCGTTCTTCTCCATGGTGATATGGATCAATCGGAGCGTAATTCGGTCATAACACGGTTCAAACGCAGGGATGTAGACATTATGGTCGCTACCGATGTCGCTGCTCGTGGGTTGGACATTCCGCATATTCGGACCGTCGTGAATTACGACATCGCACGAGACATCGATACGCACACACACCGTATTGGGCGTACAGGACGCGCCGGTGAAAAAGGTACAGCCTACACACTGATCACCGACAAGGACAAAGAGTTTTCCGGCCATTTAGTTCGCAATCTGGAAGGTGCTAACCAGGAAGTACCCGACGATCTCATGAAGTTGGCTATGCAAAGCTCCTGGTTCCGGAACAGTCGCTTCAAGCAAGCTAATAAGGGTAAAAATTTGAATGTCGGCGGCGCAGGTTTGGGCTTCCGTCAACGACCCGTCCATCGAGGTCCATTAAGTCGCCCATCCGATGGATCGGCGTCAGGATCATCGACCGAGGACTCCGCAGGCATACCAGCGCCGGGTTCGTCCAAAGGTCCAGCAACAGATCGTTTGTCAGCCATGCGTGAAACTTTTCGCGCTCACTATAACGCACAGTTCAAAGCGTCCACCGATCGGACGTGGGAGAACACTGTACCGGAGGGAGGCGTGTTTGCTAAACCGGCCCTGCCCGGAATGGTACCACCTAGTGGTAACAACTCCGATGAACAATCGTCATCCGATTCAGCCAACAATGACTCGGCTCCACGAAAGAAAAGAAGCAGATGGAACTAAATTTATTCGTTCATCTAGCAAACAATGAGCATGAAAATATTCTTGACTTAAATTGATTTAAATAAATCTCTACCCTCATAATAAAATCATGAATGGATTGTTTTACTTGATAGGCGACTAATGAGAAAACGCCAGCATATGAAATAGAACTATTTTTACTAACATTTACTGGATGTTTGCATACAATTAATCGTTGTTCAATAAGAACATTTATGACAGCCATTTTTTTCTAAGCATGGAAAAATAACAGCGCAATTGTGCGTCGTGTAAGGTTAAGTCTATAGTTTTATTCAGTTCAGGTAATGCATCCCACTGTTCCCTTTTGACATACAAACTTTTTATATTTTCATACTTTTTAATACAGTTTAAATATTTTATTTTCGTGATAAGTCGTGTTTGATTTGATTTAGATCGCATCGCTATGTCAAATATGCCATAGCCATCTATGACGCTATGCGACTTTGCAGCTGTCAGTTGTTTTGCCGGATTGCATTCGCATGCTAAGCATCGTCAAGTTAAATCAGGAAAGTGTTTGTAGAAAGGATTGTTGAATTATAAAATGAATAAACCCGAGTGCAAGTATGGAGCAGACTGTTATCAAAAAAACCCAGCCCATAAGGAAAAGTACGCTCATCCCCCAGAAACCACAAAAAACGATATCAAAACAGAAGAGAAAGCCAATGAACCATCGGAGGAAGGTAGCAGCACTTCGCCTCACAAGAGATTATGGAAAGGTTGTACTACAGCAGAACAGCTGGAGGACCTGAAACGTTGCAAACGCCCTCCTACGCCAGAAAAGGATGATAATAATATCGAGGAAGAGGATGCTAAGCATGAGTATCACGGGATGACGCGACAGCGTTACCGTTTACCGGAGGTTCCGGTTGATGTCGGAATGATGAGCGATCTGTACGATCCTCAGATTGAATACTCGAAGCGTGCCGAATACAAGGAGCTTTGTGAGGATCCGAAGAACTTTATTAAGCATAAGTTTTTGGTCTCAATGGCTCCGTGCTTCGATAGCTTATGGGAATTTTGTACGGAGGAAGCTGGCAAGGCGAACTGTAAACCGGAGAGCGTCTTCGACAGCCTCGGGCTACGAATGGTTGGCCCTTTCGATGTGTTGGCCGGCAAGTTTAAGAATGTTACGATACATGAGCCAGGAGATTATCTGCGCCATTGGAGATTCTACTACGATCCTCCGGAATTCCAAACGGTGCTGGTGAAGAAAGGCTCTGGTGTCCACTATGGTTACTGGCGAGATGAGCCAGACAATGCAGATGGGCTTGTTGCCTTCAACGATGTAAATAAAGGTTGCGAGTTCAAAATGATTGGTGGCAATGTGTTTGATGCAATCGTGTAAGTAATGCTTTCCACAGGCAATTAGAAACTCAGTATATTTATTAAACATCTCTGTTCCAGTCATTACTTAGACGAACACGTTAGCGCTACACCATTCAACAAAAAGCAGATTACCAGCATGAAAAAGAGTTTGGAGGAATGGACCACAGCAAAAGGGATACCGCTGAAGGCAACAGAAAAAATAAAATCCCGCAACAAGTTGATCGTCTGCAAAACTTTCCACAAAGCGGGACTTGTAGTGCCGTTCGACAGAAAGCAAGAGCTAGGGTATCGACCCCTTCTAGAAAGCGATGCCAATCTACGCAAAATGCTCTCAAAGTTTAACAACATTGATTTTTATAAGGATAAAAGCAAGTTCCAGGATGCTATGAGGGATTTGCAGGCCGTCATCACAGCTGCGAACCTCGCTGTGGACGAGTGTGATTTTGGAACTATTCTCGAACTTGCAATGGATTTGTTTTGTTATGGTGAGAAAAATCTACACGAAGTTATGAAACCGTTATTCTTTACCGGTTATTCCATGCTCAAACGTCCACAATACATTGCAATTATCAAGGTAAGGCATACTCTTGTTAAATGTTTATATTGAAAACCTGTTCAACGATTTATGATATTGGTTCACCTTTTTGTGTCGTTTATTTTAGTCCCACTTGGATAACCGTTGTGAGGGTATCGATTTGGATTTGTTGATGAAAAACTGCCAACCTTGATTAATGTGCCGTAGCATTAATTTTTTATTTCGGAATTTTCATTATTAATTGCATTCTATATATTTCAACAGTTAATAAAACTGTCGGAAAAATATGAGCTTACAGAGCACTTTTGGAAAGTTTTGATGTATGTATTGTCTTATGTATAAAATATTGAGAAAAAATGAGTAAATATTGACGAAGGAGAAATGGATTGTTGCTTTAAAGGTGTAAAAAATGTGAAAGCGAGGAAAACATCACTTCTATTTACACGAATATTCATGATTTGTCATGAAGATTTATTTGAATAGAAGGTTTTAGGACGAAGAAACGGAATAGAACAATTTTATAGAAATGGTTGTGCCTGACATTCTGCACAATTCAAGAATTTAGGCATATTGAAATTTTCATAAATTTCATTTAAAGTTGAAACAACCAACTTCAATTCACATTTATTATGCTGCAAAGGATAGACACAAATGCGCGCGTATTTCTGTTGGCTGCATGGGTCAAGATAAAAAGCGTCATGTTGACACTCAACCGACTACATTGTCGGTTTGTTCGTCGAAAAGGCGGCACTCTGCTGCTGCGCGGGAAGAGGAACATTGTTTACGAATGCAGGCGCAAGCGAGATACAATCAAAACAAAAATACCGTTGAACAGCTGTCACACGGCAGTCGAGACGCGGCACGATGCATGCGCGTAGCTTTGTGTTTGTTTGACAATTGAACGCTTTCGAACGTCACAAAATAACAACAAACCCGAATTTATTTCAGAGTTCTGCAGTGCTTGCTTACCGTGAAACCTTTTTCCCCTGCATTCTTTGGCTTGCAACTGTTTACCTTCTCCCTGCAGTGTATTACCCCATTTTCATCATAGAGGAAAAGCAGGCACCACTTGAAATCATTAACGAGATGAAGCCGAACGTTGTCGCGGACGAAATGTTTCCGGAAGGCCCAGGTCCGTTCATGGATCTGGAAGAGGTACGTTCTATGTGTTTCGTAGATTACGATACGGCCCGGTAAATGTAATGTGTATTTTTGCCTTTGTTCAACATCTACCATAGGCAGGAGGATCTACTGGGTTGCTGATGGATTTGGCTGCTAACGAAAAGGATGTTCATGCTGATTTCTTCAATGGTACGGTGAAAAGTAAAATGCCGGACTTCAGAGCCTGTACTAATGATTTTTTATTCATTTTCGTTGCAGACTTTGAAGATCTCTTCGATGAAGATGAGGATGCACAGATGTAAGAACTTATCGGTTGTTCTATGACAAGGGTCTCCAAACTACGGCCTCTCCTCCTTGGGAAAATGTGGCCCAACGATATGGTCATTCCACCCAATGCGGCCCGCGTTAAACAATGTTTGGAGACCCCTGTTTTATGATGTTCAGCAGACCAAATAAAACAATGTCATAAGAATAAATCCCCTGTATTTACAACCATGTGTGTGTTTACCAGAATTATGGGAATTCTCATCGTAAAATAATAAATCTTTTTCTGTCTCATTTTCCATCGCCACGCCCTGCTTGCTTACTTGATTAGATTCGAGTGACTGCGAGTGAAAACCCGATAAAAATGTTAGCAATGTCTCCTTTTTTGATAAGGAGCTACAAAATAAATCTAGTGGGTACCATTCTGGGTCCATAACCAGCGTGACACATTTTTCAAAATGCACAAAACTTAACGGTACAATACCTTTGGGACTATAAGTTTTTCCAAACAAAAAGTGGTGGCCATTAGACTGAGTAAAAATACATCTCACCAGCGATGGCATTCTTCATCTTCTTAGTCTGCGAATATTTACACCAGTACGGTTGTTGAATCCAGCTTTCTTGGCCTTCGCCAGCTAACCTGGTGATGTAGACCTCTAAGGGTTAAGGACCGGCAACTAAGGCCTTATGTCCCCGATGGCATTCTTGATCGGCATAAACATACGAGCATTTCCTCCTCGATTGGAAATGGTGGACATAACTAAAGAAGCTAGGAACACTAAGGAGCAATTAGTTGTCGTGCAATGGCTTATTTGTTGTAAGATTTATGCAAAGAAATAATTCCATTGTACTAAGTTTGACCATACTTTATTAGCAGATCGTAATAGTTCATTAACATAAAATTTAAAATTTCAAACTTATCGATACATAATTGATAGTTTTTTTCTGTTCTTATGTTTTTTCTTACATTTCCTATCATTTTGTGTCAAGTTTTTTTCCCCACAGCTGGCACCTACTGTTCGTGTAATTCACTTTTTTGGCATAACCTTTATTTGTGTTCAGAAAGCAATATATTGTTGCATCGGAAATTAATCCTATCCATCCTTGAAAATTGACCTTGGGGCCAGCGACAGCCGAGCAGTTACGCCGGTTAGAAAATTGGCCTTCGAGCGTCGAGGCACTCTCTCGACGGTATAAGTTAGAATCCCAAACGAAACTGAACCCTCCTCGGTACGAGAGGACTGACTATCCATGTACACAAAGGGAATATATCTAGTAAGCCTTATGTTGCCAGGCTTGGACGAAGACTGTTGTTACGCCAACAAAAAAGATCCTTGATAATAGTCATAGTTCTTTTTTCTATGTATGAACCGTACAGATGAATAAAAGAAAACTAAGTAGTTTATAACATTAGTCAAAAAAAAAAACTTGCTAAACAGAACCACAACGTTCAGGCATTGCCTTCATCATGATTAGATACAAAATTTATAATTGCGTCTGGATGCATATAAACACACCAATGAACTGTACCTTCCTTACAATTTATATTGCAGGGTAAAAATAGTGTCTTCCAGAGTCAATGGATAACGTCTAGTATTTTCACTACCGTTTTGTCACACATTGTTTTTTTCCAACGAGCGTTTAACTCTCTTCGCGCATACGCTTATTGGGTTAGATTTCGAATTCGCACTGTACGAATGCATAATCAAAACTGTGATGCCAATGTTCAACGGTTAAATTATAACGTTTCCAAAATTTTTTTTATCCAGCTGTTCACCTCGTTCATTACCTTTTGCGGTATTTATTTGTTTAACATTTAGTATGTACAATTGTGTCTTACGTTCCTATTATTCCTTACAGTTTCGCTGTTAATGCTCTTCACCGATGATGATGGATGGTTTTTGTAAAGAATTACTTTCTTGCTCTATAGAACGGCTGTCGATAGGAGTATGAAAGTGAACAAACGTTCCTTTACTCCACCAAGCGTTTATAGTTTGTTTACCGTAAGCTCAGTTAAATCGTTCTCTTCTAAATTTTCTACTGTATTTAACGAAACGGGGTGTTGCAAACGGCGGGGGTGCAAAATATTCAGACTCCCTGTCGAAGAAAGCATAGTTTTCTAAAACGATTAACCTTTTCATTGTTTACTACTACAACCACTAATGGATAGTATTATGTGTATTTTCTTAAATTGTGTTTGATAGAGTTTTGCCGCAAAATAATTCTCTTTAATTACGTCGTCAGCAATTGGTTGGTTGGATATTTGCAATTGCATGCTGCGATTAGTGTGCCCATGCTCTGGATAAGCTGTTTATCGTTACACAACATAGCAACCGTAGGGGATGATTTCAGAAAACCACTACAACACTACCCAAGAACGATCATCTTTGTGGCTTTCTGTGTGTTTATTCTCTAAAATTCGGTGACACCCAGCTTAAATTTAAAAGAATCCTTAACGTAGTTTGTAACACGTAAACAAAAAAAAAATAAACATACAAAATCGAAAAGAACCTTACTTCAGTTTGCTCACATGCCGCCTGATCGGAGCCGATTTTAGTCGGATTCGATGGCTGGCAGAGGAAAACAAAACGGATACCTGAAATCTGCACAACTTGCGTGCGATATCAACCGTGACGGATTCACGGCTTCTTGTGTTCGCATATTTATGCTGGACCGACGCAGCTGCGCCGTGCTGTTAACGTACACCTCTGCTTACACGGTATAAAGCAAAATGTGGTACAATGCATTGAACTCGCTATTCAACCAGTTGACTCATACGTACGATACCGCTAGATAGGCCAGAGGGAATCTTAAGCCATCGATGACACGAATTCAGACTGTTCTGAAAACTCTCGGACACAATCCTCCCTACACTACACGGCCAATCATATACCCTGCGTATGACACAAATTCTAAGCTGCGACATGAGACCCAGGCTGATGAGTCCTTAGAGGAACCCAGTAGAGAAGTGGAAAGACAGGAATATAGGTGTGAAAATTGAGTGGTCTCTATTAGATAAAAGATACAAAATGGGTTAACCGAAAGTAAGAGCAATAAACAAAAGAGATACCAAAGAAAAGAGATACCAAAGAAAAGAGGGTAGAAACAAAAGAGATACCAAAAGATGCGTTAACACATTTCCTTACATTCGTTCCTTTTCAAACTGCTTACCGTCGATGTACTTTTCCACAGATTTAGGAACCATCGACTTGATCTTAATAATGTCCGTCTCCGAGCATTGCCCTCTATCTAAACCTGGAAATTCAATCGCATACAAAGATAAGTAAATCTACTATAAAGCGGGGAATGATTTGTTTGTGCTTACCTAGCGAAAGCCCCATGCGTTTTAAAATTTCCAAATCATCGTGGATCTCAAAGGTATCTTCAAATTTAAACGAATATTCGGATCTGAAAAACATTAACATCGAAAAGTTGAAACGCTACTGCAAACGTTGGTGCGCGTGCGCACATTGACTCGGCGCTACTCACTTATCGTTGGAAATGCTGCAATTTATGTTTGTTTTCCGGTCCGTATTCACAATAATAAATGGCAACTGCACGGCGGAACTTGGATTCGGCACCAGGCCGCGCTCCTCATTCGCCTTGTTGCGTGCGATTAGTGACTTCAGTGCGACATGCTGCTGAACCAAATCCCTGAATTGCTGCTCCTTTACCTCAATCTGACGGCGTGCCTTCTCGTTTTCTTTTTCCAACTCCTCGCACTCTTGCTGGGTGTTAGTAGAAGGCAAACCGTGCCAACGAATTTCCTTCTTCTCCTTCGAGATGATCTTCATGGCCATTAGCACGTTAAGTGCATCGTACACCCGCCGCCGGATGTTTTTCTGATCGTACGTAGCCGGATCAACTCCTGGGTGATGGTTTTGAGTTTCTTCCGCTACCAACTCGTTGGCCACCTCGTTGTACGTGGTGGTGCCCTTCGCCTTCACCTTTTCGCACACCTTCATCGAGAAATGGCGCAGACCGCGTCCCGCCTTGTCCGTCTTTCGTCTTCGGGACGCCGGTGTATGGATCTGGCTCGGAGATGTTTTTTTGCTGTACGAATGTTGGTGCTGCTGATTGTTGCTGTGGCTGCTGGGTTGCTGCAATTTCTTCGACGTTACCGTCGTCGTCGTCGAGGACGACGGTGATGAGGACGATACCGATTGGATCGAAGCTTCGCTACCACCGCCACCACCACTCTCTCCAGCAGGGGCTGAAGCAATGATGACCCGGTTGCCAACACTGACCACATCGCTGCTCGTTGCGTGTGCGGAGTTGTTGGCGACGGTGGTCACCACAGGCGCTTTAGCATTGTTGGTGCTGTACCGGACGGCATTGTTTGAGCTGGTCGGTAACGTGAACGACGACTGCGATATCGCCGAGGTGGAAGGTATAGCAATGGTGGCACCCACCGAACCCAAGGTGACGGAATTTGTTGGGATGGCCGTGACCGTATTCTGGATGGGAGCGTTTGCGGGAGCGGCGAATGTGAGATTTCTGCTAACAGGCTGTTGTGAGGACGTAGAAATCACCTTATACTGTCACGAAAAACACCACAGATCAGTTTAATGGTTTCGACGAAGTTAGAACGCAAAATACTATGAGTTAGCTTAGGACAACTCTCCGATCTGGTAGAGTTCCAGTGTAGTGCAAAATAAACACACTTACCAGCTTTGGTGATATAACCACTGCTTTGCCATTGACGGTTTTGTTGGTAGCAGATGTTGGGAGAATGAGTTCTAGTGCAAGAAAGGCGAATCAATAGCGCACGGTTATGAATTGTAGAACAAATGCAAGTATGTCATATTTTTATGTCACTTACTATGCTTCGGAACGGTGATTAATTTTTGTCCAGGCGAAAGTTTACGTACGACAGGCATGGTGAAACTCTGAAACGATATCATACATTTGTTACATATGAGTTATTATGTATATAAAACATACGTTACAACAATCTTTCTGATCAAACAATTCCCGAATTGAAGATTAAGAGATTCTTTACATTTACACAATAGTAAAAAAAAAAGTTGTCTAATTTGACATTTAGTTTTTGAAGCGTGATAGATTTTGAGAACCTATCTGCAATAAAATGATGACAAATAGCATCGCAGCAACATTGCCTTCAATCTCCGCAACTCATTATCTTTCCATCGTAATTAATCTTCCCCAAAATATTCATCGGCGTCGTGTTTTAACAGGATACATATGTAGAAGAGAAAACCACCAGCTAGCTAGGTAAACCGTATGGCGAGTTGGATATCCTGACTGATTTCAAGAGGGTGCCAGACTTATGCCATACCAGGAAGATGCTTACCAGCGACCCGCCCGGCATATGACGCAGAGGGAGCGTAGCTTGACCGGTGGTGGCACCAAGTGGAGCAGAACCATGCGCGACATTGGACGCGATCGGGGAAAAAACAGAAACTCATGATGATTAGTAATTCTTCTGTAATTTTTATCACGAAGAAATTTATTAGTAATTCATTGTCCCAGAGATTTCAATCCCAAACAGGACTTAATGCTTTGAACCTGATCTAAACTGTGTCGATCGTAATTTCTCGATGTGAACGTAACTTGAAGTGGTCATTTCTTGACCTGACCAAAAACTTCCGGGAGTTAAATTTAGAACTGATATAGAGTTACAGAAATGCCATCATGGCCATGATTGCACTTCACCAATAGCTGCACGCAGAGAACCGAATGAGAACGCTTTATTTTGCAGTTGACCAATGTAGTTAGAAACACTTGTTTTAAGTGCGGATTGTGTTGTAGATTAAGGCAAACCAGCATATTTATGCCAGTGATTTGAAATTTAAGTCAACGTTATTCATGTGTTGACATTTATAAAAGATGCATGGAAGAAGTATCCATAATCGAACTAGAAATAAGATGTAACGTGTTTCAATATAAATTTTTGTCTGCATCTATTTGAAAAACAAAGCATTATCCCGACTTGCTGTCAGAAAATTTGGACGAACCAAGCAACGAAAGCTTAGTAATTAAGCTAGAAAGTAAACAAGATTTAAGCTCGTACTACCGGATTAAAAAGCATAGATTTGTCCTCTGTCATTCGCACCATTTTTAACAACCCATTTTTACAAATAAAGTTGAACTATACTGATCTTTCTTTTGAAATTGTATGACACGAGCATCGAAACACAATAAACCTTGCCATAAAGTTTATACCACAAAAGAGTTTTGTTCTTACGCAAATTGCAATGCAATGCAAGGCGATGCATTTTTGATACAAATAAAAAAACACATCGCCTTGCATGATTTTCAATTCGTCAATTTGATTCTAGCACAGCACACCAATGCTGCACACAAACGGTCGCCGGAGCGGAGCAAAATATAACTTTTCATCGCAATGCAATTCAAAGACAATAACTAACGGTGGACAAAATAAGCTTAATCGCTGAGTTGCTTAGCTGGATGGGTTGATAAATGGCACAGAACAAGAAAAGAGAGAATGATGTTGAAGATGTTTGAATTATAAGAGGGTGTTAGAACGTTGACTTGTGAATGTTGGAGTGAAAGGCATTGCCAGTTTGGAAAAGTCTGTTCGATGAAATGAGGGTCGGGCGGCTGGGGAGGGAGATCGATAACAAAACAAAAATGTAAAACGGACGCGTAGATCCCTGCCGGTTTGGTTCGATGCATTTTCTTTTCGTTGTTTTTCGTTGCTGGTGTTTGTTAAAAAAAGAGATTCCTTCATGCACATGATGCATACCGGTTTGGGGTGTCCCTGGGGAATATACACTCCTCATCTCAATACACAATTTCTTATTCCAATTATGGGCTTCTGTATACAATTCCAACGTTTCCCATAGACAAAAACAAATAAATAAAATAAATAAACCTCCTAGTGGGAGTAGGCCTCTCTTACTGAGTTACTGTGACCAAAAGACGGTATATTATAGATCGGCCATAATGCAAAACTACTGTTTTACTCACACCCTTAATTTCTCTTTATCCCTCAAGTTTGATTACGGATGGAACCTACCAGGAACCTTTCAAAAATGAACGATGTACTGCACGTTTTATAAGGTGCATCCACATCTTTTGCAACAACGATCCTACGGTTCGCGAACGCGTCCTTTGCTAGTAAAGTGTCTCGTTTTATTTCATACTTTTCTAAAAAAATAATGCGTTTTTTGTAAATTGTTAACTGAATAAGATCTTCTGTCGTACGGATAAATGAATTTTGTCGCCTGAAAATAGGAGTTCGAAGATTCTCCAACAATACCCAGCGAATTCTAGATATAAACGAATGATGCATCTCCAGGTCGCTTGGCGCGCGAATGCGCTTCCGTTGTGTTAGTCCAATTTTCCGACCATCCATTATAGTTGCTTGCGAGGGGTTGTTTGCATCGTACGGTCGAATGGTTAAACAAGAGACACACCAGCAGCATGTTGTTGTTGTTGGCTCTGCGCAGGCTAGCTGGCTGCCACAGTGGTGGCACGCACTTGACTCATCGTAACACGGGCCCACCACCAAACGGTCGCGGTCCCACTACTACCAACAAAAGGCGAGCGACCTTACGCTAGTGAGCATAACAAAACCAACTCAACACAACAACCGCAGATAGACGTTGACCGTCCTCGCAGACAGAACTGGGCAGAAAGAGACGGTCTCTAAACTCCCGCCGCATTGTGGAACAATAAAGAAAGTAACACAACACATCCGAACTGAAATCCGCCCAAGAGTAGGTTCTACCAATGATACATTCGAAAAAAAAGCTTGCGTGAGGTGACACGCAGAAGTCAAATGTGGCAATCATACAACCATTTATCGAACTAGAGCTCCTCCAGCAGCTTGAGCCCTTTGAACGTCCATTGATATTTACATCAGTAACAATAAAAGCGACGCAATGCCTAGCCGACAAATACACGGTAGCATCATTTGCGAACCGCGACAGATTGCCAACCATACATAAATAGAGTTTTTTTTCCTAGAGTAGGCATCTTCTAAGAAGAAAATAAGCTGTACCGTTAAAGCTAGCTTTGCACGCGTGGTTTAAATTCCATGGTAGACTTTAATAAAACATAGCAAACAACAACTCGATCGTTCGATCTATATTTGCTTAACGGTAGGATTACCGATTAATGATTTGTTTGTTCACGATGTGTGGCTCTGATGGATAACGGACAGACGAATCTCTCGTAATAAAACATTATATTAAAATTTACAAGGCAATGATCATACGCCGATCTGCACAATCGTTTGGGTTCATGTTTAAATCCAAACCAAATGTTGTGCTGTATCCTGCTTGATTGAAAGGTCTTGATGCTTTGTTGGACATACGAGACGCATTGTACTACCGATTTTGCGCAAGCAATTAATTGATTGGAAAACGCCGGCAACAGCGCACCATTCCACCTTCACCATGAGTTTGCAAGTAGTGAGGTATCAATGGATGGCGTATGTAATGAGGTAGCAATGGAGTATCAATATCATATGCAGAAGCTAGCAGCATACACGCACAGGTAGAATGCGAACACGGGGATGAAAGCGGAAAATCTCAGCTTTATTTAGTGAAATCAACTTGTTCACATTTGGTCGCAACAGGACGATGCATGCGTTCGCAGTAAACAGAAATTAACCACGGTGAACATGTTCCAGACGGTACCACCAAGGTGTGCCCAAGATGGGCTTGTTGTCCGTCTTGTAGTGAAGCGTGACGTGCTTACTTTTTGTCCAGTGCAATGCAGCGTTGCAGCACTACAGCCGCTCCAACAACATGCCCTTCCATGTGTGGACGAAATTTTAAATTTTTCGAAGGTTTGCGAGTTTTTATTCACTTCCTACTGGCAAACAACAGCTACCTACCTGTCCACTGATGACGGCCGTGGCAGTAGTGCCAGCGGTGGCAACGATTCCTGAGTGGCTGGTTACAGCTCCCATCGAATCCTGTCCGAGATTGGCCGAGCCGGAGGATGCCAGATCCTTGCTAACGATCGTCTTCATGGTCGTGACACCTGCGGGAAGGGCGGTACGTGCGCCAGCGGCCGTGTTTACAACATGAAATATTTGACCTACCGATAAAGTAAACAGAACAAATTTGATGAATATAAGGATTAAATTCGGAATCAAAAAATAATTCTGCTTAAATAATGCGATCATCTAGCTTCGAGAAGGATCATCTCATATGACGAAGATAGGTTAAACGTAGAACACTACACAATAAACAACAATACGGTGCAGCATGTGCGCGTGTAAAATAGAGAGACGGAGAGTGTGTTATAAAAGGGAATAGCTAAAATACACATGCACATAACGCTCTTCAACTCAGCCCCGGCTTAGCGCGACGGCCGATTGTGTGGGTCATTTCTTTAATTAGGTTAATAGAAATCGGTTTTAACCGCAACACCGGGTACGCACATCATACGTATTCGAAACTCTTTGCACTTTCGTGATTCAACATTATGATGTTAGCGCCAAACGAAAAACCACGCCACAAGAAGGTTAATTTAGCTTGTTGTATACGCGATTGTATGTGAACATCTATCAGCAACTAAGTATAGACGAATTCAAGTGCGCTTCTCGGATTTCATTGCAAGATGATCATTTGCATCATTTTTTGCATCACACCATCTCAACTAACGATACGTGTTTAATTGAAAGAACTGATAATTTTCGATTACAGTTCTCTTCTGCATTTGTTTTTATTTTAAAAGTTGGGTTATGACAAAAACAAAAATTCCTTCAGACTGTTACTGTAAACAATGTGTTGTTTCAACAAGACTGCACCATACTATATGCAAATTTCGCTTTTATTAAATCGTTGTTATTAGTATGCAAAAAGGGGAAAAACTCTTCAACTATTCATCACATACGGAAGTATATTTTAATTCGCACCACTTGGTGAGGAGGTGGTTGATGACTAACCATGATTCCAAAAGAAATAGAAATAACCTTTCAGCTTTGCTTGTTATAGAAATTAACACTGGAACCGCAATACAACAGTATTATGTTGTATTAAAGCATCACAAAACCAGCAAGTTTGGTAAACATTTTTATATTGATATGGTAATAACATATGTTTTGTCGTCACACAATTTTGTGAATATGTGGAAAACAAATCAAATAGGAAATATTTGATAATCTAGTTATAAACTAACAAAGTTTTCCCCGTAAATATGTAATCCCCTTTTTTTAGTGGTAGAAGTAACACCAACATACTGTTCTTAAGACTTTTGATGCCAACGGTACCGGAATCGTCCAACCATGATAAGTGAACGAATCCCAATGTATCGTGCGGTGCAGTGTGTAGTTTACGCAAAGAAATGCAGCAGCAGACGTATAATATTGTCCCACAGCCGTGATACCACTACAAACTTCCGGTGCCACCGACGGATGCACGTGTCGAAATCCTGTCACTAAAGAATTTGCTTTAGTATACAGAACTTAGTCTTTTAAATGCCTGTAAATAATCTTTCAATGCAGAAACATTGAAATTAATTCGTCAAAACAGTAGGAGTGTCTTTTATTGATAACCAATTTTCCCTTATTATTACCTAAGGGGATGAGTGAAGGTGCATGTTACGTTGTTTTCAATTTGTGCTTTCAAATAAATAACTAGTTTATCTGACGGGTTTCCTTTTCTGATACTGTGTAGTTTTCATGGGGAACAAATTGAGTAGAGTTTTTAATTTATTAGTTTTATCAGTTTAAACATTAATATTTAAGAAAATATGCGCTACTTGTCACGGTGTACATTTCCATGTGAGGAAATACCGTGGGAAAGAAAAAAATGGACCACTAAACAACTCCAAGAAGGTGATGTTTTCCCAACAAGTTGCAAAATCTTCCATCGGCTGCAATTCGGTTTTTCATTCTCTTATGCCTCGCCTCCTTATGCTATGGAATTTTCCTTACACCTCCTGTGCGATAGCAGATTTTGGCATCATAATGTTAAGGATATGGTCTCGGGGAATACTTACGGAATCCCTTCCACACTAGTTCCCCCTTTCCATGTACCGCACGTGTTATTCCACATTCGCCAGTCACGGGCAACATATCATTTTTTTCACGACTATGCTGCTCCTTGCATTTTTCCCTCCTTTTACAAATATTTCGGTTTGGTTACTTCTTTCGCCGTATAGTTTCCCTGGCGTGGTGTGGTGGCGTCCACTCTCAAACCGTTTCCTCCGCGTATTCGTTCGGTGGTTATGTTTGACACGCTGGTTTCATTGGTTAGCTTAATTCTCATTCAAACTCTCTTTCGCTTTCGCTCCATGCTTGCTTCGTTTTCTCTTACTTTTTACGAAGGAGTCACAGCACATCTCCCCCGGACATACGCTATACCCCACGCCAATGTTTGCTCTGATTCGTGCCGAAAAGATTCTTATGCTTTCTTTAACCGCGCGCACACCGGTACATGGGCTGTGTTTTCTATCGACATCTCGCGGGCTTCGCTCCTCTTCTTCTGGACCATTTTTCTCGAATTTCCTGTTTGCGCGTATCATCATCATCTTGCCGTGCCAAGCGAGTTCAGTTGTATGCTTCGCGCTCTCCTACATTACCACCAAATCTGTGCGCCTTTCAATCGGGAGTTTATCAAAGGTAATGTATTTACAGCCGCTTGTGTATGTGTGTTTGAATGTGCATTATTTTTATCCCTTTTTTAGAATTGCTCCTGAGTGGGGCATGGTTAGTTAATTCTTCATTCTTCTACTTGTTATCCCCCTGATGCAGCTTCAAACTCACAGTACTGAAAACAAAAAAGTTGACATTCGGTTTTGCTATGCCATCCCGTTGGTCAACGAGTCCGATGGTCCCGCCACATGCAGGACCTACTTTTTCATTAGCAATCTTACATCTCGACAATGGATCGAAAACCTAAACTGCTTGAACAAATAAAATTATATACACACATGGGCTGGGAGTTTACAAGCACCGGTGTCGATGGGAAAATACATAAAAAAATGGCCCTTCCATGTTCATGCAGTCCCAAATCCATGTCAGCAAAACCATGCCTTCAGTACGCGTGAACATAAAACGGACAATTGGCATTTACACTGACTGGCTTTGGAAACATTCTATCGAAGCGCGAATAGAGCTGCCTTACGAAAAAAGGCCGTAAAGTCGGAGGTCCTTCAAATTACGAAGGCTTGCTTCACACTAATCACAGCACATCGAGAGAATCTACCGCTTGTGTATCTGCCTCCACCATTGACGGGTGGCAGTAAAGTAGAATGAAAATACAAATCGTCTACGCGACACGTTTCCTGCGTCACAACTGCGCAGAGAAAACATCGAAACGGAAAGTACATCCCCCGGACGGAAGGCGCAACGAGCGCCTGGTAAAGTGGGAACTGATATCAAAAGAAACTATGTTTATAGTGAACCACCCAAACCGATGATTGTAGGCTCTTTTGGGGGTAATTAAGCAGCTACTGATAATTTCCGAACTTCAAACTCATTATGTAGGTAGGGGTAGGTCACATAAAAGTGCCAAATGAAGTGATTTTTTGTCCGAACAATCCCTTCCAGTCAATATAATTAAATATGCCAGACAATAGAATGGTTACATCAAACAAGGCAAGTGAAATTGCATCAGGTGAATACTTATCAAAAATAGAACATCGTACCGGTGGCGAAGGTAACACCCATGGCTCAAAATGCCTCAAAGAGGGCTTACTGTCGATCAGCAGACAAAATTGACGCAACTGTAACGCAATCGAATTGCTTCGAGGGCAATCGAAAAAAAAACAAATCTTTGCCTCTGATTTGTTATCAGTACATTAGATTTCTTACATTGCACCGTTCCAATGCATCTTAGATATGCGTCTTAACCATGTCCGTGGGTGGCCCTCTTAAGAGAGTAAGATAAATTGTATACATTAGAATGGACACTTCTTACGGGTTTATGACTGCGTTGGTTCCTCTACATGCTCGGAAGGGGCCAAAAACCATAATCAAGACCTCAGTGTGACGAGGAGAGTTCAAGGCCATTACATCCTAAACCCAGCGAACGGTCAGACAGCGCCGGTTGTTTCCTTATTCCACCTACTAGCAAACTAGCAATGGGATGGTATATGTGAGGTTGTCAAAATAAAATAAATTGTTAATCAGAGTAAAAACCCATTTAAGCCTATCCTTTGCATTCGATGAAGTGTTACAAGAGAGATACGGGCGGCTTAGAATCAGCGCATGCACTGCAAACGATAACTACAGCATCAGTGAAAACTTACCTGGTTTTGCATCCTGGAACACTAAGTTAACCGGTTTGGTCTGGTGCGCCATAATGTACTGAGCCACGGAAATCTACGGTCCGGGTCTATCGCAATATCTTCGATCAATCACTTACTCGATACAGACACCAAATTTGCCCCAAAAGCGAGCCTTTTAGTTCGTTTTGTCCGCGAAAAATTTCCTCCTTCAAATATGCGCCTCGACGGCGTTCGACACCACACTTCAAAATGGCGATCCGCAACAGAGCCTCGCTCAGTGCTGTGCTAGTCTATATTCTACGTCGTTTGGAGCCGCGGTACCACGCACGATTACTATCAATTTAGCACCACTAGAAAGAAGAATTCTGTCGCTTCACGATGACGTTGGATAGAGGACAATTCGTACCGTCGATAACGCACTAGGCCACCACAAAGATTCACCTTTTTATGCAAAAATGTCCGCACAACGATGCCAGAAGCACCGACTCGAGCTGGGTTCGGCGGGTCTTTTAATGTTTCAGTGTCGATGTTTCACCGTCGCTTTTTCGTCCGTCTTGGCGGACAGCACGCAAATGATAGAGCCGAGGGGGTGGGAACATGTTCGAAAACGTACCGAGGGTGGATTTTGTTGTCAAATTCACACACACACGCACACACACACACCGTTCAAAATGTCATTTTCATATAAGCCTGAAAAACCAATGTCGAATTTTGCTGCATGGCAGCAAAATCGATTTCGAATTAATTCGAAACGTCAAACGACGCCATTTGACGTTTAGCAGCCGTTTTGCTGCAATGCCGTTATCAAGAGCAAAATGACGATTTCAGTGTTTGCTTTGAGCTCGCCTTCACGGTGGTTTCTGCCAATGCAGCTGAAAAAGCGAACCGCAATTCATTGAAGCAAATGCATATTTGAAGTATAAACGAAGCGAATATTGCTAGTTTATTTCATTGAGAAAAAAATACAAACCCTTCATTAAAACCAAAGTAAGTAAAATTTGCTCATAAAAGCATGCCAATTGCTGATTCAGTAGGTCTATTACAATACTTAAATCATTCCAAAAGAGAACCTCGCTGCACTTTCCTACCAATGGTGTACAGTCTGTTCTCGAGTTACGCGGTTCTCGACTTACGCGGATTCGGAGATACGCGGTTTTCAAAATTTGACAGTAGATTGGGTTTATTACATCGATTTAAATTCCTGAGATGTACAACCACACGAATAAATATGTAAATTACACACTTGCATAACATACGCTTTTTATTTCGTTTGTTGCAATTTATGTTGTTTGAATACGCTTGCATTGCATTCATATTAACCGTCACCCGTTCAACCAAACCTACATACGTAGACGTTCAACCGGACTACCCGGGTAGTCCAAACATTTTGTATGGGAGACTCCGTTTTGCTGTACTTTAGACTTAATAACTTTTTATCTAGACGTCGGATCGATTTGAAATTTTCAGTGAAGATACTTGAGAGTGTTTCCCACAATGTTGTGTAGTTTTTATAATTTTAAAAATTCATTAAGTATGTTAATTTGAGGTTCCAAAAAATTCCAATATTTTGGGAAACACCTTCAAGTATCTTCACTGAAAATTTCAAATCGATCCGACATCTAGATAAAAAGTTATTAAGTCTTAAGTACAGCAAAACGGAGTCTCCCATACAAAATGTATGGACTACCCGGGTAGTCCGGTTGAACGTTTGAGGGGTATCAACCGAAAAACGCAAATAAAAATTATTTAAATTCCTTGGAAAATTTTTTTTCTTTAGCAAAACGATCGAAAATGAATTTTTCTAGGTATTCTAAAAATTTCATGCCGATACGTCAATCCAATCAAAAGTTAGAACAAAACAAAACTCCAAAAACTACCCGGGTAGGCGGTTGAACGGGTGACGGTTAATGGACAAAGAATTTTTTTGAATATTCTATGATACATGTACACAAGAGCTCGATCTCTTAACTCCTAGTATAAACTATGTGTCAAGCAATATTCGAGATACGCGGAAATTCGAGATACGCGGATTTCTCTGGTCCCCATTATCCGCGTAAGTCGGAAACTGACTGTACATGCCTACCTAAAAGAACTTTGCCAAGTGTATTTTTGGTAGTCATGTACTCCTCATAACCTACCAATAATTTTTTTTTTGTGGCACCGCAGTGGAGAGAGGTTACTGGCTGTCAAACCTTTGATTGTTTACTGTTTACTATTGACTGTGCAAGTCTGGCCAACTAGCGGCGAGTTAAGAATAACGCTTTCGCGGGTTTGGGTGTCGGAATCGGAGTGAAGTTTATTAAACAATGTTTAAACAATACATGAAACATGGAAGCAAAAGGGCAGGAAAGAAAACAGGAAGGGATGATGACCCTCATCGACAGGTACAGAAACTGCAACGCAGTGTAAATAGTTGGTCGGTGGCGGTTGGACTTCGCGGCGATCATCGGTTGTTACCGGGTGTAACATAGTATCGGTGGCCAGTGTTCGATAGCAGCGCTTGGATCGACCGACTCGGGGTGGTTAACCGGGGTCGTGTTAACTCGCATCAGACAGTAAGTACGTGTGTAAGAACCCACATCAGAGAGTTCTTACTGATGATGATTTGTCCGTGCTTTTCAGGCTTTGCTTTTTCATTTCAGGGTCTCGACAAGGAGGAAGAAGCGGCTTGAAATAATCATCAATGCATTCTACGTGTTTTCACTGGCCATGACGGAGTGGTCCTGCACATCGTACATCGAAGGAGCCTGCTACGATCCGTGGTCGCTGTTTGCCAGCACGAACCAGAGGAGGCGTCGGACGATTTCTGAACATTTCCCCTGATTGCCTTCCGAACCGGACGATATGCATATAATATTATCGATGTATCAAAATAATAAAACAATCAAAAATATTTTCCTGCATGAAAATAATTATTTTGGGAAAGAAAAGATATCCTGAACCCAGCTCATATAATGTACTACGAATGGGTATACATTTTTTGCGCGTATAGTCAGAAATAGGTGTTATAAACGCACAGTCAAAACTGTTCTCTTTTGCGGTGTCCCGCAAGTATTAAAAGAATTGTTTTACCCTTCTTTTCAGAAGTCGTTTTACATCCAAGATTGCATAGGAAATCTGCTGCAAAAGAAGGAGTAAAAGAATTCTCAAAAGAAGAGCGGGCAGTTCTGAAGAGAATTCTTTTACCCCAAAATAACGCCAAAATTTCTCGTTGGGCAGTTAATTAATGTACAATTCCTAAAGAGCCTTTTGTTTGCGAATAACCGTTACGTTCTTGAGGAATTATAAGGATTATGAAACGAGAATGTGTATGCCTCAAACATAGATTCCAATTCTTTGTTGTGAATTCAATTGTTGAATTCGTGTATGGATTGGCTGGTGAATATTAGAATAGTAAGCAAATGTGCAATCATACTTTTATTACAAATTTCAAATAATTTCGAGATAGTCATGCAGCAAAATCGAAAAATCAATTTCGAATTCTAATCTTCGAAATTTGATGTAGGGGTGGAACGCATTACTGACTCGCTTGAGCTGACTATAGTTAAATGTTGACAAATATACAATTTTACTTTTACGGGCAAAATAGTATTTGTTTGAAATCAGGCTCAATACGCATTCTACTGAATTATATGTGCGGGATGATGAAGAACAAATAAATATCTGTTATGAACTCAGTTAAGTTTTTCCGATTACTCTGAAACCATCTCTACAACGTACTGAATGACAGCGAGACAGGCTGATTTACTGTGTGCTGTCAAAACAGTGCAAAGAAAAGTTGACCAAACTCGCATTTCTGTTGCCTCAACGAATGTTTCGGTGAAGAAAAGTGTTTGTTTTACGTAGCTTGCGGGCGCACCGTACAGTCTTGTTCAGAATTTGCAACGTGCAAATAAGGCAGTCATTCTGGAGTACACTCGTTTTCTAACAATCCGGCTTGCTAGGCGTATGCGATGGATGACGATCTGATCGAATACGCACCAAACATTCCGGACAATGTTTTGGAGTTAATTTTCTCCTACCTGAAGCTGCAAGATCTACGTAATTGTGCCCTAGTTTGCAAAAGCTGGAATCGGTTTTTATGCGATGAAAATAACGAGGTGTGGCGGGCACAGTGTCTACAGAAAGTTCCGGCGGAAGCGTTCAAGAACGACTTGCTATCGGTAGTGCCGACTTACAAAGCGAAGCTGAGAGCGTTCTACCATGCGTGGAACCCGTTCGACTGCAGTCGTCATGTTTATATTAAACCAAATGGCTTCACCCTACATCGGTAAGTGCATCAGAGGATGTCTTTTATTAGTAGCAAATCATTCGACCGCATCGATGGTTTTAAAAAAGTATCTTTTGCCAATTCAACTCTTCCACAGGAATCCTGTGGCTCAAAGCACAGATGGTTCGAGAGGTAAAATAGGGTTTAAGCACGGTCGACATGCTTGGGAGGTAAGATGGGAGGGTCCACTAGGGACGGTGGCGGTCGTAGGAATCGCAACAAAGGATGCTGCTATTCAATGCCATGGATATTACGCGCTTTTAGGTAAATTCTAAAGTAGGTGAAAAGGCTATGTACCTACTTCAAATATAAATTTCTTCTTTCTTGTTACAGGAGCTGATGATCAGAGTTGGGGCTGGAATCTGGTCGATAATCTCTTGCTACATAATGGTGATGCACATGGGATTTATCCCCTGTTAAACAATGCTCCAAAATATAAGGTAAAAACGCAATATCCTCTATGTTCATCATGACCATAATTATATATTAATTTTTATAAGCGCAGGTGGGTGAAAGAATAAGAGTGGTACTAGACTGTGATGACAATACGTTGTCATTCGAGAAAAACTACGAATTCCTAGGAGTAGCTTTTACAGGTAAAAGTAAATGTCATTGTAGATGATGTCGATAGCGATAACAATTTACGATCTTTTTGCGACGGTTATTAGATTTACCCGATAAGCTGTTTTACCCAACCGTGGCAGCAGTATATGGGAATACGGAAATCTCGATGGTTTACCTCGGTCCTCCATTGGACGGCTAAATGGACCATCCGGCCGGTAGCTTTTTCAACATTCATCGGAGTATGTGCAAACGCAAGTGCAAATCAAAATATGCAGGAAACAAAACACTCACAGTACACACCCGCCCAACGTTTAACTCACTAGCATATAAAGGCACAGTATAGTGTTTCGAACAAGGTCCAATTTATGGTATAATTGGACGGGACGAGCATCAGGTGCTCCTGTGAACGATTCCGTGAAACACTATATTTTTATTGCAATTTTAATTTATATCTGCTAGCCAATGCTTTGTTTGTCATTTGTTAAAGATGGAATGCATTTTTTAAGACTATAAGCAGGTCGACCAAAGGAAAAGCCTGATCGCCTTTGTTCTAGTCATTTATTTCATTCCAAAGTAGTGTTATAGTATAATTTATAGTTTTATTATTGCTAAAGATGATTATACCTAATCACTTTTCGAGCAAATCGTTCAAGAAAACCATTTAGTTTATTCGTCGATTATTTATTTATTTTTAATTTTATTTAATTGATGGATTGCTTTCGTCGAATACTAGTCACATATGTATTTCATTCCACGTATTATAATATTTATTGTTTTATCATTGATTGACATTGTTGTTTCTAACGAATCGCTTTCCGAGCCAGATCTCTCAAAGCAACAGCTTTGTTTGTTTGTCAGTATTTTATTGATTTTTATCTTTCATTTAATCAATGATGAACAGGTTCCTGCTTGTATACTCATGAAAAGCGTGCAAAGAAGTTAGCCCAATGAAAATGATCGTGACACAGTAAAATGAATATACCGATTCAGATACTCTGCTGATCTCTACCATTAATTTGGTTTTATATAGAGCTTTTTGTTTATAATTGAAACAAATCCGAAATGTGGTGACTGTACGACGTCAAGGAGCAACGTTAATAATCAAACTTTACAAAGATAGCGCAAGTAAATTTTATCACAAACAATAAGTACAAGAAATGCTGCGAGTTGGTTTGCTCGAACAAGTTTTTAAAGCTAAAAAAAATAATTTATTCTGTATCATAATGTCTGTTTAGGTGCCTAAAATGAAAGTAGGTTTTCAATCAGATAGGAAGTTGGAACAGTTTCACACGTGTCTGAACAAGGTGGAAATATTCCACATTAATAATATACAGTTGCTCCCAAAAGTTAAGGTACAGTGTCGATTTGCTCGTTAAACCCCAATTTGTCAATTCTCGTCGTTGCCGAAAAATTCAACAAGCATATAATAGAGGAACTTGTAACATTTGAAATCAAATTTTCAGGCAGGAGGCTTTCAAATAAGCCTCTAACGAGATTTTCATAGGCTAAATTGGCTTAGTTTCAATCCATTACCTGATAAAACACCATATTGAGAACTCACAAAAGTCATGCTACACGATGTGAGGTATGATTTAAAAGGATATATTGACCGACTTTTAATATAGCGTATGGCCACCTTCGGCATCAATTACGGCTTTCAAGCGACAAGGCATCGAAGCAACTAGGTTTGTGATGAATTCAGGTTCGGTATTTTCCCAAACTCTAGCTATTTTTGATTTAAGCACACTCTTGCTCGTCGGGTGGCAATGAACTTCATATTTCCTACTACGTTTTATTACATAAAGCCCCACAACATAACGTTTCTATATGCTTCACGCCAAGCTCCGTATTTTTCGTTCTACGAATTTTTCGCCCATTGCTACCAAAAAGTTTGGTTTCGTCGGTGATCAATATATCCGGCCAACATTATATGGGCTGATTAACGTATTTTTTAGCAAATTCCAATCTCTTTCCCCTGTTCGCGGCACATATGAAAGGTTTTTTTCGTGTTATCCTCCCATTTTAACCATTTTTTCTTAATGCTCTTCGGACAGTTTCAGCAAAAATTGACGTTGAAATAGTGTTCGATATCTCTTCAGCTAATTTTGGAACACTGGAGGTTGGTTCTTGCCATGCTTTTCGGACTATTATTCTTCCGTCATTTTCTGATAGTATTCTTTTTCTCGAACTTCGTGGAACATTTTGCACTCTTCCTTCGTACCTCCCCCGGTCGATGACATGCTGGACTGTAGAATGTGTCCGCCCAATTATGTTACCAACTTTTCGCATTGAATATCCTTTGCAATACAGTGAAATAATTCGTTTTATCAATTCAACGCCAGTTTCCTTTCTTGACTCCTCCATTTCGAAACAACATTGAAACGCCCAAAGAAGTTTGCAAGTTGTCCCGAACCCTGTATTTCATAATTACCTAAGCCTACTTAATCTTTTTCAAGAAATTCCTGTAAGTTCTCCATTTTGTCAGATTTGGATTGAAATTAAGTTAACTTGGCCTATGAATATATCGCCCCTCTATAATATGCTTGTTGAATTTTACGGCTACGATGAGAATTGGCCAAGGTAATTGGGGTTAAACCAGCAAATCGACTGTGCGTTCACTTTTGGGAGTAACTATAAGTTTAAATTACCTTCAATACTTATTTTTGTTTTGATGATCGCAGCATTTGATCAAAAATCAAAACTTGTTCCAAATCAAAACACGACTATTGAATATAAAAAAAGATATCGATGTTGACGAGAAACGAATGGAAAATATGGTGAAAATGAACAATTTATTCATCTTTAGTGACCTATGAAGGGGAGAAACCCATTATTTTAGGGATATTGGCCCACGTTCCCGACTGAATAGCCATAGCAGCAGCTAGTCATAGTAAGGATTGAGTAAGATACTTATCTTAATGTATGCCTTGCGGAAATTTTCAAAAATTGTCATCATTCGAGCACGCAATTACATTTCTAGCTCCTCTTTTACTTACGTTATTTTGACATCACTGGCTCGGCTTTGCTGCATTTATTACATAAAAGAATCTACATTATACAATTGTTTTACAAATTTCAACACGTCATATCCTCTTCTAATGCTTCTTGTTTAATCAACAACACTCATACGACCTGGTAATGTCCATGAGTTTCTTGCGGATTCCCTCCGAAATCAATCAAAACCCTTACCGTACCGTTCCTCATGATCAGAGCGCTTGGAACCAAATCAAATTGGGCTAATTTCCCATTAATATGGGTTATGAAGCCTTTAAAAAATGGTTCACCCAGGGGTGAGTTAACTGATGTCGGATCAGAGATGGATAGGAGCACACGTTTCCTCAATCGGTTTGAGTCTTCTATACCGTCATGGTGAAACAGCGTGATGAAGTTCGGAAGGTGCACTTGTGTGGGTTCTTTTCGCGTGTCGTAGATGTATGGTGCTATCCCAATCGTTAATCATGTGCTGAACATATGTGAAAGGCGTGAGGTTGGATAGGACAAAAGGTTGTCGTCGACCGGAAGCTTACACCTACCCAGCACTAAATGTAAGCTTGTGGTCAAAAGTGTCTCATTCAGGAACGGATAGACAAAACTACCAGGCATACAACGATTGGGGTTCAGGTTGAAGCTTAAGACTCATACAGCAACTGCAAACGCCCAGATTCCATTTCTTCGGATGATTTTTCACTGCTTCTTTCGACGGTACGTCCTTCCTCGGATTCGGGTGAGCGTGGTGACGGATCTCCGGTGATGCTCCCCGTTCGAGACGGTGTTTGTGGTTCGCCGCGTGGAAGATGGTTTGACGAAATGATCGGAACGTACTCGTAGTCCAGGTCGTTATCTGCGTTAGCCATCACCAGCTGGCCCAAACGTCCGCCCAGGTGGTTTTCACGGGAGTTTTGTGCGGCCGCCTTCGCCGCATACCAGAATTCTAGATGTCTATCGGTTGCGCTGGGTCCCACAATCGGTGGCGAAGAGCTGCGCTTGCGAAGATAGTTAAAGCAGCAGGTCCGGAAATGACGTGTGCCGCATGCTGACGCACACTCGCGGCCACATGAATCGCATGACAAGGCCACCGGGAAGGAGCAAGCTACCCACAGCACACAACCTGTAGGTGATGAAATGAAACAAATGCAAATCGACATTTGCGCACCGGTGAGTGATGTGGCGATTCCTAGCGTGTGTGATTTATGGCTAGCGCTTATCATAGACAAGTGGTGGATTAAAGTCGTAAAACGATTTGATTAGACATATCTATTCATCTGATAACCCAATTCAATTTTATGGCATTATTAATTGATTCGGAAGTTGATTCGGATTAATTGATTCGGATTGATACGGAAAATTAGTAGGGAAAACCATTATAATTGAACCGCTTGACAGGTTGACCGAAATTGTTACGGGTGGTGATGACAGGCGTTATTGAAGCAAAGCGTGATTAGGTGGTACAGGACACGAAGAGATCAAAGATAAAATTAAAATAGATTCATCTGACATCTTCTTTCTTCGATACCTTCTAGGAATTCTAGGAATAAAATTGCTCTAGCCATGAAGGTTAAGAAAATGAATGTCATGTTTAATCACATTAATGGCTTGATAAACGAAATGTTGCAATTGAAGATTATTTTAGTGGAGCAAAACAAGGGTAAATGAAGTAGTTACTGTATTTGAGTTGGAGTGTGCGATATGATAATTTTGCCAACAAACCACGGATTCATTACTAAAATCTGTTTGTTATACAACAAAAAATGTATGGCATCATGTGTTAGTTGTTATCGTCAAAAACGTTGAAGCGAAGTTCAAACTCACAATTTAAGAAAAGTTCTTCTTCTTGGCGTAACGACCTCTTGGTCATGCCTGCCCGTTAAGGGCTTACGAGACTTTTTACCCTATGTGTACGTGGATAGTCAGTCCTTCTCGTACAGGGGAGGGGCCGGTCTCGGTTGGGATTCGAACCCACGCCGTCGAGGTGGTGAGCCCCGGCGCTCATGGGCCGATTATCTAACCGGTGCTACCGCTCGGCTGTCGCGGACCCCTTTTCGTTTGATGTCTGTTCTAATAAAAATTTTCTTAGTGTATGGAAAAGTAAACCTTTTTTTACATTTCTTATAGCATTTATAATCAACTTAATTATAATAATTAAGTTTGCATACTTTTTTTTAAAATTATTTTAGAATGATAATTGTTCTTTGCTATATTCCTATGACACTTTCTTTATCCCTGGCCCCCTGCCAACTTTCCCTTCATGTCTCGATAGGGGATTAACAAGACGTTTCACTTGAGCACTAGTTTTGTAAATTTTTCTTCGTATCACTTTAATCAAAGTATAATTTAAATAGGAAACTTTTAATCAGCTATTTGTTTACAATACTTACAACCAAAAATTATCGAAACATAGGCTGCTGAATTCATTGCGTTGCAGTATAATACTCGGTACACCAGGGAAACGTCTATCGCTTCGTTTCAGTACACTCTGTAGACTATCTTTACGTTAAGAAATATTCACGTCTTGTGCTGCTTTTTGGTTTACAAGGATGTATCACCTCACTTAGAACTACTTTTCATTTTTGTGTATCCATCTTCCAAGTCCAAAATCTGTCCTACTGGTGCTTAAACCTGACGCACCTGTTGCTTGTACCGAGAAGGTTAACGGAAAACTGCACTTTCTCCTTGGAAAGCCGGCCGTATTTATACACAAATTTTCCACCACATTGTCTCCTTACGATACCACCAGCTACCGCCGTCCACTGCGGCAAGATGCTTCGTTGTGGCATCGTTGGCCCTTATCACACTAAGGTGGTCCTCTCGCGTGGGGAGAGGTAAACTGACGTCATGGATGCGAGGACCGAATGCGTGTGGAGCATTTTGAATTTTCCCGCGCAATCTACTCCGATGTTAGTCTCTCGTTTTGCCTGGTGGGATCTTTCCTGCTCTCACTGGTGTAGTGGTCGTACGGGTGGTTCGAGTTTATCACCCGTTAGCCGTTAGTGGTTTTTGTACGGTCTGATATTCCATTTGTAGGGTTTTACTACGCTGTTTCCATGCGTTCTGCAAGCGGAGAGATTCAGCCAAACTTGTCTTCAGGTTAGTTAATCGAATTATTAAATTTGAATTCAATTATTTCCACAATGGACACTCGGGATGTAACCATGGCGACAAGATGGCGCATTGAAATGGTATTTTGAAACGATTCGTCATATCCGACGTCCGAAGATACCTCGCCACAAAACTGTTAATTCGATTTGTCTTGAAGTTTATGAATTCGAGGTCCGGAAATAATTGAACATTATTTCAGGCCCCTAGCAACATTCAGATGTATTCATAGTTTGATTCGTGACCATGTCGTTATGACGTATAGAATGTGCGATTGCGAAGCAGTCTCTAAAGAAATAGATTTATCTTATTATTTCGATGAACTCACATCTTATGACTACAGGTCGAGTGAGTACCGCAGAGGCCGTACTAGAAAAATGCACATTTTCGACAAAAAAACAAACGAAAGGCAGCAGCTATGGCATCATCCAACGATCAAAAGTTAGCTACAAGTAAGTGCAACAAGTAATAAATATGCTAATTTCTTGCGACTTTGTCAGGCCTTGTCCATATTTTGAAAAAATCGATCGCTCGCCGAGAGCAATCAAAGTGACATTGCAAAATATGTTTTCCAATGAAACCATATTTATTTTATCATGTCGTACGGACAGTTTGGGCTCATGTCGGTGGAGGTGAGATACATTATTATTTTATTTTATAATATGAACAGGTCAATCCAAATAATGCGTAGTTCCATCAACAAATTTTCATACAGTTGCATGCAAAGGTTTTTAAAGAGTTGCTTTAAGGTCACAAATGTGCAATTTTTTTGCCTTCCAAAATGTTATTTATTGGATTAAGTTTTTTAGATTACTTTAAACCATCCTAGCACATCATTTTTATGGTTGATTTGTTATAATCATTGCACATAGAAAGATCGCTAACGGAGAATAATATAGATGTTCCGTATCTTTAAGACCTAGGGCTTGACAAGTATGCCATATCACATACTTATGTGTTGATTAGATAGTTTTTAGATCGCATGTTGAAGATTTTGACGGCATGTTGAAGAAAAACTTCCATTCTATGGAATGAGATCTTTAAACATTGACAAAGTGGAACGTAGGCCACTTTGTTGAACAGAAAACCATAAAAACAGCCAAAATGGATGACAAAAAAGTATCCATGATACGTATTGTAGTATTTATTAAGCAAAAATTGTGTTTTTAATATTTGATATGGCCGCCATTTGCATCAATAACCGCCTGCAAGCGTCGCGGCATCGATTCAACTAAGTGTTGTAGTAGATAGAATTTACAAACTTATTCAGTGCGGCAGTGTCCCAACTAAATACATTAATTTAAGATAATGATAAATTGTCGGTATTCATTAAGGAATATATATAATGTGATATTCATTGCGACAAAACACATTTTTAATTGAAGCTAAAAACACAGTTTACTATCGATCTAACGCTTCTTGACATAGTCTACTTTTTATTGAAATAGTAGATGCTAAAAAAATCTTTGTTTTAAGAACAATCTGAGAGTTTTAAATCGTTTTATTATGTTTTGTAGTAGAATAGAGCATACAAAATTGATCTTTGAAAACTCGGGGATGTTACTTGAACAGACTGTGAGATATTAAAGTTTTTCGCTTAAAGGGTGCATTTCTTATTTCACATCACATTATTTTCTTTCTTTTTCAGTATTCGGCAATATTCATTCAAACCATAATGGCCATCCAAGTTTATCATTTTTGAGTAATTCAAATTTCATCTTTCATCTCTATTTTCTAAATCACTTAGCGAGTGTGCGACAGTTATAAAAAAAACCCATGGTACTATAAAATCTAAAATAATCCGCAAATTCGTCGGGAGTTAACTGTAGTTTCGTTAATGGTATATGCCATTGTTGTTTTTTATATTGATATGTGAAGTAGGCCATCTTAGGACGTCTCCGGGTTATGAATCAATAATGCACAGCAGTTTCGTTTATAATCTCTTGACTATACGTAATATGATTAGAGATTATAAAGCTGGCGGCATATGTTATTGCAATTTGTATAGCGGCCTGAAAGTTGATCACAAAAATGTATGAGTAGTTTTTTAACTAGACTTTATTAAACAAAAACATAGTTTATGAGCAAAGAGTATTCGTCGTAGAGTAAAACGGGTTTTTATTGTTTTATCAAGCAAGATTTTGTTGATTGTTTGTCAAATTCCAACAACTCAAGCAGCAATGCCATTTTGATGCTGATCTGCGAATCTGAAATCTATGGAGATGGTAAGTGGATGGCGAATAGTGTTATCTTTTAAATAATTGATTCTGCCTTGTAGATCAGATTCAAATGTTTATTACTGTGTTTGTGTTTTTATTAATCAACATCAACTAACAAGTGTAGCTTATGTTGCGGAGTAGAGAATATATTTTCAGCTTATTTAAATGCGCAAAATGTGCACTAGAGCAAAACACTTTTCAAGCGAGGAAACGATTGTTGGCTGGAGAGGTTTAGGCGCTTGATAGGATTTCCGGTGAGATTGAGCATCCGGAGCGCCGGGAACAGCCAAACGCCGACGTCTAGCTTGGTCAGCTGATTTTCCGCCATATTCGCTTCCTCTAGGTTGCCCAACGATATAACGCCACTGCCTGCCGTTGCACTGATCAACCGGTTGCGTGCGAGGTTGATTACCCGAATGTACGGCATGAACGAGAACACGTCAAAGTTGACCGTGTGCAGCATATTGTCGCTGAGATCCAGTTCCTCGAGCATATTGAGGTACTTGAAGCTTCCGATGGCAGTCAGCAGGTTGTTGCGCATGTTCAACTTTCGCAGGGCATAGCTCTTTTCCGAGTCGATGTACACCCGCGATATCCAGTTGTCGGCCACGTCCAGCTCGAGCACGGTCTCGGGCATGTCCAGCCCCACCATACGTACTCCGTTCATTTGCAGGTAGCGAACACGTCGCATGCGATAGAACAGCTCACCCGAGAAGATCACCACCGTACTGTCGGTGTTGACAAAGTCGTAGTACTGTCCGATGCGGATCTTCTCGTACCGATCGTCCGGAAACACGAGCCCACGGACATCCGTTCGGGCCGTGATGCGGAGCCGCTGCACTGTGCACCACTTGTTTTCCACCACCTGGCAGGCCACATGGCTGTAGCGTGCCTGCACGAGCCCACACAGCGTAGCCACGATAGCGAGTGTCCTGGAAAGGAACGTGAAGAACCGGTCAGCATAACGAGGCAAAACTCTCGCTACTGGACCCAAAAGGAGCACTTACAGAACGCCATACTTAGCCATGCTTCCGCACTGGAGTGCGACTGTTCTCTGACTAATGCTAGAACATCGGTGTGCACTCTGGACGATAAGTATCGTGTTGCGGCTAACGACCACCTTCCCAACCCTTGCTCTAAGCCGAGCCCAGACCGATCGACGTCACAAGATTTAAGCGCGGGGTCGGAAAATGCCACCGTAGTGGGACTGCTGCTACTGACCTGACCGACTGCTCCCGATACACGCAACCGATAGATGATGATATTCCTCTTGGCTGTCTAGCTCGACAGCGATCGTATCTGATCGCCCGCTATGCGGTTCACATTCCCATTGACAGCTGACGGCGGTGGCGGCGGCGTCGACGGCGGCGACAGGGTGCATGGCATATCTTACATTTCAGGGGCTAGGGAGGAAAGTGTTACTACACGAGTGCGAGGGCGTTCGACTCGTTGAGGCAGAGGCTGAGGTGTAAAGCACAAACGTATCCATTCATTTATCAGTCGTTTATAGACTTTTGCTCGTTAATTGGTGGTTGCTCAACCATTTCGCGTACGCGCTTTGCGAGTTTGCTCTATTTAATGGCGATCAATTGCGCATCGAGTGCGGAAATACCGGCGAAACTAGCAAAGTTTCCTTTGCTTCCTCCACCGGATATCGATTGCCGAACGCACGCACGCTAGGTGTGGTGCAATTCTCTGTCATCGTGAACGCACTACTCCAGTATGGAAAATGAGTCCACTGTCTTCGGAGATAAAGACAGTGTTCTTCGTTCGGTTAGAGACTAGTGGTAATTAGTCGCTCCACTTGCAATCGATTCCGATCGGTAGAAACTATGTGGCGAGGTGAGCTGGTTGATTCTTTGTTTTAAGGTCACAGTAATGTTTATGAATGTTGATACGATTTATGTGCAGTTATGTCGTTTCCGTTCTTCAACTGCTGAGATAAGCATGTCGTAAAACTAAAGAAAACTGGCAAAACAGAAAAAAGCAACACAATAATGCTATTTACTAAACGGGTTGTGCTCAGAACGGAAATAAGCCAACCGGGAAGGTATTTATCATCCATTTTGAGCCCGTCCGGATTTCCAATGGGTGGTAAATAATTGTTTTTCTCACAAATAAACCCCACACCGGAAAGCTCATCGAGTAGCTTCTCCCGCAAAGCATTGCTTGGTAAACATTCACATAAGTTCTAGATAGCATGCTAACGTAGAAAACAAATCTATTTCAGTTAGAAATGAAGTCTGTGGAATGGGCCAAAATTAGATTGTTGACAACAATTTACAATTAGTTAGTTAGCAATCGCCTAAGCGATGCTATAAGAATGATAAAAGAAGTGCTTTCTACCATAGGTGATGGGATTGGTGGTGTAGCTATAATTAGTAGCAAAGCTAATTAATGTTCATAGAACTGCATTGTTTGCCTGTTTTAATTTCATATCTTCTCAAATGTACGTGTAGCGTGTTCCTTTAAAGTGGTATTGTCAGCGTTAAGCATATTTTGTTTTAAATGTACACCTCACGTGTATGATGGATTTTTCCTACTAAAATTGTATAATTAAGTCGGATTAGGCTTTTTTATTAGTTTGAATGAATAAAGATTTTATTTATTTTTATTTATCGACATACCTAATAAAATAGGCGTTTTACACAAATTGTACAAAATGGTAAGATAGATACTTACCACACCAAAGCTTATCAATTGAATTCAATTTCAAGTTCAATTTGAAATTTTCAAAATTAAATATTAAATTTAATAAAGCGATGTGGAATGTTGAAATACATTCTGCGACATCTTCGACGTTTTCGGCCATGCCTGTGTATAAACCTTTACTTGACATTCAGTGGTATCTAGAGGATTGCCTCTCGGATAGGGGAAAATATGATTTTGGTTAGGATACGCAATCCCTTCGATTGTTGTGCATTCACTGTATTATCACTAGCGCAATAATTCTAACACGAAATGCATTAAACACACCAAAAACGGCATGAGAAAATGATACAATAGAGATACGTACCTGAATATCTCCTTGCGATACGAATCCTGAAACGAGATCTTGTTTGCGAAATTAGATGCAACATGGTTCAACCACTTTTTTCAGTAACTCTTTTCAATTTATTGTATATTTAATCTTCGTCGTGTCACAGGAAGATTTTTTAATATTGTGAAATTAGCTGCTTAGACTAGTTGAGTGTGCTCGTTTCTTTTTGCTTGTGAACTAATTTTGCAAGGCTCCGTAATAAGGCCGTGCGCCTGTTTAGTGACCCAAGTCGTATGAAGTAATGGTTACCTTTCTGGTTTACCTATGTCTAGCTTACTTTTTTTATTGAATTATTTTAATAAATTGTCTTGTGTTTCGGGAAATGCATGGATTTATATTTCTGTGAGTTTTGTTTTATTTTTCTTTATGGTGCGCTACGATGACGCTATGCTCGATGCGCAGTTCTAGATGCATGTAACTGGAACCATTGCTTATGAGTCAATTGTAATTATTCATTAGAAATTTAAATTTGATCAGTTATTTGGATGCGTCGTACAATTTCAGGAAACTAGGGAATGCGTGAGAGCTTATGTTTTTGAGCAGGGCCACTAAGCTATTGTTTCTTGACTGTATTTTCGCAAGTGGTGACAAAAACTCATTGTAAAATAAAACGACTAGTTTATTTCTTTCGATGACTCTGATTGAAAATCGTTAATACGCGATATGATCGTGTTAATATTATATCTACCCCTAAATTGCATTGCGTATTGACTTAGTTTCTGTAGCGCATTTAACCAGTTATCTTGCGCAGTTGACCTCGAGGATGTATCAATATGTGAAAGTCGGCACCGTTGCTGCGTCGTCACACAATTTTAGCTTAGAGAAATTTTTTATTCATAACGTTTTACGTTAATTAGCGTCCTTCGTGGGACTTTGCGTTAACTATTTTTCGAGCATCATGCATTTTGAAGAAACTACCAAAGCTGTAAAACTACACCTTTGTGAATGTAATGGAAATTTTTGTTGAAATTGCCCTTTTTTTATAACAATAGTATTTCGGTTGTATCAATCATACAATAATACTCACGAGCGTGGATTGGTTTCTAAAGTTTTGTTAGCTCTTACAGAACGTCATACGTTTGAATTGAAGGCACACCGAATTGATAGGATTTTCCTTTTCAGCGATGCAAAAGAATTGAGTAGTGAATGAATTGTTTGAAGATAGCAAAAAATATGAAAGTATTTTCACACGAATTAATCATCAGAACTGGTTCAGCATTAGTGCACATAATAACATAGTGTTATTTCTGTCTGATTTTTTTCTGGAAAGATTTTTTCTGTTTGGTTTCCGATTGTGCCGTTCGTTCGTACACCAATCTTATGGCCCAGGTTAAGTAGCTGTGTCTCACTCTTCAAATCACCTGTATTACTTAAAAACTGATCACAACGTAAGCACTTGATGAGAGCAGAATGCTTCAAGTTGGAACAATCTGTGATTAATTCACACGACTGTTAAGAAAGCGAATAACTATATCATAAAGTAGGATATTCAAATGCAGAGTGCGCTCGTTAGTGACATTGGAGTTGCTGTAACGTTCCCCACAAAAGGGCTTTGTCCAACGTAAGTTCATACTTGCAGTGATAGCTATATCACTTAACATTGATTTATCGAACTCTCTTAATAAACTCAAGATCATTTGAAAATACACTTGACGGTTGATTTACAATTGTTAACTTTTCCTAAACTTATACACCTGGTTGCCACATGTCTTATTTGTCCTTCCAAGTTACTGCGGTTCTTTGGGATATTTATTGCATAAGAGTATTAACCTTTTGAGCTCTTCCATTTTTGGATTCGAGTTTAACACGATTTGCAGTTTAAAGGTAGAATGAAACAGATCGTGGTTATTTGCAGCATTGCATACATATCACAACATAGCTAACTGCACTTCTTTGTGCAGTCTGAATATGATTCTCTTTAATGCGGTTACTCCTACGAATAGGACTAGTTCCGAAGCAATGACATAATTTTCAACGGCAAGTAAAGCATGTGCGGCTCCTTCTTGCCACCATCGATATTTGCGTTATTGTTCAATTAGTAATGATGGCTACTAACAACCTATTCTCCATTTCTAGTATTGTTCTAACTGTATCACTACTATCACCCGACATGAGGGGCTACCTTCGAGCGTTCTACTTTTACTGCCATGGCAGTTGCTAATCCTACTTGATTTGTTTCGAAGAGTATCGCTCGTTGCTACTTAAAACTAGGGTTAGACGATAGTCTAAGCTAAGCTTGGTATCATTTTGTTTGTTTGGATATGTTTCTAATCGCATCGACTAGAAACTTGTTAAGCACGATGTTACACATGTCTGTAGTGCTTTCAATTCGCTTCTTTTAAAAATGTAAATACCGAGTTTACCATTGACGTGACAGCGAAGTAATAGGATGCCATAATGTTAATGTTGAAACGCTTGTATGAACATCCATAAAAGATACAAAACTTGTAGACCCACCAGAGGCCGGTTGTTTGTTGGGTGTTTGAAACTTAGTCAAAGAACATAGAGACAAAAACACGCATAACCAATGCCTAAATGCATTCTTCGAAATTTTTGATGTTGATATCCGACCTTTCCCTTTTAAGGTTTTGAAATCGCATCAACGGTCTAACAATATAAAAAAAGTTGGCAAACAAATATCATTGCGCTGCCACGTCTCGTTTAAACGGGGAAAACAGGTTTCTTGGGTTAGTTTCTATATTCATGCGTTACTTACTGATAAACAACTGCAAGATTATTGGATTTTGAAAGGCAATTAATGAGATACAACTCATTCGTTTTATTATTTTTGCGTTCGCTTTGCTTTGCTGGAATTAATTCGAAGAGAGATTTTGTCTATTCTAACCAATAGTTGGTCTATTTAAGTGGTATAATTATGATCTTTACGCTAATGCTCTACTCTTAGGTATGACTTTTGGTAGTCCCCGAAGATTGAAACGCAAACACGTAAAGAAGCAGATCAGTGGCTGCTGAGCATTTTAAACCATTTTTAATGAATTTTTAAAACTGCGACTATCTTTACGAATTTCTTGATAAACTAGGCGACAATAAGAGCCGGCTTAAACATACAGAATTTTTAATTCTTTAAAAATTTGTAAATATTTCCATTTCCAACTTATTCAATCATTCTTGATCTTGGGCACTTCTATGAAGCTACCGTATTTTTGTTTTATGATGCCTGGAAAAGGTTCAGATCATGAATTCTAGAATCGTTTAATAGACGAACAGAGTTGAGAGGCTATTTTTCGGTTAGGTGACTTTTATTCGAAATAGTTAACGAATAAAAATAAAAAATTACCGTAGGGCATATGAGTTGAATTATCCTCAAAATTTTCCAGGAATGAGGAGGTTTCAGACAACCCGTCAGTTACACAAGCCGCAAACAAATGCAAACCTTTAGTTTAGATTAAAGGTACTGTCTTCAATCTCTTTGTATTCTAGTTCTCACAGTGAACCAGAAGAATTCATTTTTAAGAGCATAAAACATTCGTGCTCGTAATCATAGCACCATCTAATCTTACGGCACGATATTGTGAGCCTAACACCCGCTTTAGCTGAAGGGCCGAGAAATTACAGTAAATAACTATTGCCTATAAATGTTGCTTATCTGTCGTTATGATAATGCGCGCACTGAGTGGATCAATGTCACTCTTTCCATCTACCAAGAGATCAATGCAGTTGGATTTGGAATTGCCGCTGCTATCCTACAACCGAGGAGCTTTAAGGTAGAGTCACTATTGATACCTGTTCAACTTATATCTACAACCACTAGCGCTTCGCGACTAACTCTTTGAATTTCAGCTGACCTTCGATATAATTTGCCGGCGTTTCAAGCAAGCAAACTGGATCAGTATGGTGCACCACTAATCGATCTTGCTCGTCTTGATGATGATGTTGTTTTCCTGCAGCATCGAGACCGACTTGGCCGGCGACGATGAGCGCGACGATGGACGGGATGACGAGATGAGATGTGGCGGCAGCGAGGTAGACGAGGCCATACTAGAAGCGGGAATGTTGGGAGTTGCATCGCCGGGCGTTCCATTTTTGATGAACGGAGGATTGCTGACTACCGAGGGGGGTAGTGGGCTGAACAGGAATGTCACCAGTTTGCATAGAAGCGTGCAGAGGATGGCCTCGTGGAATACTGCACAGATGCGATAGTTGGGCCCTTCAAAGGGGTCCTTCAATGCAGGGCATAGCATGTGATTAAGATTTACTTGAAAGGGCTGCGGGATAAGAAGAACATTGTTAGATATTTTGAAAAATTGAGAAATGAGAAATCCCACTTATAAAATACAAAAAAGATTTTCTATTTTGTTTTGATACCTAAATAATATTTTTAAATTAAATTGCAAGCTAAATGATATAGTAACTGTTTTGCCTACAGTTTGAACAATATAATTTGAACAGTGTTTACGCATTTTGCATTCGTTTTGCGTATCACCACAATTGTTCTTAATTATGATTCGAAAAATCATATTGAAAAGTTTGATTTGATAATCGAAATTTGCTATTGGATACTAGTACTGAACGCAGTTCGTCGAACAATGTCGATTGGGTACTTTTCATAATTTTTTATCCCGGAAGGCTTGTCGAACACGCGTTTACAAGTATCTACGCGATCCTCAATGACTAAGTTGATAAATAAAAATAAATAATCAAAACAAAAAGTGACTTACGGTAGCTACGGGTTGTAGAACCCCGAAGTGATAGATGATTAAAATTGCGTAACCGATCACATTCCATGTGAAATCGTTTAAAGCTTCCATGTTGTAAACTCCTACAATAACGTACGATAAGAATAATTATCAGTAGGTATAAGAAAAATCCACGGATTCGCTCTAAGTGTCGTTACCTCCTGTCTTTAGTAGATAGATTGGTATAATGCACATGAGAGCGTGCTGGATCCAGTAGATGGATGCTTCAAGTGGCAACTGTCTACTGTCGGTTTCCGGAAACATAAATGCTAACAGTGGTCCATTCAGATAGTTCATCTGGATCCGAAAGAGCACCGTACTGGTCTTTGTCGGTTTGTTGCAGGCCAACAGATAGATCTGCGAAGAGATAGAAGAGAGCGTTTATGTTTTTATAAATGTCTCATCGGGGTTGTTGAATTTGAAGGATTGGAAGTTACCTGCATCAGGGTGGTTATATGGCAAGGATTTAAAATGTAGATAACAGTCCTAGTTGCGAATTTAAAGCCTATCTCTACACCCAACGTGAGTGTCATGGTGACCAGTAAAAACTGTTTGCCCCAGCTGGGCACGAGCGAGTCGCCCGGATACATCCATCCGCCTCGTCCGGACAGCGAGCTCGGCTGGTTACAGCGTTGGCAGCAGAACTCGTCCGCAATGCCGCTAGCTATGGATGCCGAGGAGAACGATCGCTCCCGGTGGTGTGGCATCAGCAGATCTCGGGGCTCCGGATCGGCGTGGCGCTGATAGTGGAGGTGATGCAGATTGTGATTGCTGCCGCTGAGCGGCTTGTTGGCACCGAGCACTCCACCGACCAGCCGGTCCAGCTGGCGGTTGGTGATCGGTTTGAGCCGGCTGACCGACCATTTGATCGCCAGCAGGCAGAGCGGTATCGTGATGACTGTTTCGATCAGCTTCCGGCTCGGCGTGAGGTACTCCGCGCATTCTGGTCCGGTATTGCGTGGTACGGAACCGTTGACGCCATCGTACGCCCAGCCAAATTGCATCGTGTCGAGTGCAAGTTCGGCAAGCAAGCTTAAACACCAACTACCAGGTCACCAGGCTTTGAGCGGGTCGCCTAGCTGCACTTCGAAGGCGATAGCTTACTTCCTGCGGTTGAACTGCACAGACCGAGCTTGGCGTTGGAACTGTTTGGCTGAAAATAGAACGTCCCAGTGGGAATGGTTAGACATTGGGTAGCATAGAGTTGGGCATTGGACATCGCACAATTGAATTACATGTCCCTAGAAACCTTCATTGCGGAACGGGTACGGTACAAATTAGATTAGAATCGATTGGTTCGGCCGCGGGGAGCACCAAACTCGATCAGTGTGCTGTGTGGCCGAATATTGGTGTGGTCTGTGAGATTTGCTATCACCCTCTGACCTGATGCCAATCTGGTATAACTTATACAGCGGCTATCAGCATTTTTTGTAGATTGAACTTGACCATTCATTGAATGCCAGCAATGTAATATGCTAGCGAAAAGCAATATATTATTTTTGAAAAACACAGAGCATTAGCAATCTTACGTTTTGTTTTTTTTTGTAAGTAGTTATACATTTGATGCAAAACAAATTTTAACAAATTTCAAACTATGCATCATATTTCTGTTTTCATTGTTTGTACACCATTTCGTTATTTTTTGCCATGATAAATCACGTAATTTATAGGAAATTCGTACTGTTCTAATAAAGTGAGTAATGGGTAAATTTTGACTCAAACCGTACTAATTTCACTATTATTACCTTTAGTCATAACCTCTACGCTTCGATCAATTGTTTCACTGTTCTCGTTCGTCTTCACTATTCTGCTATCACCGCATCAACGTTCTCTGAGATGTTTGCTGTCTAAGAATCTATCAGCAACCCACGGTGCACTATCAAATGAACAAACTAGCACTGTACGAGCACGCCAGCAATAAGAGCTGACCGACGGGCGTTATTTCACAATCATCATTTGTGTATAACTGGGCAAGGTCTGCGATCGAGCTAACGAGCCTCGTGTTTCATGTTCGAAAGTGTTGCTGTGTACTACCTATCAGTAATGGTAGCAGTGACCGTGATTTGGCAAGTGTTATGCTTTCGTCCAGATGACCCGCTTCCGACCGGCCCCCTTGATTGCCCGCCAATCACGCGGTTTGTAAGAGTCGGGACGCGTTCCGATTGCCGCACACGCAGTGTGATTATTCTCTTCACTTTGTGGCACGATCTTGCTACTTCAACGGTCGCTGATAAACTGAGCAGTTAACACCGTTGTAGGTTACGGATGGCACTTGCATCAAAAATGATTTACCAATTTCACTACAAAAGGGGACTCACAAGGATGTAATCTTAAAGGATGTTGCGTATAATTCCTTCCACAATTAATTTAAACGTGTTTTTATTTAGAGTTAAAACGATGTAAAGTGTCGCTGTAAACCTCAATCAATTGACATGACACGCCAAAAACGGAATGTTTGTATACGCGGCAAGCGTCGCCTACCAACAGTTAGTTGTTACTAATAGTTAACTAGCTGCTTCCACCCGAATGTCCGACATCGTCATGTTTCATAAGGCTGAGAAATTCACCATCCGGGCGATACTACGCAACACCCCTACCGGCGGAAGTATGGGTAGAAAGTGCCCTAGAATGCCCTAGTTTCGTGAAATATTCTTCACCCCTCAGCCATTACAGCTCGTGACGTTGTTTACTTTGGGCTAGCGGCCCGGCGAGGTAGGGAATTCCCCTGCACCATTGTTAAAGCATGGCACCACAAAACACTTGTTTCAATAAAGCTACACTTGAACATGAAACTTAGGAAAGGGCAACGTTTTTTCAAGTACCGGTATCAAGTTTAGGTTTAGTATGCCGACGATAATTGGTTTTACGATCTACAAAAAAACTATTGATTTTATGCGAGTTTTCGATTGTTAGTTTTGTATATTTTTGTTTCTTTCCGCTTTCGGTACGGGGATAAAAAGTACTAAAGATTATCAAAATATATTTGTTTGGTATTGGGTGGTAATAATAGGATTAATATGTGATTGATGTTACTTCTTCTTCTTCTTCTTCTTCTTGGCGTAATGACCATTGTTGGTCATGCCGGCCCGTTAAGGGCTTTCTAGACTTTTTCCCTTTGTGTACGTGAATAGTCAAGTCCTCACCGTACAGGGTCCGGTCTCGTTTGTGATTCGAACACACACCGTCGAGGTGGTGAGCCATGACGCTCATGAACCGATTTTCTAACCGTTAATGGTTCGTAATAAATCATTCAAAGGAAAACCAGCAACATACTTGTATTCAACTTTTCATTCCTTACCCAAGTCTTCTTTATAGCATTGGTTTCGAGTTTTGACATGCCCAAAAAAGCAGAGCTGGATGAAACATGTTTAAAGCACGGTCAAAAAGGAATTCAGTTGAAAGATTTCAGACAATTTTAATGTATTGTAAAGATTTAAACAATACAAAAACAACAATAAATTAGCGTTTAAGTATCATCGGACATACGACTTCAATGTTCACATTTTAAATTATCTTTGTAGTAAGTTCAGTTTCATGAAAACTAATCAAATAGTAAGAGATGAACATGCTATCTGCTCTTAATCGTGAAATCGATATTAAAACACACTCAGCTGACTTCAGTTAGACCTAATAACATTTCTTTTACGGTTCTGAACACACCGGTTAATGTCATAACCAGATGCTTGAAATTTTCCAATGCGCTACTCACGAATGTATTTCGTACGACATTTTTCCTCAATTACGGGTGAAACAAAATGTCACCAGTTGAGGAGCGCCCGTCTGATGGAAGAAAGCAGTGAGAAAGTACACAGCTATACTTAGACTAACATTTGTTCATTTGTATGCCAAGTGAAACGAACCAGATTGAATCGATAGTTGGCCGAATATATGAGCTTCGTCCGTTGTGACTAGCTGTTTATGTCGAAAAAGGGAAACAAGGGTGCACAGGGTGTGTGTATGTGCTGGAGACACAAACGTCAGGACATTTGTTGTCCATGCACCGTCATTTGCTTGCCGTTCCATTTTCTCCGAAGTCGTTTGTTAGTGTAATTGTATAGAACACTGCATGAACGACTTTTATGCTCGACTGTATTTGGCATCGTTTTGGTTAGTGAAACATCCGATCACGCCATACTGTACCAGCATAAAAACCATGACAGCCGGCCGTCCTCCTGGACGTGATGAATGGATTAGTGACCCATTAATCAAGCATTGACAGTGGGGTTAAGGATTGCATTCCAAAGAATGGATGTAGATATATCGTAATTAAGCTCACATAACATATTTAACGTGTTTTTAGTTTTATTGTGACGATGGAATAGACAGAAAACATGAAGTTTTGTACATAAAAACAATACACGGCAGTATGTGATTTCTTAATGTTTTGGATAAAGTAGGACAGTTTAGATGAAACGAAGCCTCATAAATGCATTTTTCGTTTTGGTTGTAATTTAGGCTGACAAAAAATCGAATGCCGTACGTTAAGACAGCAAGTAAATGTGTGTTCATTTACCATTCCATCAAAACTGTTTGTAATGGGACCTTTACTTTCTATGATTCAATTGAAAATAATTCTCTTTTTAAAGTATTGATGTATTCTATGTTTATACGATTTAACAATTTATTACGTGGGGACTGTTATATGGGGACGCCTGGTGATTCACGAAAATAATTTTAAAAAGTTGTAACCGAATCGACGATCGTGTTTTTCAACTAAAGATAATTTGCATATTTCGCTGCGTCTGAGCACTGCAGCAGCTGACGTAGCTCTGATTGCCCTTTTCTCATTCTTCCAAATTTGTTGGAAACTGTGCCAAGAGGCAAAATCTATCGGTTTTTCTCCCATGAGTATTGGTTAGTATTGCATGGAACGTCTTCCAAAAACATACTTTTCTCACTAGAGCATATTGCGTTTCATATCTTATCAAGATGTTCAGTACGAAGACCATTTTTTATCCAAAACTAAAAATCATACTTTAAATCTAGCTGTTATAGCTTAGCATGGTAACGTTCTCGCTTCGATAGCAGTTTGTTAAATGTTAATCTTATTCAATTGAATTTCATGTATCATTCACTGTTTTTCCGGTTCCATGTTTTTAAATTCAAAAGGTTCACCCAAATTTATATCAGTTTAATTAAAATGAAATAAAGTTCCTACATTAGGTTACAGTGGGAATGGATAGAAAAAATCTGTTTATACACATCAATAAATAGTGCAGCCCATTTGCAAACGCCTTTGAGGTTTTTAAATTCAAACGTTTTGCAAAATTCAAACTTTTTTTTTTTGGGATGATGAAAGTCTTCTCAGTTTATAATTTTTTTGGGTACATAGCCCATACGTGGAAGCACCTGTTATTTTTTCCCTATTAAATTCTATGCCAACCAACCGCTGAGCGTTCGTCCATACGGATAATGCTGGCGTTACTGAATGGTTTATTTTGGATCAATGTTTTCCCTTCAGCATCAGTCGGTATCGCACGGACGGCTATGCTGCCAGCGCCATGCGTGTTGAACTAGCAACGTCGGTGTATTTTTATGCTGCTTAATGTTGCGATTCGGAGCGGGGAAAATATCGCGGAAAACAGATGACACGGAAACCAGAGAAATGCGATACGCAAGAGAGGATTTTGTGCAAACCGTTCCGTGACTTCTAAGTCATAATGTTCGCCGTAGAGTCGTCGTAACTCTAACATTATTGAGAGTAACCAAGGACGAGAGTAGCGAAATTGTATGATGAGGAATTTTTTGCCATACACTTTTTATTTGTTTGCTTCTAAAAATGTGTAGAAAAATAACAATCATGAAGTTTATGTAGTGATCGAACAGTTTCGCGGTAGTAAACTGTACCTCAACCTCCTGAAGCAAAGAATTTTTATTGCCCGCCACTTGGCTTCCGTAGTACGTACCTGGCCGACTCGGCTTCGGGTTTCACCGCTCTCTACCGAACCCTCGCATATTGATTCGCTGTCGAATAAGTCAGTGCGTGATTTCACCTCACCTCACGGAGGTTATGTTAACTTTCCGACTGCTACTCGCAGCCAGCTGCTAGCGGTTAGCAGAGATTTGCTCGAAACGACGGTGGTGGAGCTATAATTATGATTACTGCAGCCCTTTCCATTAACCCACATTATCAAGCATTGCCGAATGAGTTGCTGATGTGGGACCCGCGTACACTACGATGCGGCCCAGTAGGGGTGTTATTTACGAACACATTGACGATATGCGGACAGAGCGATCCTTCCGAGCCAACGTGTCGCGCTGAGACAATCACGAAACGCTTGCCAACACTCACTGGCTCACTCAAACACTTGCCTACACTTGCACTTGGTGCATTGGCTGCATTTGATGCACCTGCAACGGCAGCAGCACCATCAGATTACTGAAAGAAATTATGTTATGCACGGTTTTACTTCATGTTAATGGCGCAATGCTTTGGTTTGACAGAATCTGGATGGGGTTAGCTGTCGATCGATGAGGTTGGTTGACTGAAAATATTGGTATTTTTTTAATTTTGCTATAACTGAGTTTCCACCAGGCTATTTTTTATGTTGTGTTGGTCCTTTTACGCAAAGGAGATAAAAAATTGTTACGGACACTATCCATAATGATTAGATTGAACTGGAAAAACTGTGCTTCGAGTAACTATTACATGACATCACACATCGCCTGTACACTGATTAGGATATCAAACCGGGAAAAAACAATCTCCTCATGGTTGGGGGCACAAATAACTGTACATCACGAATACCGGTCTCACACTAGCCAATTACGTATCCTGTTTCTGCCGTTTTCGTTAACCGCTAGATCGTGCGTTACCCACGCAGCTGACTAGAAGGTGGCCCCCGGGGAAAAATCTTGGTCGAACCGAAAAAAGGGCTCCGCACTAACGAAACATCTCCTCGATGATGTGTGCACGGCTGTTTCGATCGATTCCGTCGACCTGCTGGGGCGTTTGGAACACGAAGTCCCGGACACAAGTGAGATATAACCAGGAAAAACGGTACCCCGTGAAGAAAATGTGTTTCCGGTGGATTTCGGTGCAACGGCAGCGCTCAGTGGTTGTCGCACTTTTTCCCGTGTTGGCACTGGTGAAAAACTGCTGAGCACCTCGAGGCCACTGTCAAGTCGGATCGCATGTTGTCGGCGATTAGCTCACGGTTGCAAGGAAAACCAAGAGACTGGGAAAATGCGAACGAACGAGAGGCAAATACGGCGGTAGAATGAGACGCACGAAAAAAAGGAGAGCACGATGGGGGGAGAATTTTAGAAACTCCATTTCCACAACGCGGAGCGCGCTTGCGAAATGTGAAGAGATGAAACTATTTTCAAGAGCATGGAAATCTGCACAAGCACGGAAAAACCGCGTGTGAGCGATGAAATATTATGGCTTGGATCCCATTTGTGGCGGGTTGCATCCAATTCGAATGTCATCTCGGCAAGGAAAATACCGCTTGCGAGAGAGTGTCGCATAACGTGCGAGTACCGGTTGCAGGAGGCTCGGCTAGGCGATTCAATTTTCTCTTCCTTGCAGGAAGAAAATCACTACCACGGATACAAACAAACTGGAAGGAAAATCGATAGCGCTAACAGGAGTGTAGCTGGGAACGAGATAGAACGCATCAGCGTGATGAAAGAGTGAAACAAATAAACGTCAATGCAAATGACAGCACGTAGAAAAAGCCAATTGGCTAGTTTCATAGCGATGGTTTGGATTTTATAATCTAATCAATTATTAAAACCGTGGTTTACTCAGGATGTTTACTTATATTGACAAAGCAAACTTAACCTGATACCACATTGATAATAGAATCTTGAATCTTTATTGCAATTAACATTAAATAAATGTGCTACAGATATATGCGTTGTGAACTTGTTTAAAATAATTTAGTTTTAAATTAATAAAAATAAAAAGATCAAATTGATTGTCAATATCAAGTACAGCGCTTTCCTACGACGTGCTATAAAAAGCTCCAATGTTGTAATAAAGGTGAAGCTTTAGCTCAATGTAGGGTACTAAGGGGTTAAATAAACTCTGCTCACATGGCTCGATGTGAGCAGAGTGAATTTTCAGAAAACTCTAATATTGTAGAATATCAGTGTTTTGTGGTTACAAATTTGGGTTAAATCTATTACGAAATTTTTATAAAATGTGTGTTCAACATGTGATTTATGTAACCGTTTGAAACCGTCCACAATTTCATTATGTTTAGATATCATGCCTAAACAACACAGATTGCTTGATGGTTCTACGCCACGAGCTGTTACGCAAAAATTTATACATCACAAATATCTTTTCAAGTGACCGTTGCAACCGTAAAACAGTTTAAGCACGATGGAATTGGTAACAACTCCATGCTTTGGTTTGGTTCAACTCTGCACAATTGTGCCAGTCCTTGACAACATAAGCAAAGTTGTTGGTGTTTGTTGGTACCGTTGGTTGGGTTCATTAAATTTTTAAGAACTAGATCAAGTTTTTCGTTTTTTTTTTTCGTGTATACCCAAGTAATGCGATATTGCGGAAGCGAGCATCAATTAGCCAATTGAAGCAAAGTTGAGAAACCTTTTAGGATTAAGAGCATGAACAGTTGGAGTAAAGTACTCAAAATGTTTGCTTATCATCAATGTGGAGATCGTCGCGACATTTTTAAAAGTGAATGCCAAACGATTTTTGTCGAATTGCTCTTTGACGGAGTATAGAAATAAATTACAAATTGCATTAATGATTTATGACAAAATCGTGTTTTGTTAGAAATCGTGCACTTGGCGAAGTGCATTGCCATATTTGGAATGACATAATAAATATAATAATATAGGATGCTTCACAAGAGACAAATGTAGAATTGTTAAAATACTGTTGAGGATGGAATGATCATTAGATGGAGAAGATTTACTGGTGACTGTAATCTATGGGGAGCACGATTGAACGGAAGAGCATCGCTGGGGGCGATTTTAGAAAAAAAACAACATCGACGTTCAATGTTCGTTTGAGTCCCCTTGGACGCACTTCCATTAGCCAGCTGGATTGGTTAATTGACGGTTTCTTAAGGTCAAATGCAATGGTGAATGATTTGTCTGGCGTAATGCAAGTAACTGATTGTTCATTTTTATTTAAAACATTCAGCATAGTGGTTTGGTGGAGTCGCTTTTTTTTGCATTCAATTTGAAATTATCGTTGAATAAGTACTCCATCAGCTAGAAACATTGTTTCTTGACTTTATGTTAAGTCTGTCGATTTTTTGCATTTTTCGGATGATCTTAATCGTATTAAACGAATTCCATTTTTTATATCTTCTAAAATAATCCCCTATCGACTCGCTGCAAGTTTTGCAACCAGTCTTTGCGTTTGGGGCTATTTCAGAACGTTTATTATAACATACAATTCATAACACGTTTTGTTCTCTCCCAACTCGCTAGTCTACATACTTTACAACTGTATCTGCAAAAGCATGAAGCTTGCAGTACGTCCAACTTGATTGAATAACAACAAAACAAAACATCATTTACAATTTTACATACAAAATTAAGCCATAGTGGTATCCCTCCTTGCTGTTCAGGTGGCGGAATGCGCAAGTGTTTTCAAATATGTTTTTCCAAACGCACGCTTTGCAACAATTTGCAGCGATTCGAGCGGCTATAGGTGGAACATTGACTGAACTGAATCGGCGCACTGGATGGTTATGGCAGTATTTACATCATCGTTTTCCTTTTTTCCTCATAAAAAGGGTTTGTTTTACATAGCTTCGCAGGTATTGCGGGTTAAAATGCAGTCGGTATCTTTTTTTTTTGTTCCGTTTCCCACTTTTTTTTCTTTAGTGAGAAAGAATTTTTGTTCATATGAATACTTATAGCGTTTAGTTATAACCTCTCCGACGCGGCATATAAGCAATGCAGTCGAGGGTTGGACCGTTCGTTCGCTTTCCTACTGCTAGGTGTGCTTTCCAAAGAAGTTTCCTTTAAAACGAGGCATGGGTCTGATCGAAATAAGCAGCTGTTACTCTCCGTCGTAAGAATATGATCGTTCTAGCGTGGGCGGGGTATTCTTGAAGGGATCATTGCTATACTGGCCATGAGCTGAACCTTGTGCCATTGTTGGTGGGCATGACTGACGCCCAAATGCGTTCGGTACAGACGAAACTGCTTAATGTAATGGGATGCTTAAGGTACGGTAGTTGAATAGTGAGTATTGACCGCTAGCTAAGTGAATTCAATAAATTTGTCTATGATCGCCTACCCAACGTTGGCACAGAGTTGTGGTTCCGTCGGGCGGGCTACCCTGTTGAAATCGAGGGGCATCCGATACCGGTGCTTATTGGTAGCCGTTGAACTGGCCGTTTCCACCATAACCTCCGTTACCGTTGGCTCCGTTGCCGGTGCCGACATCTTCGTAGGTGATCGTCGGGCGGTATCCGTTCTGGTCGGCCTCGTAGTTCACAACCTGTGGGGCAATAAGATGAGCGTCGATCAGTTGAGCCGTTGCTCCGAGGGAATGTTAGCGATGACTTAAAGTTTGCAATTTGTATCTGGGACTCACTTGCTTGCGACCATCGGGAAGCAGGACGTAGTAGCGTCCGACGGTTCGGTCTCCATCGCGAGACTCCATGTGGCCGAAGTCGTTTCCGGAGGCGAAATCTTCAACCTTGTACTCGAACGAGTACTTGGCCGGCTGAGCGTTAGCGTCCTCGTAGTTGTATCCGCCGTTTCCGCCGTTTCCACCGTTGCCCGAGGGAGGTCCGTACTGCTGCGACGGGGCGGCATAGTTTCCACCGTTGGAGGAGCCCGTGGGGTAGTTGTAACCGTTGTCGTTTGCGTTATAGTTGTAACCGTTATTCCCATTGAACGACTGGCTCGGCGGCAGGTAGTTGCTCGACGGGGCGGAGAATCCGTTGCGGGGCGCCGGAGGTTCGGCCGTGGCCAGCGCGACCAGCGAGATGATGGCAACAGCGACGAAGATCTGCAATTACAGTTGAAACGGCACGCAGTACTTAGTCGGAGATGCGAAAATCGAATGATAGAAAAACCGAAAACAAAGATTTGCTTCACACCGCACGGCCCAACTTTCACAGTGCTGCTTCGAAACACGCAGACGTACGATCGGTACGATTACAACTGTGGCAGTCACCTTCACGCGTACGCTTGTCCGGTGGCGACTGACATCACGGTTGTGTGGTTTTGCTTTCGGAAAGTTTGTTTGTTTTTTTCTTCTTTTTTTTGTTACCCTTCCGTCGCCGTATGAGTTTCCGTTTTTGTTGTGATCAATGTTTGAACTATTGACGTCACACACAGCAAATATTAGGCGATGTTGATCGATGGTCGCAGGGTTGCATCGTAAGGTTTGAGCAACAACCATCGAAAGCTCCTGATTCGAATTTGCTCGGTGAACTGTGAGCTCGCAGTAGCACACCAAAACCGTTAGCGTTACCATAACCACGGCAACGTAGGAACTGGATGGCGAACATGCTTTTGAGCTGGCTATGCTTTTGTATCCAAGCCGTTTGGCGCGAAATGATCAATTAGGAGAACGTGGGCGTATTGCATGATGGTTCCCACGTGGATATGGACGAAATAAATTAGTGAGATTTGGAGGAATTATGAAAATGTACCAGCCTCCTAAAAATGCTAACTGTTAAATTAGTTTAAAAATTTTCCAAAGCATATACCAGGTCATTTAAAAAACAGTAAATACAGGATATAGATGATTAATGGTAAGTTGGATTTTCGGCCAGTGTAAGTCAACCGTCATTGAGATTTGAAGGTTCATTCTACAAATTTGTTTGAATTGTACTTTTATAATTAATAAAATCCCATTGTTACATTGCAATGGAAAAAAAACTATAATTAAAAGAATAAGAAACATCCTGTTTAGCAATAATTTGCTGCTTTCCTGATCTATAGATTTTTGTTATTGTCTTTTTTTTTTAAATATGATCACTTTTATATAGATTTTTCAACGAAAAGCTTGAAAAGTTTAGTCGTATTATCCTGATTTGTTCACGAGTCTTCATGTTTCACTACTGTGTGATTTTTATTACTACTGTGTGAATTACACACATGATGATGCTTTCAGAAAGAATCTATTTTCGTTTTTGTGCTGGTTTTGCTAAAAACTCTCGTTCTAGATCAACCGAATAAAGACGAAGTTTAGTTTTCCAGGTGTTCTAAATTATTTATGCACTATTACCGTAAACCCACTTCACTATGCAATTCAGTTCGTATCGAAAAGCTCTCACTTTTGTTAAATTCGTACCTTCATTTTGCTATAGTTGATGTTTTGGTAAAAAAAAAGCTGTCAAGCACGATTTAACGATCACTGTCGATACAACACTGCACTGAAAAGTAGATAAATAATGCACGTTTACATTAGCGAACAACTTGGTAAAAATATTACAAATTTATGTTAAGAAATCTGTGCAGAACTGAAGAAAAAACTTGTTCTGTTTCAAGAACGATTCTAACTCAATGCGTTTGAAAAACGTCTGTACCGAAACTGCACTGATGCTTGCGAGCTGAGGCTCTGTGCTCCGGATGATGGTTAATTTGTTTATGATTTGATTCAATCATGTCGGCCGTATTTATACGCGACCACGAGCCGCAGCATCACCTAGTGGGCAGGCTAGTACCCGTCGGTGCGCCCCGGAGAGTCTACTAAGAAAAAGAGTCGCCTCGGCTGGCGCCTGCCGTCTCTTCTTCACCCGTTCAAAGGGGGCTGCATCGGGCATCTTCGCGCCAGCATTGTCTAGAAAGGCTTCTCGTCCGTCCTGTGCAAAGATGCTGCGCGGAAGGGTAGGAGAGAACGAGCGAATCCAATCCACTGTCAGGCCACCGAAACCGCGAAACGCGTGCATTTCGCTGCTGAAAGCGGCGTTCAAAACGCGAAAAGCCTCAAAATCTGTCCCGCGACTGGCGCCGGTTGGAAGCTGGGGTGAGCGGGGACTAAAGAAGATCAAAAGAGAATGGAGTGCTCATCGGATGTTCATAGAAAGGAAGGGAGTACTCCGCCATGGCAACAACCGTCCGCATACGGGTCTCGTGCGAGGAGAGGGAGAGGCCGAGTTCAGCCGACGGCTAGAGCGGAACGTATGGCTTCGTTTCGGCCAGCCGCTTGGAAGAACGTCAACATGACCATCCCCGCGCTGTCAGATCGGCGCTCGAGATGATCGGTATGAAGCGGTAAGCCTCGAGCCTGGCCGCCTAACGCCCGGACGATCCCGAGTGCCGAAAGTGAAACGGAACAGTCACGGAAAAATTGGTTCACATACTCGACGGGCTTCGGGGCCATCGGGGTGCTTCAGCTCACTTTGTATCCCATTCGCTTCAGCGTGTTAGCCAACCAATGAGGAAAAATAGAGGAAAATAAAAGCCCGGGAAGATGGTCCCTAGTTTGGTGCCAGCGATGAGCGCATCACACGTGTGGCGCATGCTCCACTCACGTTCGCCAACGCCTGCGCCATTCTTAACACTTGACGCTTCCAGGAGGGCATCGAAGCAAATCGTGTATGGGGCCCGATTGCCGCTTTACTTTCAATTTCACTGCCTAACCTGTGGCACCCCATGCTTTTCTCCACCACCATCATCCCCAACGGAGCACTCGACTTTGTTCTATCACTGTGAAACGACCGAGAAAAACCTGCAAATTGTAGGTTCGAGCCAATTTTCACGCGTCTATGCCGTGTTAGATGGCGGAGGTCTGGTTTGTTTTGCAGTGTTCTTTGTGGTGCAGTGTTTTTTCTTTCCTAAACCCCAATGCACCTTGCAGAGGGTGAACCGATCCGGTATGGAAATAACGATGCACATTAAATAGTGCGAATAGATTTACCGAGCGATGCGCGCGATGCTAGGGATGCTGATCATAGATTAGATACGCAACCGATGCAGCTTCTTCGCTGTTAAAACTCTTTCGAAAGAGAGTATTTTAGTGTTTGCCTGAGCAACTGGCATCTGCGGAATGCTCTTTGGTTGTGCTTTTATTACCAGCTATTAACACCCATGAAAAATTGCAATTTGATACGAGAACTCATTAAAATTCCTATCTGATTCACTACACTTAGCAGAAACAATTTTAACATCGGTGAAACTTCATAAAATCAACCAATTTTCAAAAAAAGGAAAGAGATGTTAGTTTAGTAGTGTAGAACAAAGTTTTTTTTTTCAATAAAGCAAATAATCGCAATATGTTGTATTATACAACATGCACTACGAATGGTGCGACATGGATATTCCTGTTTTTAATTGTATTTGTCTGGTTTATTTCCGAATAACTTTCTGTTCTTACATTTCCGGATGATAATTTAATTGATTAACGAGTTCGACTCATCGGTCTTTCCACATTCGGGAGTACCCATTGCGCAGCGGTAGCGCGAGGAAACACCACGCCATAGGTGTGGGATCGAATCTCGAGTTTATCACCCTCCGGTATTACGAACAGCTGACCACCGATCTGTAATGTACCGTTTTTCAGTCACAGTTACACTCTCTTCGGAGGGAGGCCTTGTCTCACTAGGGGATGTCGTGCCACATAAAGATCAGAGAAGGTTCATGTTAATCGGAACCATTTACAAATTGTAAGAGCTTAATGTTTATGCTCAACAGATTGTAAATTAAAAAAATAGCTCCAAAGCTTCAGGTCCTTCAAAATTTATGCAATTTTGCCAAATATGCTTCAGTTCTGTTTTATTTACTTTCTCATTGATTATACTTAATGGTTTTATGCTGTTATTTTAGATTAGCCATTTTATTAGAATTAAATACTTTACTGAATGCTATATTTCCTGTTCCTTATGTTTTTGCTTCAAATTCGGTAATATTTATCATTTTAGAAATGTGCGGCTTTTAACAAATTTTTAGGTGTTACCTGTTTGACAGATAATAAATGAGCTCCATCGCTGCTTCACTTCAATCGGTGACACTGCCTACGTTACATAAGAGTGCAGCTCTTTTACCAGCAGTAAATTGGAGCGCACTTCGCGGCTCGAAAAAAGCCCGTTGCGTTGCCCATTGATACGAGTGCCTTTCACCCGGTCTCATCATCATTTCTTAACCCAAGTCGGGATCTTTTTGGCAAACAAATAAAAACAAAGCCCCCGAAGTAGCATCCCGTTTGGCCGTGCAATTTGTCAACACAATCAGCACCGTTGCTACCGTGTTTGCCGGTTGGTGCAGGAAAGAAATTGTGCGGTCAAGCTGCAGCCAAAATTAATTAGCGCATTTTAATTCATCGAGCAGCTCATTTTACAACGGGGCTAGATTTGATCTGATTTTAAATTTAACATTATAAAATGGTGCCGACGATATCGCGGATTCACCTACCGAGTGATGGTGGCAGATGTGATGAAACCATCGAGCGGCTGCGATGCGTTCACAGAATCTCTACGGGGGCGTCACGAGCGTTATTTGAGGCAATCCTACAAACGTACGAATCCGAATTCCGCTTCCATCGTACCGACTCGACCCCTCGTCAACGCAAAGGCTCGGTCGTCAGGGGGGGACTGGGCTTAATTAGCGAAAAGGGAAGGAGCAGAAAGAATCCGTAATAACATGTGTTTATGATGCACTGCGCATGCTGCACATCCCGATGAAAAGTGACAGTGCATGCAACCCGATCGCAACTGCACCGGCGTTGGCTTCTTTTGCACCCGCGGACACCGATTGGAATGTGCGGCAGATGCCTCAGAAGTGGATGCCTTTCGCGTGCGGCGAGTGGATGCTGTCCATTTGCCATGGCGATGGGCCGAGATTTGCGTGATCATCAGCCATGCACGCTGCTCACCTGCTGCGGAGTGCTGCTGAACTTGAACGGTCCGAACGGGTTTCGAAAGTCGTTCGCCGTTCGACCTAGCATCGGGCGGCCCTAATTGCTGGGGGAAATTAATATTTTTGCCCGATTTCTAGATCTCTAGACCGGCGGCACAATCACTAGCGCAATTGATGGGTGATTGTGGCTGCCAAACGATGACACACTACACGACGACGATGAGGTATACGACGATCACTGTTCAAGGGTAGCTCGTTGTAGCCGAAGGTTAAAGAAGCAACGCTGTGCGGCAGGAATTTTGTGCAAAGATGGATGGAGCGCATGGGGAAGCTCCCAAAACGGATACTGAAACACAATACACTGAATACATCTCGAAGGCCCTGCTTGGAGGTAAAGGAACCTCGTGTGACTGGACACATGTGTTTGGTAAAAAAGGATATTTTATGTTTTATGACTGGCTTTGGGTGATGTTTCTCAACGTCACACGAAACAAATTGCAATGTTTTTTTCATTTCAAAAGTACCCGATTACAAGAAATCTCAATTTCAGTTGTCAACACCAGCTTGAGAATTACCAATATTGAAACGATGATTTATTTGTTGGAAATCATTGCGACTAATAGTGTTAATGATACAGAATTTAAAAATATTATGTTTCAATGTATTTAAGAATTACATCTGATTTGACAATTCTTGCATCAACAAATTTATGCATTCTTATTTAATGTTGTTTTATTTATTGCTGTGATGCTATGAATTAAAAAATGCTCAAAGCGATTATGACTTTATTTGTAGAAAACTTGCAAATTAAAAAGGTTAACTTCTTTTGGACCTACAAATATCGATTATAATGTCTCTGCTTAGACTCTGAAAAAATGAAAAACATTGTAAACAATTTAATCATTCTACATTAAATTTTGCCATTTCTACTGTTTTTTGTTTGCTGATATTATTTCTTCTACTTTTTATATGCACCTTTTTTCCTACTTGTTTAATGTTATTTATTTTTTTTTCTTTACATATGGGTTTTCAGACTGTGAAAACCGCATTGATGTTTCGAAAGACTGTTTTGCCATTTGACCGGAAACATATAACTTTGAAAATATTCTTTCTACCCTCTCAAAACCCTCTCAAAATGTTTTTGTTCTGATTATCAACTGATCGTGACGATGAGGAAATTAGTATTTTCATCAGGAAGATGTCACTAATAGACAGATTATATTCAATCATTTTGAGCAAGCTGTAACAGCCTCCCAAGCCGTTGCCGTTGCAATGTAAGACAAAACGCTCATCAATGTTCCATACAAGGTTCCGTGATGGTTGGATTTAGTTTTTCGTAAGTATACCAGAAAAAACAGTTTCATCAAGGAACATTGCAACTGTTTGCGGGGGCGTATCGCGAACGCCCTCACCATTCACTTGTTCACTCTCATTTTCTCGCCTCGTGGCTACCGGTGTTTTGGTTTTTGCCCTTTTTCTCCGACACTGGCACGCAGAATGAGATTACAGTTCTTTCAATTGGGATCGTGTCCGCTAAACCCTGCCCCAGCGGTCGACCCTCCCAGCACGGATAGGTGTTATCCCCTTTTGCGATCGTGCGGTTGGTTTGCGTTGGGCCATTTTCAGATCATTTCTCTGCGCCTCGGGAAAGAGTGTGTGTGCATATCTGTGCAGAGAGCGCATTGGTGCGAAAATCTACCGCGTTGCAATCCGAAGGTCTGCAGCTTTTTCCCCCGAGGTTCGGGTGGCCGGAGGGATAGTTTGTCGTGCGATGCCCTGCTCGTGTCATGATTTACTGTATCGTCGCTAAACATCGTTTCTTGTGTTTTCTCCGCGCCCGGTGTCTCACATCGGGAAGAGTGACTTGGGTGCATCGTAAAGGTGCATGCAGGGAACACGAGGGTTGTGCAGGGGAGAGGTATGTGAAAGAGTGGTAAGAAAGGGGTTACCGAAACGCAGCAACAATTGCGGCGGCATGCTGCACAAAATCTGCACCGGGCCGTGAATACAGGCTTCCTCGTTTGTAATTTGCACGCCGATTATGAAATGGTCATGATGGATTAGTTCAGCACGCGGACAGCCCAGCTCCGCTCGGTACACGTCACCAGGAACAGCCTTGGGTATGCCTTGTCTAGTTTCTAGCAGGCACAACGCAATGGTATCTGAAGAGGAGTCTACCGTTCGCTAGACCGAAGAATCTGTACGTGCCGCCGTCGGTGACGTAAAAAAGGGAATGGATTTGCATTTTCTGGCGAAGAGTTAAAAAAATAATTTACACAATTTAATCAATACATTTTACTAATCAACTACCAGCCTAGGCGTAATTGAAACATGTAACCTGTCGTGAGGTAGCAATGTTACATCATACTGGCATTGCGATTTATTATAACTATTTAAATATTTTATGTTCGTGAAGGTGGTGCAATTTCTGAAACAAGACCTAAACTATTTCCCGAAATATCAAAGTGTCAAACCAATTTTTCAGTTCAACCAATATGACCATAAATCACCAAACCAAACTGAAGCAAAAGCACAGGTTGTGCCCAACAACTGTCCAAATCACGAATTTTGCGGTTGACCTTTCCGCGAGGTCCGTGTTGGTTTAGCGCTGTTGATTTATGGAACCTGCGTCTGGAAACTGGAACAATCGATATTCTTCCCAGCTGACCATCGTGCACCGTCCAGCATCGTGAAAGAAGAGCAGCCGATTGCTAGGTCCTAGGTCAGTATTTCTCCAGCTGCCAATCAAATGTGGCGCAACCAACAAATGCGCACGAATTCTAGGCGTTGCGATGCTATCGATTACCACGGCACTGTTGGTTGATACTGCATTATAATCTTTTATGCGGTGTATTATACCCGCATCATTGAAAAAGATCTAGGGTCGGTTTTGTTTGGACAAGTGTCTACAGAGGTTGAATTCACGCCCCAAACCAACGCAAGAAAGGTGGTGCATAAACGAATGAATTAGAAAAAAGGAATTCAATCAAGCAAGTGCACATAAGAGTGAATAGAAAAAGTGTATATTACAACTGGGAACAGCTAGCATTTCAATAAAGTCTTCAGTTGTTTACTGTCTTTATACAGCCAAATATTTAATTGAATTCATGCAACTTCAAATGATCACTGAATTCAAGTTTTTATTAAAACATTGTCATAGAAGCGGAACAAATTGTATTACATGTAACGTTAAATTTATGCTCTTTCTTTTTAAGCTACAGTACACGATCTATGAAACAATAATATATTATCATTTACATCAAATGCAGCTAAAGTTCGATGATCGTGAGAAAAGTCGGTTTTCGACGTCTTCGTGTGTTTTATTCAATTTTGTATCCACATGATGACAATAAAATCATACCCTTCTTACATACACGCGTAATATTTTAATACTTTTAACTTATTCACCAATGTATAGTTTTCAGTGCGAACATTAGATCTAGATAACTAAACTACATAATAATATTTCGAAAATCTTCCATTATGTTTATCTTTATTTTCGCCAAGTTCAGTTAACATGAAAATGATTAATTGGATTGGATATTTATTTTAGGATAAAACTATTGAAATTAACCCCTTTCAACACAGGTTACATGAAAAGAGTTGCCAATTATAATATCCTTATCACAAAAATAAAACAATCACCTTGGAGAATAAAAGTCTACTATGGTTGTCATCGTAGAGCGTTTTGCGTTAACGCAAATCAGTATCGCGTGTTGCACGCATGAGATAGGACTCACGCAACATAAATGTCTATTCAAATTGGCCTAAGTTGGCTCGCAGTACTTTGTTCAGAAACAGCATGTGAACCAAGAAACGGCAACAGAGTGAAAAACAGCTTCGGGAGTATGTGGGGAGGGGGGCCTTGGGGCATAATGTACATTCTGCAAAATAAATGCATCAGATATCGTCGATATGCAATTAAAGCATAAACACAATTTGTAACTCGAGGTGTTAAACGTTTTTCTCACATTCACTTACATCTAGCATCTTGTCTACGTCTCACACCACAAAATGGTTCGAAAGCAAGTGCGAAATCGGTCCTGTGCTGTAACGTAGGTAAAAGATACAGTGAAGCCAATGGGACCATTTCATTTCATTGATCTTTGCCATGCGAAAGCTACCTACTTTTTGTGTTAAAGGAATGGCGAAATTTATTCATTGCTCTATGTTGTTTACAATTAATAGATCATTAATTTGAATTCATCTGCCCGTTTAGTTTGAAATGTATGTTTGTATAGGGTTTACTCACATTACTAACTGTTGTTCCATTCCAATCTTTTGCTTACTGGGAAAAATCATTGTTTTATAATATAACATTCCACACTAATAAAGAGTATAGCTTTTTAACTCTAATTTTTTTTCTTATTCTCCAATTTACCAATGTTCAATTGCTTAATTGACATACAAGAGGTAAGAGTGAATGACAAAAACATAAAAATGACATGAAAAAAACAGACCCCCTCAGAATGGCTTTCGATCGTTCGAAGTTATGATGGAAAGGGGCTTCTCCTGTGGGTCTGCGAGACGGCATGACCTTTCCAGTGTTCGGTTCCATCGGGTTAGTTTCGACCGGTTGATGTGCGGATGAGTGATGCACTTCACATTGGGTGCGTTATTGGTAAACAATAAAGTTTAATCTCCATCCCCGGGCGGGAGGGAACCGATTGAATTTTACAACCGTTACGGTAGCAGCGGGGTTACGCTGCATTCTCCAATGTCTTAATCGGTCGTTTAAATTTTCGAACGTTTAATGCCCTCCCTCCGGAGATGAGCCCCATTTGGGCGATGCACTCTTCGACTGCCCTGTTGTAAGTCGGTCGAACGTTGTATGCAATTGCCGGATGTCGGACGGCGGGGCATTATTGGCATCCCACATTGTAGTGCTTCAAGGTCGACGAAGGCAAAAATCACCGTTCGGGTGTAAGGCTCGGGACAGTGTGGTTTTTTTGCTGACTTGGGATCCGAAAAAAGAGGTTAAAACCGAGCGTGCGCTGAATCGTGGCGTGGCTAATTTTGACGGCCGCAGTGAAATGGTTTGCGCCAAAACACATCCGTCGCTCAGGTTTTAGATGTCGAGTAGGCTGCTTTTTGCTACTTGGTGAAGGCCTCTTTACAACGCCCCGACGTACAATTCCGATCGGTACTTTCATTTTTCTTAAGGTTGCCTTTGCGCAGGAGCCCACCTTCCCGGCGGAGTGTTACTATTTAAGGAATTCTTAGACGGTACTATCGCTCAGCGCGCACCGAAACACACGCTGATGACCCTGAGAGATATGTGACGCACAGTACGTGAGCCGTTAGTGGTCTCCCAGCAAAACCTTCGGTGAGTCGGCAACGGATGGTCCGAACCATCACCCTTTTGTCTACCCTTCACCCTTTGGCCGAATGAGGGCTCGAATCCAACGTTAAAGCCCCATTACGTTTACATTAATTAAAGATGAGTGAGATGAGCGCCCTTAGAAGAGAAACCAAACAAATCCTTGTTGAACTAAATTGAAGATTTCACCATTAGTAAGGAAAAGTGTGATATCATAATTATGATTTAATTGAAATGTGTTGGTAAACGATTAGGACTTTGCTTTACATTGTCATTGTTTTAAATTACCAGTTTGTCCACCGTTAGTATTTTTTTAACCTTGACCTGGTTATTCCTTATAAACAATCAAAATGATACGAATCTAAAGCAATTATGAATTCCATGCTTCAACAGACTACAAATACTTATTGTGGAACATATTGAGATCAATAATCAATAATCTCCGGTTAGCCCTTGGCTTGGGGAAGACGAAACTCTTCCCTATCAAGCTGATGTGCTTTGTTCGAAAGAATGGCTCTTCGTTCACATGTTTGCTTTCGTTTTCACCGTCGTTGGTTGAGCTGTAGCTGTCATCACCGTCCGTTTATTGATTGCTGGACTTGAACCATAAATGCATCATAAATGCAACATGCAATAAGGGTTCGAGCAAGTACATTATGCAACTGGTTGAGTGAGAGATCGCGTGCTGCATCGCAGTGGAGCTCGGGTACGGTTAGGGTTGAGAAACAGGGCATAGAAACTCGGTGTTCTCATCGTTAGGATTATCACATGCGTCGACAATCCCACATTACTGTGCCGAAAAGGAAGATGGGAGAAGTGAACGATACGAAGGTTCGATCGAGCCCCGATTTTTGTTTTGAAGCTATAGCACTGCGTTCTGTGAGTCTTTCGAAGGATCGGTTGACGGGCTTGGCAAAAGGGACCTGTCCCTATCACAAACCACACAACAAGCATCCTTCGGACCACTGACATGTCGATCCTACTCATGTCAGACCACGTTCAAACAATGCGATTCATGACGAATGGTGCAAAACCTTGGGCTTTCGCGGCTCACCAACAATTAGAGATTGTCTCGCTTGGCGCTGTCAGTTCCAGTTCTTGCTTCTAAGCGGATGCTGAGTAGCGATTTGGCAACCTTCCCTCCTACGAGCGCAAACGAGCTGAAGAGGTTCATCGTGCAGCGACAAAGTGTAGTAGACGGGCCGCGTACGAAGGAACCGTTCGTGATCGTTTGGAAGAATTCGCCGATCAGCACGCTGAACGTTGCGATGCTCACTGGTTCCTCAACAGCTCTACAAAAGTGCTTAAAATACACTTTTTAGCAGGGATGGCGTACGCGTGGGGGTGCTGCACCGAACCGTTCCTTCCGTTGATTCGGCGATCAGACCGATTAATCAAAGCAATTATTCAGTCTTTACGCTGGCTGGCAATTCGAGGCTAGATAATGAAAGTCGCCACTTCCTTTGAGGAAGATCCAAAATGGTGCTCCAGACGGTTCGTAGAGACAACTGTCGACGCCACCGCATACAACATGACCCTGAGGAAGGTGGATGAAGATGAACTTGAAATCTGGCGCGATGCCCAAGGAGCGGACGGCGTCTGCATGCTTGTCTCGTGGGCATGTGTCAAGTGTTTGGCAAACAGATCTCCTTTTACTCGGTTTACGTTGACGCTAGGCACGTTGAACGCACCGGACGGATGTAGATCATGCCTGATAGGGATCGGTTGTGGCGTGAGGTGACATCAAGTTCACACTTTACATTCACTGTAGCGCTCTGTTTGATTGCTGGATCGCATTGTCTGCCAAATAAAATGGGAGAATTTGATTATAATTTTTATTGACTCGGATAAAGACCTTATACATATTTGGCATGTTGCCAAACCGGTTTTGTGCATGTGTTTTCATCCTCATTATATTACAAGTCTTGCCCTTCTTATGAACTCGTAACATTTTGGAAATTGTACGGATTGTACACCCGAATAAAAAGGATAGCCTAGTAGGATTCACTTTCAAACTGAGTTGTGAATATAGTTAAAGTGCACCATACATTCGCGACTGCAAAACCCAACCACAGTTTAGACGAGGATGCATTTAACAAGTCTGATGTAACATTCTGCACCACACATTAGTGAAAGAGGCTTACAGCATCCCTAACAGGTAATTAGGTAATGCAGATTTATGTTGCTTCGTACGGTGCAATCCTTTCACCGACAACAATCATTGTTAGTTTATTCAATTAGAAATGTGGAAACGAAGCTCAAAGGATGCTTACATAATAAAAACATTTATGGTGATAATTATTCTATCTAATAAGTTCCACAATGATCCAAGCAACGGTTTTTCTTACATAGAAAAGCATAGGGAACATCGATGATCGGAAGAGTGGTTGTTGTTGAAGCATTTCGAGTGCCAATCTGTAATGGCTTTTATGGTGATGGTAAAGTATCTTTATTTGAAGCATCGAACATGAATATTACGGCCATGATCTTGCGTTCCAAGCAGCATCTTCACCACAAGGGTAAGCAATTGCACAAAGAAGTTCTTCTTGATCTAGCTGATTGTTCGGTCAATCCGATATTTGGCAATTAATGTGTCGGACTTCACAGACTTTTGCACAATAACGCTAATCAATCGCTAAAGGGGCGGTGTGATATCGTACTCTAGAAGAATGGTGATTTGGACGAAAATTCTGGGCAACTCCTCAGCGTGTACTAGAAAAAATATGCTGTAATTAACGTTCATTGTTTTCTGCTGTCCTCACAGTCCATTGTTAAAACGATTTGTAACTAAATCCAGATTTGGATCAAATTCCGCTAGGGCGGGGATGAAGTACAAAAAAACAAAAATCTTCCAGTTGACCTTTCGCCAAATTTACCTTCAACCTTTCGCTCGAAACATCGATGAAAGGCGTGAACATCTTTTTGAAGCGAAAGAGGAAACAACCTCGACCAGCTGGGCCGCATAAAGTCTTGAAGCTTATGGCTTACGAAGGTCTAATTAAATGAAACAATCACTGTCCGGGATAGCGCCGATCGGTATGTTTTCTGTGCACTTCGATTATTGAGCGGTCACTGTGAAGTCCGCCTGTACCCAAAGTTCAACGCTACCTTCCCATCTTTGGAATGGAAAAAAGGAGGCTCACAATCACAGGCCGTGAAATAAATTTGAATCATGCTCTTAAAACACATTCGATTTTCACAAAAGTATCTCTTCCCTCTTGACCATGACTATGTTAATACTGTGTGTGACCTCATTCCATGTTGGAATGGAATGAAGCTTGCGAAAACGAATCATTGTATCCAGTGTTCGGTGGCTTTGCGGATGATCCTCCTCTTTTGCAATGTTAATAATGCCACTAAAAGCGGAGAGGTTTCATTTTCATAAATCTTACCGAGCACATACTTCTAATAAAGGTCAGGTTACGGTGAAGGCTAAACTTTAGATATACTGACATCCTAGCTGTGAATAATCATCATGAACATGTTGAATAATAATCAAAATATTATGTCGAGTTTAAATTTTGAATGCACATTATTAGAACACCGGTCCATCAAATACCAAGCCCTGTCCAATTCCTAACAAACGGAAATTGAATAGATTATCCGTAGAAGTCTTTCACACCAGAGAAGAATAACACATCGTGAAACAATTTTACGTTTTGTAAAGCATTTCAGTTTATTGTCTTCTGAGTTATTTTTCTAATCTCTCAAAAAACTGTGCGTTCACTCTAGCAGTTAAGTTATTACAAGTTTTGAAGTAGTTTAGTATGATGGGGAATGCCGTTTTGTAATTTTTAAATACGGAAATATTTTAATTAGTTATTAAAGTGTTGTAAATCCAGTTTTAGTTGTTCTACGAACTAGTTTTCCTATTAGAAAAAAAAATTTGCCCCAGTCTTACGAGTTTTTTTTTCCACTCTTGTGCTATTATATTTTCACTTTCTGTAAGCTCCAAATTATATGGCTGTTCATTGAGAGAATTGTGTTTTCGTAATAATGCCCTGGTGTTACTTCCCGGCCGTTGGTGTGAACTCAATAAAAGATTACACACTTGTTGGGTTAACTAGCAGTTCACTTTTCGTGCGGTCGTGAGGGAGTAACAACCGACGTGTGTGCCGATTTAAACTCCGGAAGTTGCTAATATGTAACCTGAACATGTAATTTTGTAGCGGTGGTTTCAGGACTGATCGAATGATCGAATCTAGAAATAACAGTTCCCACTGATCCATTAATTTTAGCTTGGCTTAAGAAAAGCATTGCAAACAGGCAGTTTAAAAATATGTTTAGAAATTAAAAATTCTACCAAATTATAAACTAAAAATTTTAAGCAAAGCAACTGCATCAATTCTGCCTGACTGTCAATAACCCATATGGTGGATAGGAGTCTTAGTCCCTTACTTGGCGTAAAGACCATGGAGTCCGGTCTCAGTTGGGATTCGAATCCACGCCGTTTAGGTGGTGAGCCAAAACGGTTATGGACCGATTTTGGGTTGTCTTGTTCGTTCGTCTTGTTAATTTTGATTTTGTTTTTCGAATTTGATTTAGATGTTTGCACTAGAGCATTAGTGCGTTAGTAAACCATCTTCGTTTTTAAAATATGCTAAATTACTTGCCAACATCTGCTCAGCAAGCAAAATGATACTGAATGAAAGTTAGATTAAATTTAAACATTGTTAAAATTCAGCTAATGCATATTATACCTTCACCAGCGCGAACCTTCACTTACCTCGATCAAAGTTGTATCGAAAAGATTCCAGACTATAAAACAGAAGAACGTTTGTTTTACACATTAATCAAGGGTCACGAGCAAATATGGAACCTCTTTGTTAATCTGATGGATATAGTATCGTGCACCAGAAGTTTGAGCAACACTTGAGCAAACTCAAAGGAGAATTTATGTGCACATTCGTCCAGGCCACATGTCTTTCCATCTAAGTGGTCCGAATCTCCCGGCGGGGTCATATGCTTGCTGATTCATCTGCTTCACGAGCCAAACGCGATCTCGAGCGATACGAACCATCGGCTGTAAGCACACGTTTTGCACGTGTAGTGTGCATCTTCCATCTGCCTAACGCTTGCCCCGGACGGATGGCGGGTTCCGAGCGAGCTTTGTCATTCTCGAATGGACGACATTCGCGCCATCGTCCACAAGATGCCCGTTCGAGTTCGCATGCACGCGATTACTTTATGCACTCCACTCTGTTTCTGCCCAGGGTCTCGTGACAAGATCGCGATAGCGCCGATGGCGACGGCCCACCAGGCAATGGCGTGTGCGCCGGTGAATTCAAATCGTTAATCTGATTGAGCCACATAATGATACTTTGAAGGATAGTGATGCGCCGGGGCGGCGCGGGGTGGCTGGCAGGCGTGTGCCTTGGCGCAAACGATGCGCCATGAGTGCGGAAATTTGCGCCCCCCAGTGTGTTGGGGCGAAAGAAAGGGAACCAGGTCTAATCGGTGAGATGAGGAGGGCGGAGAAGGGAGAGATTCATGTGGCCAAGGTTATGCGGTTTTTTTTTGCGTCCGTTTGCACCGAGTGCCTTAATTGGCGACGGACTTCTAGCCGACAGTGGCGTACCGGTGACTCCCACGAAGGGCTGCCAGTTTCGGGGCTGGGACATAGAATTATTGCCATAAAACAAACCACCCAGTCGCCAGCCGTTGCGCCAAAGTGGTGCAGAAATTAGGCGTTATTCGGAGAAGGCAAAACCCCGACTCGCAGCCAGCGGTGAGTTACATCTAAGCCTCCATTCGGTCCGGTGAGGGGATCGCCACGTTTTACGGCATTCTCATATTTTTATTAAATTACCCACGGTCGCGTTTCGGAGCCGGTGTAAGAGGAGATGGCTCATTTCGAACGATAGTTTGATGGTAATGCACTTTGCCGGTGAATGGATTCCGTGGCGGGTTTTTCGTTTTCTTTCCGTCAAGTTTCGTCCGGTCCGGACCATTTATGTTGCCTCATGCAAATTGCTCCCGATTAGTGGCGGAAACGCTTCTGGTCACTTGACCGAACGCGTCGCCGATTTCAAGGGAACACGGTGACCGATTCTACTTGATGCGGGAGGATTTTAAGGTAAATGTCACGACAATCACGCTGGGACAGTTTGGAGGTTTCTTTATTTTTGAAAATTAAATCTTCGAGAAGGCTAAGGCTTCTTTATTTCAAGGCTCTACTGAATAAATTGTGTTTGTTGTGAGTGGCAGTAGGCAGTTTAAACACATTTATAGAAACAAATTATAACGCACTCCTTCACTTCTTTTAATGTACTTTGATTGTTTTATAGTATTAAGCTATTTTTATTGTTTTGATATTGTTTAATTTAAGCTTTAGTGATCGTTTCCCCAATTTTATGTTTGTGATAAATTGACTAATTACGGATTGTTTTATTGATTAACTTACTTTTAAAAGCAAATATTTGTTTTTAACTTTCCATTTTCTCTGTTTGAAAACATGAAAGAAATGTTTCTTGTAGTTTTCTCTACAAACGAAACTTTAGCTTGTTTAGATGTTGTAAAAATTGAATAGAAAGTTGATACCTACTTTTATTATGCTTTGATTGTTCAGCACTGAAAAAAGAACGGATATTTCATCACAAAGCAAAAGTCTATTTTGAAACAAACAGATAATTTGGGAATAAAGTACAAATAAGGCGTGTAATAAAATTCCAATTTACAGTGCTTGTCGGCTAATGATTTTAATATTGTCGTTATCATTTTCATTATCCCCTTCGTGGTTCCACTAGAGTGCGCTATAAAAATCGCACCTCTATTCGCGGCATCGTGGCGTGAAACTGTCGACCACTAATTAATTAATTGTCGGAATGTGTTCTCGCTCGCCTGGCGGCCATTTCGTCGCGGTAGTCAATTCGCGAACGATGCACGAACCGGTGTAGCCGACGATGGTGAATGTCAGATAAAGCTGCAAACAACAACGGGAAGGCAGCGGGCTAGCTTTTGGCGAAATCGCAGCACGCTCGAAAAAAAAAAAACTGGCAATCACAATGTGTTAGTGCGAAATGCACTCTCCGGCCACCCCATCTTAGAGGGTGATATATGGAGCACAATAAAACGTCACCATTGCACCCGATTATGCTCTCCCGTGGCCTGCAGGTTTACGCTGTTTGGCAACACGCCTAGACTATGGCCGCATGAATGATGGCCTGGGAACGCAATCCCGCACCTCGGCTGGTCGCTCACATCCCACGATCCCCCCGAAAAGCCGCCCGGTAGGCCCTTTCGAAACACGTTCGGTCTGACATTTGCGCGCGAAAATCATCACCGAGCAACCTTCAATTAGTATCCATTTGGCGCTTGGTTGTTTAAACAAATGCACTCTTCCCCCATGCCGCGTGCAACGGCGGTCAATATTTGACCGATCAAACGCTTTCGGATGCTGCTTTTTAAACTGCAAGATGCTCTCTAGTTTAATTTTTTTGTTTTAACTCCACCGCACTCCTACCGACTCGCCCCAGGCTGCGGCTAATGGAAGGGAATGGTGCGTCGAAATTACTTAAAAACAATCTAGCCCTCTGTGGTGAGAGGTCTCAACGTCGACGGCGAAGACGACGCCGCGTACGCAAGATGCGCCACCACGGAGTAGGTCGATCTGTTCCAAATGTTGACTCGATTAGACGTTGCTTTCGATCGGCCGGCACGGATCCTTGATACCGACTTCGGTAAATCAGTTCGATCAAACCGAATTTCATGCCGTCTTCACCACTCACCGAGAGCGCGCACGATGTTTTCTCCAATCAATCGCTACACGGCGATCATCCTTCACGCAACCAGATGCAAATGCTCGATAACCGGCCGCAAATTTGATTCATTTAATTAATCGATAAAATTAAACCTTCCGCGCACACAGCATCAACTCAACGCGTCGGCCATCGGGATTCCTTCCATCGTTTTCGTTCGTGTCATTGGCGCTCGCGCAAAGTCAACAAGTCTTCCGTGGCCTTGTAGCTTCACCACAACCGTGGCGCAGTGGATTGAAACACTTCTTCACGCGCACACGAACCATCCCCCGCAACTGAAGATGATCGTCCCGATCCTTGGGCCACCGATCACCGATCACCGGTAGTACAAATGGAGCAACTTTCGCATTCGTACCCGACAGTGCAAGCAAAAAGAACGGAACTGGCGCGACCGGCCAGCCGGCGAGCCAGCGGAGGCCCCGGCCGCAGAATTTTTCGAAAGTATCTGCCAACGAATTCTGTGATGAGCGTAATGGCAGGCCGCGCGCGCGCTCTCGAGCACTTGCGCTTGCTTCTTGTCGGTGTACACCGCACAATGGGATAGGGGGCGTACAAAGTCGCAAAAATCGATATTGTGTTTAATTATGATAAGCTCAATGGTTATAATGTATAGATTTTATTGTTAATTCAATAATGAAATAGTGTCGATTTCGTATAGTGGTTAGTGATTAAGTTTGTTGAAAACGAACTCATTTTGTAATGTTTCGCAAAAATCGATATTGTGTTTAATTATGATAAGCTCAATGGTTATAATGTATAGATTTTATTGTTAATTCAATAATGAAATAGTGTCGATTTTGTATAGTGGTTAGTGATTAAGTTTGTTGAAAACGAACTCATTTTGTAATGTTTCAACATGTTTAAAAGAATTATGTAAAAAATGTACGTAACATTTTCCTATTTGAATAACTACAACGATTAAAACAACATATTTTTGATATTTATATGTATATTTTTTAAATAGTATGTACATAAACTATAAATACTGATATTTTAGGTTTTAAATTTAGCTGCCAGAATTTTCCCGTTTTTCGAGGTACAGCCTTTTAAGTTGACGTACTACCCTAGAGCAGTATGGAATATTGTACCGTGTATAGGTGTTTTACTTGACTCAAAGCTTAGTCTCGCGGGACTTAAGGCGGACAAAATGCTACGATTTTTATTGCGTGAGTATAAAGAACTCTATCACCTATTCATAGAAATAAAATTGATCATTTAGAAGTTGCCCAACGTAGATTTACTCGCGCAGATATTGGCCGTCTTCCCTGATTTAGCGGGACGTCTCTTCCGGAGTACCCAAATCGGTGCCTATTACTTGGTATTGATACTTGGTATTGGAACGGCGGAGAACAATTTCTGATTTTCAAATTAAGCAACAATTAGGAACTGCTTAATCAAAAGCTTTTTCAAATATTGAATCAACATGTTGTGCAACGTCACTTGGCTGCATACATTTCTAACCAAGCTTTTTTTGATATACCATGGTATGCGCTATCTGGAATTCCAATTGAAAAATCGTTGAAAAATTGGACAACACATTGGAATAGTCCAATAGGTTGTTCTACCTCACCCCACTGTGCACCGCGGGAACGGCACGAGTGCAAACAGACCGAAGCTGCTCGGTATGCTGCGGGTCAGGGTCGGGACCCCGGCGTGCTCCGATTTCGCTGGCAACTGTCATTTGTTTGTCATAATCGATGCTGCTTAACGTCGACGGATAACGTTCACTTACGCTGTCTGGGAAGCAACTAACTCGGTCCGCCGGATGGGAAAAACAACCGCTTCCCCACGGTTTTGGCAGCGATAGCGTTTCAGCGTAGTTCTACAACTTTACCGCTGCGTTGCTTAGCATTTGAACGCTGAAGGGAGCCAGCCGGAGAAGGAGTACTTTCTAGCGCCATCAAACGATGTCAGGGCTTTCCCAAATCTAGAAATACCAATTAACCGTCACTGGGTGGCAGCAAATATCAACCTCAACGGAGTTAGACAGAAGTCGAGGAAAAAACGAATGTTTGCTCGTCTGCCAAACGGGTAGCGAATATTTGTTTTGTAATGTTGATTCACGCTGTGTTACATCTTCAAAATGTATTTTAATTAAGTCGTGGCACTTCGTCAACCGTGGTGCAGACGGATCCGAGAGACTTTTCTGCTTTACATTCGATAGGAATGCAGGGCCTCAGTGATTGCGCAACCCAACCCAATTTATGGCTGAAAATATTATTTATGATTCTTAGTCATGCCGCCGGTGTAAGACATCTTTTTCACCCTCCCCGTGATGAGTGGACGGGTGCTAACATTGGTCATTCGTTCTGAAGGTGAGGTGAATGGTACGCAAATAGCTTCACGTTCGCGTGAAGTCTAGCGCAACGATTTTCTCAAATCAACCGAGAAGTGTACCCGACCTGTCTATTTCAAGCCCGGCCCGGCAGTTCCTTGGCTGCAGCGGCGTTGAGGTCTTCGGTTACCAATCGATTTAATTAAATTGTTTCATGATGATCGGCAATGAGTTCAGAACGCGTGTCACTAATTGAACCATGGTGTAGATGTTCGTAAATTAAGCATACGTTCATTCGGGTCACACGTTGTTGCATACTTTTCGAAGAAAACAATGTTTTCTCTCATAAAATCACACACTTTCTTTGCTGAGTATAGGCTTCTCGTGAACGATTTATTAATAGTCTCCCTATTTGCGTAATTTTTAAAAGAAGACCTTGAAAGGGAGAGTTGGACAGACTACGCTGCATGCCAAAGCCTTGACCTTTGTGACATGTGCCTCAAATTAATAACGTGACAAATTGAACCCTTAGTCCATTAGCTGACCTTGGTGGGCACTCATTTCTTTCTAGCAAATTTTTTTCCTCACCTGCGTCAATAGGAAAAGTGGTGTTCAATTTAGCTTACGAGGATTCCTCCACCTACGAAACATCGGCGCCGATGGAGGGGCAGCAAAGAGGCTAATTTGTCTTTAAAGAAACAATGTTACAGCCACTTAAAAATCTTCTCCATTACCAAAACACGTCTCTCCTCATTATTGTTTATTTGTTTGCTGCGCTGGCTCTTCAGATTATGATCAATTTTTGTGTGCACTTCAATTTTCTTCGTTTTTTCGTCACTTTTTCACTTCTTAAACTCGATGCGGGTTGGTCTGTTGTTTTTTATCTGTTGAACAGGCCCTTGGGTGTGCAAGTGTCCTGACGAAAGAGGTGCAAAGCCCATCGACGGTCATTATTGAATCCTATTTTGAACACACTTCTGATTGAGTTGCTCAAAATCTTGAATCGATGATTTTACCAAAAGAGGATTTGATTGATGGTGGCTTTAAACTTATAAGTAAAAAGAGAAGCACAATTGATTTTGTGTTGACTTATTTAAATGGCTGGTCCATGTTTGTATGAATTTAAGAAAAATGTAACCTGTTATTTGAACCAACCAAGTATATACCGTTTAGTCGTTACTTTTTACTAGTTATTTGTTATTTGTTGTTTGTTATTTTGTAGCACCAGTTTTTGAACTAGGCATGTAAAAGGAGCTTTAGAAATTAAATTTACAGAAAATACTTTAAATCTTTTTATCATCTAAGCTACTTTTTTAACTATACCTCTTGACTAGTATTTTGGGATATGAAAATGAGCAAGCAAATATTTTATGTTTCTCTGACATAATTGTGTTCTTGTGTTTAACAATTCATGTAAGCGCCAACAGTTGTCTATCTGTACCTGTAATCGCAGAACTATGGTTCTTATAACATCATAATTGTTTTAATGCTTTGAATAATTCAAATTATGGTTTGTTATATTAAACAAACGATATTGTGCATGATGTCCATTTATATTTTCATTCAACAAAGGGTTGGTGTTTGTGATGAAACATAAAAGTCTGTCGCTGTGGTAAGGCTCTAAAGTGTGAGAAATTTCACAAAGCGGCACCATCAGCCCGGTTTCTATCTTAGTTCTTGTCTCAGAAGATCATTTCTCAAGATTTCGTTGGGTCAACGTTCACGGCGGTTGGTACCGGCATGTTTTGTTTATACAGTCCACGGCATGTTTATTTCAATAGAGTGAATTGTGAAAGTGTTCCATTCTTAACCGCGATATATATCGAAATTAACGAGCATTATTGACTAACGAAAATAGTTTTCCTCCAAAGTAGCTTGGACCGCGCGATGCTGATGTGTTAAAACTACGAAGTGGAAGGAATTCGAGCGATTCCACCAGAGACCTGACAAGGAAAAGATGGAGATCGTTTCGGAGCAGCAAATATGCAACGATGATTTACATTTGCTGCACGACATTTCAGACTACATGGAGTGGTAAAGAAAAGTTTTCACGTGATGTTTTCGAGAAAGGTGTAGTTTTCTGATACCCCAGTCAATCGATCCAATCAAAGTACGGTGATTTATTGCGCACACAGCCGTGCATGATGTGCGGAGAGGCGACTCTAGGCTGCTTTTTCGCGCAGTTCTGTCACTATAGGCTCGTGGAAGAGGTAACGTTGGCATCTTTTCCGCGTTGCACCAACGTAGGCCCCATCAGGTCGCGCTGTTGGCGGTGCATCATCGTCACCGTCGTCATCGTGACGCAATCCCGGTTGGCGGCCTCTGGTCCCGCTGTGAATGCTACAGTTTTCATGCGCAGCGCCTGCCAGAATATTCACACTGCGATTTGTTTCGCGTGCTCTCCGGTGAAATATGGCGTCAATTATATTTTGACGGCATCTTCTTCACGCCGACGTCGGAAAACTGCATCGAAGACGGCTTCCACCATAGAAGGTACCGACTTCGGTTCGATTCTGGTAGCATCGGACAGGTGATTGTACAATCTGCACCGACTGCGGTGCATACTCATGCACTTGTCCACGGAATACTCCAAGGTTCCCAGGAGTATGGAGCAGGATGCGCTTATGTAGCGGTGACTTCACGAGATGCCGCTTTCGATAGGCACCAGCAAAGGCAAGACCGTAGCGCTGAGACACCCAAGATTCAATTTGTCGTTCGCTTGCATACAAATTGCGCCAAGATATATGCCAGATCTTAAGCGTTTTTTTATTAAAGTGTGAGAACAGTTAACAGCTTCTACGCTTCTGACACCCTTCGGTCCAACGTACGTTGCTCCATTAAGCGCAAAACGGATCACACACGCAAATGTCGATGTTGTTTGAGCGCAAATTATAGTAATTGCTCGGAAATTAAGTTACATTAAAACAAACATTACCGGAACCAACGCGACGGCGATGCTGGCGGCAGGTGATTCGGCATTGGATCAAAACTGACAAAACAGAGGAATATGCATTGAAAACGGGCTAGATACCTATGTTTTGCCGCCGTTCCGTCCAATTGCTCGAATCTCGATTTGCACGTCTGTTTACATCCGTTCCGTTTGTTTTCGTGCAAGTCCCGCAAAGAATAGAGAAACATGCGAAAAAGGCAAAATCCATCTCGATAGCGCCCGGCAATCCACGACTACGAACCGCGAACAGACTAGACTGATGATTGAACGTGTCAATGGAATTGCTTCATTGCTTCTAACTTCCCCGATCGCGATCGATGGCCGAGAGTGGTAGCATAATTATAGGCATTATGGTGCATTTATCTTTGCGTTATGATCGTGCAATGCCGCCGGCACAGGTGATCAGTTTAACGGGGTTGTCTTTATTGCACGGAGTAATTGGCTACACCCGGGAGTCGTGCGGTAATTTGTTCCCGACTGGACAGCTTATCGTGCATCTCAATCGCAAACATTGGGCTGGTCGCAGTTCAATTGCGAATGATTAATGTTATCCGCTTGGTTTCATCATTCGAAGTAGGTGGGGTTGGCACGTGGCAGTTGGGCGACTGTTTTTGGCACTTTTGCAGCAAATACAATGCAAATGATATCTGATGAATCGTTGCTAAAATTCAATTAACATTTTTAAGATTGAATACTGAAAACTGGAGATATTTTAACTAAATATTATAAAAAGAATTAATCATATAAATAGAAATAATTTCTGTGAAAGAACATGCATGTCCATGCTATTTTCTTTTATACGTTTCCAATGAGAAAGTAGTTTGTATAAATAAGTTTTTTAAACATCCAAATTAAACATGTCAATTAAAATCTCAATTTCGCTTTTCTTGATCTCTTCTCGCGCATTGAATACTGAAACATACTTATAACGTAAATAAAAGACCAAAAACGATTGCATCTAGATATGATCTCGTCAAGTGAAAGACTTCTGATTCTTTTTTTAGTGTGATTAAAGTAATGTGATAATGTATCCCATTATTGTTTTTATTCAGGATAAGTACCGCGTTTGGTGAGACCATAAACTCAGCGCACAGTGCACCTCTTCGCATGTCTGCGAAAACGATTGCTAATTGCCTAAATGATCCTTTGGCATGCAACCCCTTTCGACACCTTTCATTTTTATTTCGTTGTTCGGCCAAAACGAACCGAAACGATTCCCACAAACCAAGCCCAGAAGAAAACATCGCCAGTCCGGCCATGATCACCCTTATGTCACTGGAAGAAACCACCAAACCCCTTTGCAAAAACCGTACGATACCACGCGCAACCTGTCAATCCATGGCCATCGATCGTGCGCGCAGGTTCACTCCTCCCCCCCCTCATCCCCTCCCCTCACCCCACCCACGACGAACGCAAAAGCAGTCCGCGTATCGGGAAAAATTGCAAACATAACCGGTAACGGCGTCCCACTGGCCGCCTGATGGACTGGTTCGGTTCATTATCTGACACCTTAATCGCTTGTAATGAGCACGTACGCATTGGCTTACGACGAAGGGGAAAACGCATTCGTAGTTAAATCATTGTGGCTAGTTCGATGCGCGAGAGCGTCTCAAGTTCATTGCTGTCACGATGCCCACGGAATAGGTAAAGACAATGTTTGACCTTTTTGGGGCACTGTGCGGTAAGAAACAGGTCACACAAACAATAGCTTTCGTCCTGGCCCTACGATATCCCTGTATCTGTTTTAACAAAATGTTGTGCTTGGATTTTCTCTTTAAATTTAGGAGAAGAAGATCCGTTCTATCAATATAAGGAATAAGTTTGGTGTCTTCTGTATAATTTACCAATCTAAAGAATATCTTATTTCAGCGTGCATAACACCACCTTCACGATTGTTGCTTCTAAAAAGTAAGTGAGGTGCCATACAAAGTAGTGCTTGGAATAGAGAACTAGTCGTCTAATGTTTTACCTACGTTTTGCTAATTCTTTTATACATTTATTCTGCTTTATTGTTAGATGAACCTAATCATATAATTTATTTTGTTATTATTCATTATCACATTATTTTAATGGCCATTTAAAGAAATATATAATAATGTGTCGTGTTCTCGATGATCGACCGATCGATTTATTATCCGTCCGTTCTTTTAGACGATCCAGTTCAAAGAGACCGTTCTATCTTCCTGATCTCCAGTGACAGGTGCTGACAGAGAAGAGGCCATATACTCGGGTCACACCTGACACTGCCCGTTATACCAGTTATAACTATATTTAGTTTAACAACTTTTTAACACAATTTGAAAGAAGACACAAGAAATGTTTCTTGTAAATAACATAAAATCTTCGTTGGAACTAAGCTGGATTTTAGCAATACTTGTTAACCGAATATGAATCAATTTTAAACACATGAAATCTTAAGTAAAATTTGCTTTAATATATTGGGCTGGTATTATAGAAGGTTACGTTATGCACGCAAAAATACCGCAATTTACAGGTAAAACAAAAACTAGCTTTTGTTTACATCGCACAGGTCTTTTGATATATCGTACACTAAAGATATTTTTATGAAAAGGAGGTCTGAAATAGTCATGCGGTTAGACAGGTTAAAGCATGGTTCATGCCTGTTGCAGTACGAATCATAACGAAGAGCAGATGCTCCGATATAGAAAAGAACTAATTATCAACGTCCGCAAAGAGAAAGAGACGCGAAACCCCATAAACAATGAGCATTGCTGAAGAAGGTTGTCTTTGACCCTGCCCATATCTACAAAGAGTTTGATTTCAAGAGTCCTGTGCCGGGCTCGTTTACTCTTTTCCAAGGCATAAACCTACGTTGGTGCACAACAACACTTTTGATTTTTATGAGTGCTGCCCATGGGATTTAATAAAAATATTATTTTGGACTTTCCTCTATTGCACTAAAGTTAAACACAAAACTAATTTGTTCATTTTTAATTCATCGTCTAGCGAGGATGAACGCATTGCAATTTTATTGTCATCTATTTCTATCAACTGTTACATTGCGTTGTATAGATCTGAAGTAATGTCGCTTAATTGCGACAGAGTCGGTTAATGCTTATTGAGTAGTATTAAAAATGGGCGTTAATAGAGAACTGCTTAACTTAAAAATGCGTAAAAGTAGAATATCTATAACTTAGAAAAAAAACATAACTATACGACTCGTAACGACAGAGCCGTAAAATGTCCTCCGCGATCCTTTGCAAATCGTACATCCGTTAGATCGTGATGTCCACCCGTTAGCGGTATGCGTCCTAGTAGTGATAGCCGTTAGCATGATGGTGATGGTCACCATTTTGATGGCCGACAGGATGGTGGTTGTTATTGTTGTTGCTACGTCTCCGATGGTGCCCGTTGTGTCCATTGTGGTGATGTCCGTTGTGGCCGTTATGCCCGTTATGCCCGTTGTGCCCGTTGTGACCGTGCCCGTGTCCATTGCCGTTGGCGTGGTGTTCGTGCGCATTGCTATCGTATCCCCGGTGTGCATCGTGGATTCCGTGGTCCGCCCGGCTGTGGCCGCTGTCATGTCCATGCGCATCGTATTCGCCCGACCCGTGGGCAACACCGTTATGCTCGAAGTCATGGTGCGACTCCCTGGGATAGCCGAGCTGCGTGTGGGGCGTCTCCTTGGAGTACCCACCATGGCCGTGGTCATGTCCGTGCTCGTGGTCGTGCGGATGCTCGTGACGATGCGGATGCTCATCGCCTCCCTCGTAGGTGATTTTCGGTCGATATCCCTTATGGTCAGCTTCGTACTCGACGATCTAATCCATCAGAAAGCATCATGAAATCAGTGCTCCGCTCCAAAATACTTATCCTCCATTGCCTCCAATCACCTGTCGTCGGCCGTCTGGCAGCAAAACATTATACTTCCCGGTCGTGTAGTCACCGTCGCGCATCTCTTCGTGGCCGAACGACAGGTCGGCGTCTTCATCGTCCACCTCGTAGCTGAACTCGTACTTGGCCGGTTCCTGCAAACGAGCAAGCGATTAAAGATTGATTAGCATGATGATGTCTTCCCATCGGTGCTAGTCGTTTGTCACATCTTCAAAGGATCCACTGTCGTCGTGGGTGTCGTGATGATCATGATGGTCGTCGTGCTCGTGGTGGTCCGGATGGAAGCCTGATTGATGATGCGGCGGACCATAGCTCGAATCAGGAGTTCCGTAGCTGCTAGATGGCGGCACTAGGTCCGTATGGTGGTCGTCATGATGCCCGTGGCCATCGTGGCCGTCCCCATTGTGTCCGTGGCCGTGCGCAGGTGGAAGGTACGAGTTTACCGGTGCCTCTGGCTTAGCTTTCACTATCACGGAGGCCAGCAGTAGGTAGCAGCAAAGCTTGATTCAAACGAGAACGGAAAGATGCTTTTGCTATAAATCTTAAGCGTCTTCGTTTAGGGTCCATGCAAAGCTTTATAGTGAACAGTCGGCTCTGGAAAGCCCGCTTAAACTCGTTGTATAGCAAGCATGAGAAATATTTAAGCTTTCAGCCATTTTTGTACAGGGTGGTTCTCATTTTGTTTAACAGTTATCAACTTTTTAGCTCAATTCAATTTGAAATTTTCACTGAGTTTATGTAAATTAATACTTTGAAAAATGAATGCTAATAAGAAAGGAGAGTTTTCTTCAAACAAACAGCATGATAAGAAAAAGGGACCCTAAAAACTGGTCCTGTGTACATTAGTTTTTTATTTCTAACGCACACGTAGGACAGTTATAAATCTTTGTTGTTTAGTTCCAACTGAAGTTCTAACCGAATTTTTTTAATCAGTAACTTAACATAACACAAGCAAATGCAAAAGAGGTGGTAAATGTGAAAACAAGATAAAGTAATATTAAATACTGATCCTGTTTTGAATTCATTTTCCGTTTCTAGAGAACACGCAGTACCGCTATAGAACTTTGAATACCTATTTCAATGTACTTTTGTTTTACCTTCAGCACACATTCACGCTTAGTTATCTCTAGCATCTCTGCTATTCGTGACACCGTTGGTTTTTTCGTTACCTATTCACTATTAAATTTTCTTTATATTATCCTTTAGCTTTATGAATCACAAATAGAATTTTTTTATAACGACAAAACTAATAAGACGCTTTGACACAAGCTTTACAATGGTTAATGTTTAGATCTTAGCACTTAGAACAAACTTCCAACTCTACACACTTTTATTGACACTCAGCAAACCATGAGATTCTGCTCCAGTTCGCTTCCTATCGAACGGACTCAGAACCGTACACTGATCTTCTGCTGTTTATCGACCAACTATTTATACGGATTCTGGCAGACCCCTCACTAGGCGGTTGCCCAGCATTTGGAGGGCCCTCGGATCTTCTTCAATCCCAAGTGGAGAGCAATCCGCACGTCGGTTGCATCCCTGCTACAGTCTCATTAGCTGCATAAGCCGTCAATGGCATCCCCAAGAGTGGAGCGGCCCTTCGTTGACAACATTTGCCAACCTTTGTCAACCGGGCGTTGATAGGACCCGCGCGATATCGCGACATCGAAGGGAAGAAAACAAACAATCGATCGCATTCGAATGTGAGAGATACTGATTACGAAAAACACACGGCAGAACCAGACCATTCACCGGTGATTGCTTCGTGATTACCGTTTAAGATTAACAGCCATCCCAGCACTGTACAGTAACTGATTGCTGATTGCCTCCTATGCTCCGGTTAGGCTTGGTGCGGTACTGTTCTATTTCATTCATATTTACCAATAAAACCAGTGACTAAAGTGCTGCAATAAGACTTAGTAGACCGTTAGAATCAGTGCAAGTGATGGTAGAGCAGTGTTGAAGATTGCATGCCTGTTACAAATCAGTCCACGAGGTGGAAGGTGCTATATAATGGTTCGTTTATGTTTGCCTCCATTCAATGATACGGATAATTATTTGAAAAGCAATAGTAATTGTTATCGGAATCCGTCATCGTATGTTAAAAGACAATGATTGAATTAGTTACGATATGGCGTGATATTTTCTACTTGTGGTGGTTCTAAAAACAAATAGGCTATTTATAAATAGTTAAACTGCTCGATATTGAGCACGTCTCATTATTAGCTATCAAAAACTATATTTTTTAAATTTATAGACTTTATTGAGAGGCAAAAAAGTGAAATAGGCAAAAAACTTAAATGTTATACATTTTTTTCATCTTTTAATATAAACTTAATTGTTTATCAAGAACCATTGCTGACTCATTATGATATGATTATTATATGAAAACATTAGGTCTGCTTTTAAAACAATATCATTTCTAGTTGATTTTGTATTTGCTGCACAAACATTAAAAGCAAAACCATATAAATTACGGTGAACGATTGCCGATTGCCAAATACCTACTCAAATTAACTTAGACCGAAATAACTCAAAGATTGTTATGAGCTACACTTGGATGGTTTTAAAAGGCTAAAAAATCCAACGATACATTAGAATTCTCATCCTCATAGAAATTCACGTTCGAAAGATGTGGCAAAACAAGCTGTATAAAAAAAAAGATTTCAAATATAAGAATACAGAAAAATAGATAGAAGGCACATATAACTAAAGTCTTCAAGAAATATAATTTTTTTGTTCAAAATCTAAAATTGGAACACATCTATATCTTATGATGTGCTCCAATTGATGATTTTGAACAAGAAAATTTTATTTCTTTTCTATTTTATTCTAATAAGAATAAATCGGAACTTGAATACAACATTAAGAGGAAATTCTTAACAAATGATCGTCATGCTTGTTATACATAGCATAGTTGACATAGCTTACATACATTTTAAAATCATTAATCTAGTAACTGTCACCATATGTTACAAGGATATTTAATTTTTCTGCTAAAACTAAAGATCAGTTGTCTATCCAGTTAATACGGATGTATTATGTTTAATAACAGAATCGAATTATCATAGATGTGTTATGTTTTCATCTCGGGCTAGTAGAAAAATAATTAAGTTACAAAACTTGTTAACTATAAAATCACGAAATGATCTGAGACTGTATTGTAAACCTTTTGTAATTGTAATAAGCCAAATTATGCATGAATAAATTTTGTCAATTTTCTCGCGTTATGTGAATTGTTGGGAAGTATGCAATCCGCAGAGCTCATGAGGAAGCTGAACAATTGCAATTTAAAAACAGTAAGACAGTTAAGGTTTGGTGGGAGTATTATTATTCCATATTTGGTTCAATTCAAATAAAATATGCACATAAGAATGTATATTTCTATTGATGTAAAACAATATTATGCCTGATTGGCCGCAGAATTTCAGAAATCCGTAGTTCTACATTTGTTTCCTGTTAATTGATTAATCGGATCGTTTTGTTCGCGCTTTTTAACTTACCATAACAATTTCGATATTTCAGACATACGTTTGTAATTTACAAGGTTTGAATTCCAGTGAAAGTTCTTATTGTGAACAATCTAACGTATGGTTTTGACCAGCTGATTCTCTCTCTGCTACTCGCATATGTAGTACAAAATATATTTTAAACCAATTTACAACGTGTTTTCGTGTTTTTGTTATACTTTTTATCTACTTGATGCTATGAGCTTTCATCAGTATGTATAAAATGGTTATGTTAAAATGATGATTGTCGTAACGCAACTTTTTGCGTTTTTTGATTTCGTTTTTCGAAATTCGATTTTTGGAAAAAGTATAGAGAGTATCCGTGGCTTGTTTACGCTTATGGGTATGCAAAACAGGAAAATGAACCTCACTTCTAAGCAATATCGTAAAAATGATAAAATTTCGTCTTCTTTTAAGCTTTTCAAAAAATCAATGTTACCTATTACTTTTTTTCCATCAATTAATAAGTTTGTTTGCGGACTTCTTGATGTTTGATTTTATCAATTTTATCAAACAATTCTTATTCAATAGAATTTAAAACAATTATGTGATAGTACTTCGCCCATAAAGACCCGCTCAAAGTAGTCGTTTAAACACGCTCTTCGTTTTAAACGAATAACGATTTTCATTTGGAATGGTATGCAACATTTTTGAAATGTGTGACAACATCCAACAAGATATGTCAAAAACACATTGTTCGATCTCAGATGCATGAAACTGTCAAAGTTTTCCGTTCATTAAATCGAATGCATGGTATATTGAAAAACCTTGTTGTTTTTATGGGAACACATACCTGTTTCCAATTGATTTTCTATAACACATTTTTCTTTCCATCCGCCACTGGAGATGGTTAGTGTATAACAGGTCATGGTTCATTTCAACACAAGATTTAGCACTCATTACATCTGATAACGACTGGGTTCCCATATTAGTTCAACATATGAAATTAATCATGAAGTAGGAATAATAAAGTTAGTCAATAGCACTGAAGATTGTTGTCATTGAGTAAAGTAGAATGAATAGGTATAACAATTTTAAAAAAAGTAAGATTTGCATACTGTCCAACACCTACTGCTGGTCGTAACATGCTCATACCTATAATATTGTTTTGTTTTTCAGTATTTATTGTATGTTTCACTATAAATCTTTTTTTTTATATCAAAGCAAACACTTCAAAATCGTTTTATAAAATTCTTCATCAGTTTTCTTTTCGTTTATTTTACATAGATCGAACCTTCAATTCTAGAAGGAGATTCTTTCGCTCGGACCGATAATGCAGAATAGGTAGATACAGATGTAATGCTATGGTTTTCTTTGTTTTGCTAATAACTGGCATTACAGTCATATGGGCTGAAAAACGTTGTGGTCAGTTCCTGAATAAATCGCTTCGAAATCTCACTATCCAGACCATTGGAAAGTCGATACACTGTTATTGAAACCTCTAATAGGTATGACTATCTGGTAGAATCGTAAAATTATTTCGACACAATAATTTACGGATAAGCTATTGAGAACGGTTTCCAGAGCCGTGTGTGAGATTATTAACTTCCTTCCTGCTAATATTATTGATTGAATGTTCAAATCCAGCGAAGTCAGCTAAGTTAACCCTTAATGCATACAATAGGTGGCTTAATGGTTGTATGAATTGATACGTTTGAGATGCTAAGCGGGGAGGTGTGGACAAATCGCTGAGGTACGATTATTCCATAACAACGCACGGGCAAGTCTTCTAGTCTTATGGGACGCGAGAACGGACATCAATGCCCGAGGGGAGGCAGCGAATCAGGTGTGGGATGAGTAAACGCGCAGACTATTTCTAGTATTTGTAGCCTCCGGCATTAGCTCCACCCTGGCCGGGACCTTCCGGATATTTGGCCTCTCCTTCGTACGTCACCTAAGTAAGAAACATTGCGCATTCAACATCAATACAAATTCAATCAATGTGCGATCAATCGCTAGCATACTTCAGCATTGTAACCGTTCTTCCAATCAGCCGTGTAGCGCACAACCTGCGTTCGTCCATCGGGAAGCTGGACGCGGTACTCGCCACGAGTCACATCTCCGTCACTGACCGCCTTGTGCGAGTAGTCGTTCTGGGTTTCGATGTCGTTCACGTTGTACTGGAAGTCGAACGGCATTCCTGGTTCGTGATGGTGCTGCAAAAAAAAACACAGGATTGGTTTAAGGAGTTCCGCGTTAGACTAAGAAAACTTAAAAGCAGCGGATGATTCTAAGATCACACTAACGTCGTCTTGCGCCGGCGGTGGTCCGTATGAAGGTGCAGGGCGTCCGGGAGTAGGCTGAGGGCGCGGAATGTTCTGGGGCTGAGGCGATGATGGGAACGGCTGGTTGGGCTTGTCATAAGCGTAGCCCTTGTCCGGGGGAAGATACTGGTTGTTCTGTGCAAGCGTGCTCTCCACGATAACCACGACAAGGCAGACGGCCAGACCCTGCAAAGGAAGGCAACGGATTAGAATTACGGCATAAGGCGATGTCGGAGAAGAAACAAAAAACCACACAAGCAAAGGAGCGTCGTGTTCTGTTTGCTCCACTGCCCTAAATCTGAATGCAAACGATCAATCCCCCCAAGATGCGGTGGATGTCTTTGGGAGACATTTGATGCAACCACCGCTTCCCGTGCACTTCATTTCCACTTCTAGCCGCATCTTTTGCCAACCGAAGACGATCCAACCGATGTCAGAGATGGCGAAACACAAAAACACAATAACCAATTGTACGCGATCCGCGAGGCTCCACACCAGATCGACAACTGAGGCAAAATAAAGTTCTACTCAAGCGATCGTCACCGGAACGTATCTACATTTTCTCCTTTCCTACCCAAGTCCTCCAAACATGGGATGCACCAATGGTAGTAAAGCGCACCTTCATGCAGTACTGGAGCGTAGTGCAATTTAATGTAATGTTTCCCTTGCCCTTTTGCACGTTTTCTTGTCTATGATGATGTTGTCTTTTCATTTATTCATTGATCTATAATATACCGTCTTTTGTGTACTGTGCCACATTAAAAAAATGTTGTTTACAAGAATCTATTCAATTAATGTTACGATTATGGCAACTACTTCTGAATAATTTTGAATATTCCCAAAAGTTGCAATAAGTTATGATAAGTTAAACACCTGCCAAACATGATGAACACGAATTTGAGTGCTTAATTTATCTAATATTTTCCTCAAAAATCTATTTTAATACTATTTGTAAGCATTTGCATGCCTTTGCTCTGAAAAACATGTTCGAATTCAACTCATCATCCTAATTTACCGTGCTTCATAAAACAAATAGTACTTATAGAAAAGATGCTGCAACAAGGAACTTGTGAAATTGTCGTTTCACCTTGACGACATGGGAGCTTATAAATCTTCATTCAACGAGACCTGTGTACATCATGACTGCAATAAATTGTTTTAATTGCTGTTGCAATCACCTGCGTTAGCATTCAAGGATGACCGACGATCTACATCGAACAGAATATCTATTTCATCGTCCACAGATTCGTTGCGGTGGTTGTGTGCATATCTTCTGTCGCTAAGCAAACATGCGTTTGACATGCTGTTTCATGCACTGTGCGGCGAAAAACATTCACCGTAACCCCCACCGGTGGATACCTTTGAAGATTGGGGGATGAAGCTGTTGCACATCGAGCGCATCGATTGGTTGCACTCTAATTTATTCCAAGCTCGTCTTCGAAGATCGTGCGCGAAGTTCCCGAGCAGCAATAACTTGACATTGCATTCCTTGCACTAAGAATAGGCGCCTAACAGGCGGAATCTATATGACATTGTCCTTGAGAACGCTTATTGTTAGAAGTGGTCTTAAAACTAAGTATTGTGAGTTAAACAGAAAGAAAATTTCGTTCGGCATGCATAAGAAATATGGGAGAAAGCTAACAACAACACTGCAAGCACGCTAAATGTTATTTTCTTGTCTACAATCTTGCGACAATATGTTATGCACATTTTGATAGGAAGGACAAATTGAAAAAAAGGAAACAGAAATTTTTGAAAAGAATAAAACATTTAACCTTTAGATTATCTATCGCAATTTGGTTATTTATCTTTATTGTTTCATCATTTTTCGAAAGAAGTGTAAACAACACAATTAATTATGTTTGACATAACGGTGAATGTTACTATTTAGAAATTTTAGAGCGGTCTATTTGTTTTTTTTTTAAATAATTGCTCTTTTAAAAATCAATGATCAAATCTTTGAACCTGATATGAACATTGCCTAACCGTCCATACTGTGCCAATATTTGTTTCTTACAACTCGTGCTCAACGCACTCTTGTTCAAATTCAATTAGATCACAGTTTGATCCATCCTTTAATCTATTTTTTGCGGGCAAGCTAAAGCCTTCATCGTCTCAAATTCAGTTCCGCCTTCAATTATCCACTGACAGACTGTAAGCCATCATTACAGCTTCAAATGATGATGGCACCGTGCCGGTGCCCGCTTCAAATCTTCAGTGTACAGTAGTTGCGCGTGAACCGCTCTGAAATCATTAGCATTCGCGTGGCCTGCACGCCCCTTGACCGTGACTCTCTCAGTACGGACCTCTATATGGTGCGCCACAATGCGGTTGATGCGGTTGTTGCGCCTAGTTCGGTAGTGAGCGATCAATACGGGTCGCTTCGAGACGATGGTGAACGTTGCATCCATCATCGAATGACGCTTTCGACAAACCGAACATCTGGCCAGGAAACGGATCTTGTTTCGGCCACGAAATGAGGCTCTAACTCAGCGCCCAGCGTTGGTATCGATTAACATACGCTTTCGGAATCGGTTCTACACGGCCCACCATTTAAACACACCATCGGTGGGTGTTGTTTCAACCCTTTGTGAAAGGACGTACTATCGAATGTTCCATCGGCTAAAACTTCTTTTCATAACTGGATGTAAAACGAGAGCACATTCAACCTTTCGATGGGATTGTTGAAAGCCTCGTGAAAGACTTGTTGTGCAATCTGTTGTAATTTGCTTAGTCGTGAGTTGTTGGTTTCTAATTAGCTTTCCTTTTTTATGTTTAAACAGTCGGGTTCATTAGATATGTGCCACAGCATTAATTACTTCAACAGATTACTTTTCCGGATCGAAATCTTCTCTTTAAATGTATTTGAAACATTAATCACTTGGGATATAATTATGTATGTTCACAAATCCTAGTTCTCCCCTATCGCTCCAAAAAGGTAGTAAATTAACAATTTAATTAATTTTCAAACCTTCTCTGCGCACCACCTAGTAACTGGTACAGTTTCATCGCATCAATTTTGTCCGATTGTCCATTGAAGATGCTTTATACTGCATACTTGCTTCAATAGTACTTGTTGGTAATAAAGTTCTCCTGTGAATCTGTCGTCAATCAGCATCGCTGTAAAGCAAGATTTATTCCTTCTCATCTCCACCGATACGAGTATCTCCGAACTGGACAACCAAAGAAAATAACAATGGCCTGGGTGGTGTAAAACAACCCAGCAATAGTATTGCCTCGTTTTCTTTTGTTGTGCTTCGCCCATCTTAGCGTCGCGCTTTTGGCAGGAAAAGTGATAAAATTACTCGAGAAGCAGCATGGCTGGCCGCGTGCTCCGGTGGCCAGTAGAAAGACCGTCTCCTTAGACACTTTATGCTCCTTGTCTCGGCTACTAACCAGCCTGGGAAGCGCTATGGGCCATAATTCTTAATGATATGTTATTAACGGTTATTGCTTCTGACGATTTGTCTTCAGCACCTTCGCGGATGAGCTTTCGTTTAGCAAAGTCTTTGGTATTTCGCAGTGGTCTTATGTTTCAATCCTCAGAGGTTTTATAACATGCTAAGATCTGATTGGATCGAAATTGAAAACTCCAACCGTAGGGAAATGATTGGTTGATAATAACAATGAGCTTCGACTATGAATTATTTAATAACTGTGGCTTATGTTTTCATGTTTTTCTACCGAAGCATGGACAACATATTGTTTTCAGTTTACTAAGAAAATACTTGGAGTACTAATTTCTGTCTTTTGCCTTGTTCGAAGTTGCCTACTCCTACCCATGGCAATACCGACCATTTTTAAATGCAGTAGACTCTATTGCAAGTTTAATGAACTAAAACGTAACGCTCCAAATGGCCACAAACTCTTTAATGCAATAAGTTGAAAAGCAACATCATTCCCATCTGCACGTTTTTGTTATCTTTGGTGTTCAGTGTTGAAACGTGTGTGGAAAAACGTATAAAATGTCGAACAAAGTGTTATATAACACACTGGGCGTCACGTTTTGCTAGTGAACTCTTTACAAGTTAATAGCCGGTTTACAAACCACGAAATTAAGTTGGTGCGAATTTTGGTTTTTTTTTCTTTTCTTTGGGTTCACATTGCCAAAAATTAAAAAACACAGAGTGAACTGGCCAGCGACTTCAAACATTCCCATGCTTTGAATGGAGGAAGAATCTCGTTTCTCGTTGAAGCACCACGGTTTGCTGATATTGCAAACTTTTAGCAAAAAACCATCGTGTGGGAACCGTTGGTTTCTTTAAAGGCTTTTATTGTTCCTAGTTAATGTACGCCACATTGCACGTTATTGTCCTATTTCCTTTCTTAAAATTATTTTCAGTTCACTTGATGATGATTACACGTTTTTATCGCTTATTGCTCGTCACAGGAAAATTATTCCATTCGCAAATAAATAAAATGCTGCTTTTTAATGACCACTTAAACAGAGTTCTGCATCTTTAAAGAATCACTACTCACCAAGAACTTCATCATTGTATCGCTTGAGAACACTTGGTTGCAACAATGTCACTAAAATTTACTGGATATAGAGGAATTGGACGGTTTATCCTTCGTTTGGAAGCACACACTTCGCTGTCTAACCGTTGGTTGGTCGGATGTGATCACGATCGTATCCTAGGAGGAACTATTGCTCTGTGCTCCAGTGTGGCCAGCCTTTATGCGAAACGGACAGCCCACAAGGGCCTACCATTCTACCCCTCTGACTGTTTCGGTCGCGAGTATAGTGTGCTGTTGTTTTTGTTATTTCCTTACTATTCTTCCACTGAGTGATGCTTCGATTTGGGAGATTTGTTCCTGCACTCACAACACTACGACCAACGAAAGCGCAGAAGCCCGCCAGATGTAGCGGTGTATTGTGGCGAGCTCACTACACGAACGTGTGTTCTTCGGCAGTCAGAGAACCGAAGATGCTCTCTGCTATGCCGTCAATATGATGGCAACAATTACGCTGCCATCTCTACCAAACGTCGAGTCAAACCCACGATGTTTGGTGCAACGCGCATCCGTACACGTGAAAGGCGCCTAACAAAGTTGTGGTTGAGTGAGAAGTAGCCCGCACACTACCACAAAAGCCGCTGGCGGTTGGGTGCACACAGAGATGCGCAAAGGCGCAATGAAAAACCTATCGAGAGGATCGCAACTACTAAGGTGGAAGGAAAATCGTGGCACTCACTTTGTAAAAGCTTGCCGCGAGTTTTCGGGCGCCCACGACGGTAGCTTCGGAACACGCGCTGATTTTTCAAAGGCGGATGCGCTACCGCGATGAGCAATCGTGCGTCAGTAGTACATCGATGCACTAACTATGGGTATGGGAGTGGGACATCTTGGGCACGGTGCACACTACAACGAAAAGCTTTCAATCCGCATACCGCGGTACGGCAGGGTGGCTGCACACAGTGACAAACAGTCGGGAGCCTTCGCTTTGTGAACGAACGGATGCACTTTGCCTGAACAAGAGTTTTCGGCACGAAATAAACACGAACCTAAACTAAAATGAACTACAGCGGGATGCTGCGTCGGTGTGCGATAGACTTTGTCTCGAAGGTGGCTTTTACTCGCTCTTAGATCACAGTTCAGTGTCGTCTACATCGCGCATTCCAGCTGGCATGCCAGTCAGGGGAACAATTTTGACATCCGGGCACGTCGAACGCTCACATCGCATCGAGCAGAAACGGTGAAACGCATGCTTATGATGCTAACAATCCGAAGGAGTTTGAAGCCAAATGACTTCAAATAATTCCCCAATCTTGTTTTTTAAATAAATCGAATTAGATGTAAGAAAAGAAGACGTTCACCAAAATTTTTGTTTGAGTGACTGCTGGTAATTCGTGATTTGTTACAAGTTTAACACCGGAGTCAGCAAAGCAGATGTTTTCGGAAATAATTAATTAAAAACATTATTCAACAATGTAAGTAAAATTCCTTAATAATTGATTACTTTGAACTATATACTTAACTATAACTTAACATATATCGATTCAAGCAGCATCAACATATCTGAAACAGTCAAAAATACATAAGAGATACAATTACAAAACATGATACTGAGAGAGCGATTTCGTTTAAAATAACATAATCTAAGCTATTTTTGTACGATCTATTCAAATTCTTAAAAAAATCATGCTTGCAGAGAGGCGATATACCCCCGAGGAAAACATACAGCTTCAAAAATCTTTAAGTTTCTTCATGATTTAAATAAAATATGCGATCGTGATTGTTTGGAATGTTTTGTATTTTATATTCTACAAACATAGAATTAATATTGAAAAAGATCATAACATTGTATGATTTTAAATGAAAAAGGCAATCATTACTCAACAAGTTTCATTTACTCGTGGATATGTAGGAGCAGTGATAATGTGGATTCTGTAACAAAAACCTAAAACTGATCAAAATTATTGAAGCCAGAGGTTCAACTTAAAAATCAAATTATTGATTAAACATTCTAAAGTTGTAAATAAGGTGACGTAATTGACCTTTTCCGGCTTAATTGATGGACAACCAAGTCTAATATAGCTTTCGTATTATACTCTACGCAATACTGTAAAAACCGACGATTTTTGCAGTGGCATTACGGTTTGAAGATGGCTAGTGGCCGCAAAGAGAGTACAATTTAGGGAGACCACTATCCTTCATTTGAAGGCCGTGAAAGGTTAACTCATTATTTCGCCTGGATTTTGCGATGTTTTTATTGCCGGAGCAAACCCGCGTCATCGATGGCCGCCATCGAGATTATTTTCGGTTCCTTAGCACCCGATTGACCTCCGTTGCTCAATGGACGCGCTGCAATAGCCAGCCGTCAGCAAGGGTACTGTAAATCTCACGCTGAATCGTTTCGAATTAAAATATAAAACCATACCAATTCTCCAACGCTCGAGCTGCCTGCCAGGTGGTCAACTTTCAATTTCTTCTGCAACCTTAATGCGTTGCGATTGCGGCTGGATGAGCGACTCCGCTTGTGACGGTTGCCATTTTTGTGGTTGCATCTTCCGCTCGTGAAGGTTCGTTGTTTATTTGGTTATGCGACTACTTAAACTACGCGTTACAAACGACCGATATGGTCGCAAACACCATGTTCACTGTCGAACCTCATAAGCATTACAGCAGCCGTTTAACTACAGTGTACAAATGTACTGAATAGCTCCTTTACACTTTGGAAGCTCTCCGTTCGTAAGCAATTGATCGCAACTTGATTAATTTCGGAGTTCGAAGTGTGTTGGACATTACTGTGTAATTAATCACATCACATGTTTATTATCCAATACGTTTAATTGGTACCTTCAACCGTAAATTGGTTTATTGTTGTTTGATTACCATCACAAACGTACAAATAAATGGAATCGTTTGTTTAAAAAAAGGATCGAAAAGTAAACCCCTATTTTTCTGAAATCGCCTTCCATGTCGATTCGGCAGCAACAGCAACATGTATTCTCCGCGAAGGCAGGACTTCGGATGCACTCCATTCTCGATGGGGGTCCGTCATTCTGAACGCTCCCTAAAATTGTTCTTCACAAGCCCCAAGACAACTACCACCTTGTTAGACGTTTTTGGGCCCAAAGCAACCGTTTATCCGGTGCTCCGCACGTTCCGTGGCATTTAGAGCGATCAAAACAGACGAAAATCGTGACTACTATAAGCGAAGAACCTGTGCGCTGCCCTATGTCTGTCGGACGAGGGATTTGTTCACTCTACTCCCTGATGTGTGCGCGTACGGATGTTGCTCATCGCGAGACTCATTTTATTACATTTCCATCCCATCCTTGTACGGGCGGCCTTCTGCGAAGGGGCTTGGGCAAAGAGGTCCGTCTGCCTCAGTGGGGGTCACTTTGAACTTATTTCGATGCCAACAACCAAATCCGCCGACCGATTATGAGCCAAATCAATCGTTGCTTCCCTGTTCTGTGAGGTGTGACATCCGGAATCGCAAACTAAACCTCACCGTTGATGGCGTTTGCGGATCTTCGGCGTCATCTAGGACGCTGCATTGATTATTGCTTGAGGCGTAGTAAATTACGCGTTCGCATCGATCGTTTCATCTTTTGTATACCGGAAATTAAATTTGATAATAACTTATAACTATACGTCCTCCTGTGGTTAAAATATGCTTTGTACATAAAAAAACTGCACTTCATACACTTTACAAGGATAATCTAGTAAATGCAAAATCAAATAAATCATCTATTTTCTACATTAAATGTTATAGATCTTATGATCATCGAGCGTTTTGTTTCGCAATCGTGTCACAAGGACAAAGACCTCTGCACAAACGTACGACATGGGATCACATATGCTACATGTCACAGGGTTTTATAAATTAACCCATTAGGTAATTAGTGTAGCGATGTGTATCGCGTTTTCCCACACACCATGCCTTGCGCCAAGCAGCGTATACGCTCCTCAAGGGTCACAGTTACTTTTCCGATTCCGACCCCAAGACATGCCCTACTAAAGGCTAGTTCATGGTTTGGATGAATTGTTTTGTGACAGCTTACAAGTGTTATACCGGTCGCAAGAGTACCGGGACGATCCCGGTTTACCATCACGAGTCATGACTTTGCCGCTGGCTGCTTGCATCATTGCGAGAGTTGGCAACATCACGCCGATCGTAGGTGTCCAACAATGGGTTGCGGCTGACGATGGTCTGACAGCTTTAATTATGCTCAAGGTTGCAAGGTTCTTTGCGGAAATGGAAGAGCTTTTTGCTTCAGTTCAAGTCAGATTGCGGGGTTTGTCAATAAAGTCACTAACAAGTTACTGAAGTAAAACGAAGCGAAGGAATTTGATTATATCAACTGACGAGAGGAAAATAGTTAGCTAATCATGCTTCTATTTTTACACAAGCTGTTAATCAGAAAACAAATAACGGTTGACCGTGACCGGTCACCATTCGCTCTCATAACCCGTAAGTAGATGCTGTTTAATTCGCTCGATTGATTTAATAAGCGATCAAGATCGCTTCCGATCGATGAACGAAGAGTTGAAAAAAAGAAAAAAAAACCTACATTGGCTAATTTGGAAAGTGTCTCGAGCAAAAAACCATCAACACGTGTCGTGTTTGCCTTCAAATTTTGATAATGACACGTGACCACGGTGCTACTAGTGTGGATTGTATTCGTTTTTTTTTCTTCAACAATACCATGAGTTTGATTGTTCCGTTTCTTTACCGAGCTGCCTGTAACAATATTAATTACCATTGCTTGTCTATCCCCGACTAAGTGGCACCTCTGACCGAACATCCTCAATGGCGCATCGAAACGATTCATCGACGGCGAATCTCAAGCGTGCTTCACGTCGGATGCTGTCCGGTAGGTGAAAAAATGGTTGGCTGCTGAAGAAGCTGTTGACCCGAGGGCAAATAAACCGCGAGGTGCGATGACGATCGCTCTATCGATTCCGGTGATCAATTCCGCCTCAACGGCTGGCAGGAAAAATGTGGTCCAAATTCTACGCACCCTGTACGAATGTGACACAAAGTTCCTTGCGATGAGCTCGTGACCTTTCGCCGCTAGGCTCGCACCTTAAACCATCCAACAGCATATCAAATTCCTGCCTTCCCCTTGGGTGACTGGCAGCGGGCACTATGTCTGCACTCCCGCCAAAGCGGCCTTGATCTTCTCGGCTGTCGGCGAGAGGGCGCTCATCTCACGTTCAAGAGTCACAAGACCGACGGCGCCGAGGGGTCGAGCGAGGTGCGATCGCGATCAAATTTGCCAATTCCGTTCGCAATTTGTATCCCGCACGGATGGGGCTTTGGCACCGAAATTGGCAAGCCGAACTCACCGCTCTCTAATTATTCCCACACCGCGTCTTTTCGGCATGGCGATGATCCTACTTGTCGCGCGAGTGCAATATCTGCACCCTGTGAAACCTGTTCACTTTTCAGACAACGAGAAACCAATGTCGCATGTCGAAGCGAGGTGAGCAATCTCCGATTCTTAGCCTTTCCTGGCCACCTGCACCGATCCCGCCAGCTCGAACCTAGATGATGCACCTCTCAATCGCCCATGATGCTGCGCAAGCTGCCACCTAGTTTTCCGCACGCCTTGTTTGAGTTTGCACAGCAGCTAATTTGTACTGAGCCGATCGTTTATCACAGCAAGCAGCTAGTTTGTAGCAGACTCCGTCAAATTGGACACTCTTGATTAGAGCAGCTCGACACGAAACAATGCCCCGACGATGACGGATGCGATCGAGTGTTGGCTGAGAAGATGCGCCAAGCGCCCCCATCTAGTCGTGAGATTCGCTACACCTGACGGAGGATTGGTTCCACGGTGCACGCTGCAGTTCGGCAGTAGATCACACCAGTGCCTCGTTAGTTGGCAGCTGTTTGCAAACGAAAATAATGCAGACTATAAAGAAAATTTAGATTAAGTAAAAACGGAGCCGTTTCTTTTTTTTATGTGCCCAAGTGAAACGTTTCCCTTAACCAAAACCACTGCAAAATGCATTGTTGTTACAGTAAGGATGAAATTGTGTGAAACGCGTTAGTTAGCCGATTAGATTTGAAGACAATGGTGGTCTGTATTAGGAGAGTTTAATGCAACTGCGGAAAAAGAACGAGCAATGTTGCATTTAAATACGAGGCTCAAGAAAAATATTACATAGTTAGTTTTAATAGTACAATAGTGCAAAGGTAGTTGACAAATATTTCAGGTATTTTATTTAACAAAAAATTTTATTAAAAATTTATTTTTATCTTTTTTATTTATTTAAAAATACGATTTAATGAAGTGATTCTTAACTGATTTTTTAAACATAAACACATTTATTAAACATCAACAACAACACCTTGTTTTATTTATAACTAAAATTTACAATTCAAAAATAATTTACAATAATTACACAATATTATACATTAAACAATATAAAATGAAACAATCAGTAAAGTTACAATTCATAGAAAAATGTAAAAAATCTATTTTGATATAATAAATAGTTACTAAACCATAATTATTTACCCATCCCCTGTGTTCTAAAATTACGAAATTTGTTTGAAGAGTATTCACGGAGTTTTCCTTTGATGTTATTCTCATTTAGATCGACCGATGATTAAGAATAAAATATTACCCCAACCTGTCAAACCACTGGAAAAAACAAATACATATTGACAACTTTCCCAATTACGTTATCTTGTAAACGATAAGATTTCTGTTGCTAAGGTTTGTTAAATTTCTGCTTGTAGTTATTTTTCATTTCAACTTACTACAATTTAAGAGATATTTGCGTCCACAGTAAAAGTTAGACACATATTTGTTCCCCTCAAACTTTCAATTCTAAAACCACATTCTGCAGTTCAAAACAACATATTTCTAGAAAATAACTCTTTAAAAAGTGTAAGTTCGCATGGTCAAATCAGTATCGAAGCGTTGGAAGTGAAATATAAGAGCACTTCCACAAAAACAAATCTGTCAAGGTCTCTGAGCAGTGTACCTGAATTCAAAATCAGCCAATGTTCAGCTCATTGACCGTATAACCCACACCTTTGATAGCCACCAACTAACAATGTATTACCCAAACAAAAAGTGCCTAACCTTAAACCAGCTTGATGGATGTACCAGCTTCATTTGTCGTCATCGGTGTTGCAAAACATTCACCTCACAATTCATCGATCACACGATCGATCACGTTGGTCATCGTCGCTCCAAAACAAACTCCCATGCCGTCTGAGACTACCCACAATGCACTGGCTATACCGGTACATTATTTATTTTATTACTGTACATTTTTGCGATTTTTCCATTCTGCTCACCGACACCAGCTGAAAATGCCCTCAAATTGGACGGAGAAAATATTAACCGAAAATTTTCCCCCATCCTGCCTCGCCCGCAACGGACGTTTCGTCGCCATGGTTTCGAGTAACCGTAAAATCGTAAAATCAAGCATCAAATGAAACCAAAATAGGCTCTAAACCTCAATTGCCGCTTCCATCAGGCGGGAAAAGGGAAGAAAGGAGAGTAAAATCGATTTACTTTTCACCATTTGCACCATTTTGCGCCGATGAACCATGGCGCACGCGAGCCCCAGACGAGGATGGTAGTTTGCGTTGGCTGGAAATTCGACTAAAAAATAACGAAGAGGACCACAGAAACCTTCGTCTGCCAAAGTGGACGCTTTGCGGGGTGTCTCGGACGCGGTGCTTCTGCTGCTCGCGATCATCGAAACATTATGCAACGCCAAACTGTAAAGTGGGAGGGAGACCCACAAACGTTTTGGACAGCCACGAAGTAAGAAACCAAGGCGGTGGGAAGATTCTCCCCGTAAGATTTGCGTAGAAAAATTGAGCAATTACTTACTTTTCTTCACGCTCGACTTCTGACAGATAGCTCGATAGAGGGCCCTTGTTCGGTTTGGTTCGTCTATTTGTTTTGGCTTCTTCTTTTTTCGCCACCCCTGGCTCTGTACTGTGTTCCAGTTTTCAGACGATGACCGATTCTGGCGGAGAAGGCAGTTCGCGAGGGTTTGCCGAAATCAACCAACACCGCCCGCACTTGCCCATCACGATCAGCACCGACTGTCGGTGGACGAGATCACAATCTACGACTTTTTCCTCGGGATCTTATTAACACCATCCGATGGGGGCAACAGCGTCACTCTAAGGGTGAATTTTACATTTTACTTTGGCGCGTGGAGCAATTGCCAGGCGTAACTCCAGTGAAGATGGGCTCCAGCTGGGAGCCAAACCAATGATTATGATAATTGAAATACCTTCCAGGGGAGGTACGGAATCAGAAAGCCAAGTTCTGAGCTTTGTCCAAAGATCACAGCTCTATGCGCAGCATGACATTAAATTCCATAATTATTGAACTAAACACTGCAAGATTTGCAAATTGCGGTAATGTTTTGCAAGCATTTACAAAAAGTGTCGTGATTAAAGCTGTTAGTGATGGTTTGATTTCAGAAGTGCTCTGCTCGAACCAATCAAAACAAACAACTTTTCTTGTCAACGTGTCGTTTTATTCGAGTTTTCCTTGTAATTATAGCTCAACGCAAACTAAAAGCAATGCAAAGCAATTTTATATTTATCTTTTCACAAAAAAGAGATCGAATTCCCTTCATTTACTCGGTACGCTACGCGGGAAAATGAATGGAGCCACTGTGCAATATTTTAAAAAAATGTTCAATATTTGCTTTTCTATCAAATTAAATGTTACTGATTTGCTACAAATAAATTAGTTTTGTAGTGAACTCTTCGAATATTGTTGGTTGAATAAATTTCGTCAAACAATTCTCATTAAATTAATAGCAAAGCCAAATTATTTAGTTGAATTTCTAATATTGACTTTTGCATTGAAAAGTCTTTTAAAAACGTAACTAGTTTGGAAACTGATAACGATTTCGCACATTAAACATTTGAATATTTAATGGAACATAGTTTTTAATTAATATTGTGTCCCGAACATGTGCAGCATTATTCGTTAGAATGTCGATATTCCAATTTGTTAAGTTCATCATCAAAAACGCATTGGTGAATATCAGGAAGATGAAACTGGTTAAAGTTTTCAGCGCTGCAGTTTTCTTTTAGTTGTAGACTTGACCTGTTACAATTATTAGAATTATTGTGAGTGAATGATTCCAAAACCTATTAATATTTTCCTGCTCCTTTATTAACTTGTAGTACGATGTTGCATGGCTCAAAAACTGTTGGATAATAAAATATCATAAGGGCTTGAAACTTGTCCTGTCAAATCGTATTTGTTACCGCTTGATTCTGGAATAAATATTCTTCTGTTTTGTGGATTTGTTCTTCATTTCCTATAAAACGATAATGCTGGCATATATTTTGTCTCTTTTAAAATACTGTACAAATTATTCGTATCTATTGAAAGATATTGTCACAGTGTTATACACAGGAGTTTCATTATCAATACATTACAGCGAATTGTTCTTGGCAGTTATGACTGTAGGCACATGTTATAAAAAAGCCTTTGACCTTTTTTACTAAAGCCTGCCAAATTAGGGGCATTATTTAAACAATCGATTCTATAATGTCATATTTCAAGGTAGACACGTTTACCATTTTTGTTACGCTTGTGTGAGTAGAATAGAACTGACCTCGACGCTTATCCATAATATCGGTATTCAAATTTATTGCCCATCGATCCTAAAACAATATGAAACATATGCTTTGAAATATTTGCTTATATTAATAAATCCATGGAAAGAGAATAAAACAAAACATTACGTGTTGGGAACGATGTTTCTCGATTATGAGAGCGGTGCTCGGACTTTGTTAGTTTAAGGTTTGTTTTGGATCGAATATGCTAATCATCGAACCAAATGTATCACTTTTAAAATGTCATTCAATTTTCTAAAATATGGTTCGTTTTGATAGACATTCTCTTCATTTAAAGTAATTTTCAAAACTCCATTGATCAAGCGCTTGTCAATTTGCAGATCGTTTTCATAGTTCGAGTTTACACGAGTTCCCACGAGTTTACGGTGAGCTAGCAGAATTGATGGGATAGAACCGTATCATGGTAATCAAGTGCTAAGCTAATGACACTGATCACGTCACCTTAAATCTGGACTTTTTTCCGGCTCCAGCAGTTCGTGCATACTTAGCACAGTTTGCAACATCCAAGCTCGTAAAGACCACTGGATTTCAAAATTTCATCCTCGAACCTTAGCCAATGCCCATGTTGGCCTCGGTAGCCGTGCTGATGAATCTATGGAAAACCTTTCACACTGCAGCACACAACATGGGCTGCCACATTCACACACATTAGTCTAGAAAACTAATCTCACCTGTTTCGAGCGCCCCATCAAATTGCTCGCCGAAGGAGATGTGGATCTGCGTCATCAAATGCTTAAGATTCCCACCTTCGCGGTTCGGGCTCTCGGGGATCGTTTCTTGCGCCCGGAGGGCTCTATCGTTTATACTCCACAATTAGAAGCAAGAGGATCTAGAGCTCCCCGCACCTGCGAAGCTCGTCGGTAAATCCCGCCAGTGGTAGTTCTAACCTGCTCGAGCGGCGTCTTCGTCCGGGCGATGATATTACCTTGATATTTATGCTTTAACAAATATGAATTCGCAAGTGTGTGCAGCCCGTGGCATCAACGTGGCGTAGCTGGAGTATTCGCGGGCTGCTCCTCAGTCCTCCTACCTTCGATCCCCACCGGAAGGCGTTTGTAAGTGGGGGACGGTTTAGTTACGGTTCGATGTATGCCACTCCTAGTGGGCAAGCCAATTTTTTCGAGTTCGATTTCTACGCCGAGCCACTCCGGCGCAACCAAGAACTCGAGCTGATACTGCGACACCCTTGGATGTACCCTTCCCTGTAGCTGAAGGTGGTTTAGTGGCAGCATCGCAACAATACTCCACCTGCAATGGCGCTTGATCATGTTCTTCCATGAAAACATCCCAAGCGATCTCCTTTTCCTGCACATACGGAACGTACACCATCGAGCACACACTCACACATTCCTCTGCTGAAATGTGCTGCAAATACCATTCGACCCGAGGCGGGCACTTTGCCGATGATCTTCTTTAGATGCTATACCGATTCGCCATCACACGTTTTGCGATCGCGAAAACCCAGCACTGCACCCGAAGCGAACTTGTTCCACACCAACTCCGCTCACGTCGGAGGGAATGTGTTGGCGCATTCTGCTGCAAAAGTGATTTTCCTTGACTAAATTCGATCAGAAGCCGATGTCGCTGAGAACCGGGTGGCGCTGCAACTACCCTTTCAATAATCTTTCAATAATCGTCACGAGCCACATGTGATCTCCAGTGAATGGCTGGAAAAAGCGTGAATTTAAGTGAGATATGTATTCTTCTTTGAGGTCGGGTTGAATATTCGAGCTCGAAAGGATGCAAGAAACAACACTCGGAAGTCGATACAGGACGCGACATTGAATGGTGTCTTAAAGACATTGAAATACATATAAAGTTTCGTACAAATCCTTGGACAGTAATGAAGATATTCGATCACCTCTCATACCTAAGTTCTTCACCAGCGAAATAAACTAAGGAAGCATAATTTGCCAGAGGTTGTACAACCGTTCCCAGCAAAAGCACTTCGTTTCTTTCATAGTCTTTGGCCAACAGCATTTCACAACCGTTTCGTAGCATCCCCTTATTTTGCTTGGCATCTCCTTGAAAGACAGGTAAACTGAGCCTACAGATACGAACTCTTTTTTGTTGATTTTGTTTTGCTGGATAACATTCGTTTGGCCGCATTAAACCTGGTACCACCGAAGAAGACGAGCCAGGAAGACGACCAAACACGATCTGGTAAAGCGACCTCTGAAAGCCATGCGTGATGATTTATTCCAAAAACCCTTCGGGGGGTCCGAAAGCACCCACGTCACTCATGATTGCTAGGTATGCTAGCTGCGATCGATGTGGCAATGAATGGCGATGATGTCGTTCGGCCAAGGACGTTTTGTGCTCAAAAAGTTAGTACAATCCTAGTGCACAATATCTAACACAATGTTGATGTGAATTCAATTTAACAAAACATGTCAACATAGTGCCATAACGATGGAACTTTGTTTCGGCACCGATGAAAAGCATCGCTGGTAGATAAAGATGGTCCTTTCTCTGTTTCTCCGATTCTATCATCTGCTTTTTTGCTTCGAAACGAACATCAACTGCAGCTAATGACAATAATTTGGAGGCACAACAAGAAAATCAACAGGGAAAACGTCGTCAATCCTCGCACAGCAAACTCATGTTCGATTATCGCATTGTGCAGATCGCGCACTTCACTGTAAGTGAAGTAGCATAGACACAAAAAACGACGCCGCTACTTACGATGTTCCGTAGTACTTTGTGGTACCTTCGTGTTCCTGGAGTGAAGACCATTTTGTTTTTGTTTCATTCGCGCTGGTCAACTTTACGATCCCAAGATCCTTCACGATACGTGAAGATGATCGTGTTGCTGCCGTTGCTGCTGCCGGCGGCCCATGTACAGTCTTGCCCCAGGGATAGATGCCAATTAGTAATGGTAGCATCGGACATACCGCCGCATCATTTGACGTCGGTCGGTTCTTCTGCATTGGATGACTTGTTTTTGCCAGCTATTTCAGCTACAAATCGTTGCAGTTTGTCGCCAGCTGTCGCAGCCGCTCAAACTGCCAACCTCTTCATCCGAGGAAGACATCCTGTATGGCGTCTGAGATTTAGCCGCTTGGCAAAAGATCTCGCTTGGAATCAACGATCAAGGACGTAGGAGGCGATGTGTTAGTCGGCGGAGGGTTTCATCGTTCGGTGACAATCGCGACGATTGTTACGTCCGGCAATTAGGTCAACAATGACCAGAACAATTGTCCAACCTACCGGCCATGGGTGATGGGCGAATCTCTTTTTGTCTCGCATTGACGTTGTCGCGCATCATTCAGCAAGTGAGCCCCGTAGCTCGTAGGGTTTTGTTTTTCTCTAGGTCCTGGTACCGGTTATACCGCAAAAACCACCGTGCCAGGCCGAGGACAAGGTCAATGGCGAATCTCGGTGGCGTGAGCTCGGTGGAGCAACACAGTATCGATTGTTGTTCTTTGCCAGCCGGTGAGGTGTTGCTGATCGCGCACCTCCAACAAACCGCCACGCTAAGCGATCATAAATCAGTGCCATCGATGCCGCACTGGTGCGATGTTGAGCGATGTTGGCAGCCATATATTTTCGGCTCAACCGAGAACCGCTCCGTAAGGTTCTACGTTTCGTTTCCAGCATCTCGGTGCCGGATATTTTTCAACCGCGTTCAACCTGGTTCTGTGCACGAAATGATCTTCGACTCCATTTACCCACTTTGACCCGAAAAGTGTTGCTGGTTTATTGATTGTGCAAACCATAGTATCCATCTCTTCGTTACCTGGATCCCTCCGCAAACCGTTTTTGCTACTGTGTATTTAATTTTGTTTGTACGGTTTGATCTATGGCGCTCACACGACAAGGGAAAAAGACTTCGTAACATTAAGAAAGTACACCGGTACTATATACACATCGTAAACTCGACATTGTCGGTTTTTTCCTGATTTACGATGACCTTGACAATATTGCAATTGTTTTTAGGGAAGATAAACTGAAAAAATTGAAAAATTGTACTTGTTTTGATCCGTTCCTTCACATAATGAGCGTACAATAAGCACATAACAACTTATTACTAATAAGATAATAAAAACATGTAAATAAAATACTAAATGTAAAAAGTTTTTTTGTTCTGACTGAACAATGAATGTTGTAGGCTACCTGGTTCGTTTAGTATTTCATTCTATATATACCACGAAGTTCATTTGTGTAGTAAATAACTAGTTTTTCCATTGAGGTTCTTCTGGGAATGTCATATATACTATGCCACGGAGCCTTTTGCCAAAAGAGCCACACTTTTTTCCTATAATTGATAAAGATTATAGGGACCTTGTTACAAATGTTGTTTATCTTTTTAACAAAATAACATTGCAGAGTACGCGCTTTACTTTTCCTCCATTAAAGTTAATAAGCTGTTAAGCGACGAACTAGAACGAATACATAAGGATATACATATTTGGTTTAATTATTTGCGATAAAGTGAATCGAAAGTCCCCATTCGGAGAATTTATTACCTTACCTGTTTCCTACCTTACCTTACCTTCTGCAGTGTTACTGTGTTGAATACTTGTTAAACTCTTTTGATTTTGTATTTTCAAATGATCATGTGTATTTGCTAGAAGAAAGTCAAGTTAATAGAGTCACAGCATTTATACCAATCGCCATCAACCGTACCCTTTCCGCCAGTTACCATGTATTTCGCTCCCCTAACAAATAACCGCTCAATTGAATGTCATCATTTGCTTTTGGGTTGCACCCACCTGCAAAGAACACCGAATGCTTGTGGGAATCAGTCATTTCTCACGCATCTCAACAAAACCAACCGACAATCCCCAAACAGTGCCTCCGATTGGAGCACCGACGAGGCCCCATCTTCGATCGGTTGGCATTTGTAACAGCTCCAGATTTATTCGAGAAGTCCTACGTCAATCCGATCCGAACCCAACACCGCCGGGCGCCACCAAGGCACCGACTACCGCCGCTGGCTGAAAGAAATGGCACAAAACGCGGCATCTTCCCCACAGAACACGGCATCTGCAGTAAAAAAACGGGGTAGCGCCGCATTGCGACACACTCATCGACCGGTAGCCGGCGACTGGAGTGCTGCGAGAGAATAATGAAGATATCAAAACCACCGGTGAAACGGATCGTTTGAATACCGTTCGACACGGGCGGTCCGATAGGAGCCGGCGATAGGGTTTGACAGGCGAGCGCAAGAATGTGCTTATACAACCCCTACGCCACCGTGGACAACCTTTCCCTGCGAGAAAGAAGCTACCATTGGATGAGTCCGGTAGCAGACAACCTGCCGAAGTTGTTTCGTCTTGTGTTTTTGTGGGCGATGCTGCCCGCGATGGACCGCGGCCGTACGCAGTGCTGGCGAAATCCATCGATCGGTGAAGACGTTCCAATTGTCTGTTGTTCAATGTTGCATCAATGCAAACCGACCAACCAAAGGCCACCGAACACAATCCGAATTTCGACACCAAACGGTGAGTCAAGCTTATCATGCAGACGCCATCGTACTAGTTTTTGCTGCTAGACATTCTTCCGCGATGGCAAGCCTCCGCAGCCCAGCACGGCCGGGGCTACATCATATTCAATTACCACCCGCCACCCATCGGGTGCCGCAAGTTGCGGTCGTTCCTCGAGGAACAAAGGAACTGAATTAAATATGCCGCAAGTATGGGTTGCTGCCAGCTCCAGTGGCGTTGGCACTTTAAGTATTCACTCAATTCTGTACGATATTCACGAGAGATATCGTTTGAAAAAGTTATTTAGTCTTTCACTAAATTTAAAATTTCAATCAAATATCAGAATATGATAGACTTATGTTTTTCCAAATACGTTTAAGTATTGTTTTCTTATTCACATTGCTTTAAAAATCAAACCTTCAGCTAAAACTAGTAATTATCACTACCATGTTACTAGAAATGAGCCAGTAACTATTAGGAAATAATTTAGCTACATTTATTACTTGAAAAAGAGTACTTAGTATCATTTTTTTGAATGCTTCGAATGTCTACTGGTTTTAACTGGAATAAAAATAAAAATTACCATCACGCTGAAACGAAGCAAATGCTACCCATGATTGTATTTGTTCGTTAACTTTTTGGTTGTGTGAGGTAATTTATTACATAAAAATATCACGAAAATTATATTGTATGGCTAAATGTTTCCCAATATCATTATTTTGTATCGAAAACACATAGGTTGCTGTAATAACTGCTGTTTTACACTGATGTGTGTTACAAAAGCAATAATCATCGAAATGAAAATATGCTCTTAACCGATGATTGTTGATTGCTGGTGTTGATAATTAATTGATTAACTTCTTGCTTAGTGTACATATGTTCAAATTATACTTTTCAAATCATGAACGTTTCGAATAGAACCATCGATGAAACAATAGTTGAAATGAACGATACCTTTGCGCTTTTGTATGTGTTTCGTTTTCCATTTGCCATCTTCAGACCTTAATGAAGCCCCTCAAGGTCCGTGTTAAACACTACTTAAGGGTGCTTGGGCCATTTCAAAGACATTTGAAGAGGGTTTCTTTTCATTTGTTTTTACTTTTGCACTGTCAAAAACGATTATGCCCGGTTCAACATGGGCCAACGAGTAAACATTCAATTCGGGTAGAAAAGCAGCAAAATAAAAACTTTAAAATCTATCTCACGGATACCGAGCACCCATCTCTTGCAAGTTACGTATCCGGGTCGACGACGGTGATCACTTACGGCACACGACCGCGAAACATCTTCCCTTCGCATGGAATAGTTTCGATATGTCAAGGACCGATACAAAACGTCGAACAATTCATTCAACGATTCTACAACGATTAATCATTTTCCCTTGCAAACTGAAGCGCCCTGCACTTGACTTCAGGATTGCTTATGTGAATGGATATTTCCGGATGTTGGATGGCAGGTGCTCGTTTGTTCCATTTTAATTTCTCTAGGAGTGGCGGAAGGTATATTCACTTTAAAGATTTTATACAATACATAAACGTGCGTCGGTAAGGATGGGAGTGCCATTTGGAAATACGGTAAACATTATTAACTAAAATACAAGGTGATTTGCACAAAAGGTTATTTCCAAACTTTTAAAGATCCTCAAAAATAATTAAATGGAATTGATAGGGTGGACAGAAAAGTATACCAACAAGATTGTCGAGACGGTTTTATACGTTACTGAAACATCATCTTCATCTTGTCTTCGCGTCATCATGTCATGCAATGGAACGAATCGTATGCGGCATTTACTAAATATCAAGAATTCCCATTTTCAACATGCCGACAACGCGTTGCCGGTGGCTAGTGGATGAGTTCTACCCTCTCTACAAGTGGTGAGCATGATGCGGTAGGTAATACGAAAATGTTTGGGACTCCCTGTGGAGTTTGCTGCATGTAGATTTCAAAGCCCCCCCTCATCGTGGCCAAAGTAGTGAAACTAAGATCCGATCGTACGATCCACTGCATCCTTACGCAAAGTGAATGAACCTTGTTTTCTGGCAAGAAATGTCAAAACCTCCCGAACACTACGCTGCTCTCAATAATCTAGCGAGTCATTGTAGAACAGGTTGAGGAAAATGGTCGTCTCACGGATTTGTACCAACAAATCTATTCCTTCGACAAAACTCTTTAAAATCCGTCCCTACAGAATCGATCCGGAAAGACATCTCATTTTGTGATCGTGAACCGATCATAGACTTATCATACGATTTGATCACTAGGAAAATTAGGCAAACTACAGCGCTAGTCGACCCAGAGCGCCTTGGGGAAGAATCCGGCAACGAATCACGATCTCTAAACCACCGCTAGGTACTAGGGAACATGGGATGGCTTCAAATATGGTACAAGGGGAAACGAGCAAAACGATGAAATATGATGTAAATAACTATATCAACCAGCCCGGAGGTGTTGCTCCGTTCTTAGAGGCCTTCGAAGATGGTACCAGATCGTGGCGATAGGAATTAACCGATGCTTTGCTATTGGTAAATCAATGCAGATGCCATCCGACGATGAGTGCCATCGGACTTGATGTGCCACCATCCTGGGTACACAGAAACGATGCAGCGCGATTCAATTTGGATGCAGCGCTGTTTAAACGGCCTTTGAAAGGTGGTATTTGTATTGCATCAGACGATCGTGCAAGGTTCTTCGTTGAACGATTCATTAATTCAATTCTTCTAAAGCGTAACATGTAAAAGGACCGCGGTGGTTATGCAATAAAAACTGGTAATGTTGATTTAGTGCAACAAGAAACACATTTAATAAAAGTCTTTTTTCAACTCTACTTTTGTTTTTAATTAATTAATATCAAGCCCCATTCTTAATTGGGTTTGTATTTATTTTCGTGTTATTTCATCTCTATAGTCATGAAATATGTACAATTATCTGTTGCATCTACGCAAATATTACAGCATCGATTTTCAGTCATCTAATAACTGCAACCATTTGACATTATATTATACAAAGTGTCAACAGAGATAGAATCAGATATCTCTTTCAGATTTACACTCCCCACTTCTTTAGCCCTTTGCCATTTGACAAAGTGTTAGTTGCTGTTATTTGATGAATGATTTATTACACTCTCCGACGGGATGGCTGCCGCTTATCATTGGCAGCTGCGAATCTGCGGCACGTGCTGATTTATTGTGAGAAGTTATTGAGTTGCAAACGTGCGAAACTCCGTACCGCTGCGGTTTGGTAAAGCGTTTTCCTTGGCCGCTGAGAAACTAACGCATCTGAAAAGCGGCACAGTCAGTTGAAGATGATCTAAATGGTTTGTTATTCATTCGTTGGTTGGCGGAAGCACATCTCAGGCATCCATTCAAAAACGTTAGAAAACAGGGCCGCCTCAACATAACTTGACACCGTTGGTCAATCTTAAGTGCCTTTTGACAAATGATCATTATCAGAATCATTGCAGAAACCTTATTTAGGTGTCGAAGATTGACCTTTGCTGGCAAAACACAGACAACAAACAATGACCCAATCATGGTATTTTAACTTTATTTATTGCATAAACACAATCTCTACTATACAGCGTAAATTAATAATACAGACGCCAAGAAAGGTACGGTTTAGTTTTGGCTTGAAATACTGGAATCTAAGCTACATGAAGTGTTCGTCGCCGTCTGTTCGGCACGCCAATGTAAACGGTAGCAAAATGAGATAACATTTCGGACGATTCGCGCTCTGCGTGCCGTCAACGGCCCTCACCGACGATCGAGATCCCATTAAACTAAGCTGTCAAGCTGACGGTGTTGGTTACTTACAGGACTAAAGAGACACTAACTACTTTTCGCTTTTCATTTCGAACTAAACGAACCGAAGCGTGTTGCCTCACATTGCACGGATCCCTTGCATCACAATACAACGCAGTCTCAGTGGTCTAAGTACTGCATCTACTAAAATTTAAGGTGGTAGGATGAGAGTATGATAATAGAATTGAAAACAAATATGATTAAAAGGAAACAAATGAAAAACAAGTCAACAAATTGAAACATAACAATTACTTCAAAAGTGTTTAGCGAGACAGCAACTGCTAGCGAGCAGTGTATAAATAATATTAAATAAACAGTTGTTGAGAGAGTTGAAAAATTTAGGGTAAATGGCTACTGCCAAATGTCAAATCATTGGAAGAAATCTGATTTTCTTTCGTTTTTACTTCGTACACGATCACCAAAGTGCTAACTGCAGCGCTTTCTCTAGCCGAGCTTTTTCACAAACACGCACAAAGCTCTACCTGCAACGATGGTTGAGGACATCTAGCGGAGACTAATCGAAATATCAATGGCGATCGTTCCATGTAGCATCGTAAGGTTGGTGCCTCCGCTAACTCGGAACACAAATTGCACCGAATGACTTTCTCGAATCGTTGTGGTTCGTCACAGAAGGATTTAGGCGACCGGGAGTAAATGGCCATCTGCTGCGCTGTGGTCACTTATTTCCTATTGTGGGGCGCAGGATGGACACTCTCGTAGGTGACGTCCGCATGGAATCCTTTCTCATCCGCCGTATAGCGGACGTTCTGCACACGACCGTCGGGCAGCAGGATGTGATACTCACCACGCGTAACACCGTTGTCGTGGTTCTGCACGTGACCGAAATCATTTCCTGTGTGGAAATCACGCACTCGATACCCGAAGGCATATCCTTCCGAGTCCTGAAACGAGGAGAACAAGGCCCACCCAAGCAAGAAAGCAAAACATTCCATGTTAGTACGATCGACAACCTTGAGAGAGGTTTCTTCTGAGCTTCTAACTTACATCGTAGTGCTCGTCACCGGCGTCATGGTGATGGTGGTGGTGATGATGCTGCTCCTGGTAGTGATGAGACACCGACTCAACCAGCGGTGTTGCCGGGGTGCTGTGGACATTGATGTGGCGGTACGAGTTCGTTTCGTGGCCGGCTTCTTCTTCGTTAAATTCGTGATGCTCCACAATAGGAGCTGGGGTTGACTTTGGCGATCCTATGATATACGTCGCGTGCGTTGGAGTGGCTACCGTCGGTCCTATCAGATCCGAGTCGGCAATGTCCGGTACCTCTTCCTTGATCGGAGTGTACTCCTTGCTCATAGGCACTTGCAGCTGCGGGTTCATCTGTACCGTGTGGTAGAGACTGTCGTCGTACACAATCTTTGGTCCATGCTCGATCTGTACGGATCGATAGCCCGGTCGGGACGATTTTGGCGTAGGTGTAGACGACTCCGGGAACGTCACCGGAGCCGTACTATCTTGAGGACGCTGCTGTGGGTGTTGGTAGTGCTGCTGCTGTTGATGATGTTGCTGCTGCTTCTGCAATTGCTGGTGATTTCCCATCGCAATCGGCATCTGGAGCAGCTCGTTCAATCCCTTGAGCTGCACACTCGGACGCTGGCCGATCAACGCCGAAAGTGCCGCAATGCTGCTGCCGGTCGTGTCGATCTCATTCGAGTGTGCGGGTGGTCCTTGAGTGGACTCGACACCGCCTCCATGGTTGTAGCTACTATGGTCGTAGTATTGTTCCTGCTCTCGAGACTCTTCTTTTGGATCCGGGACCACTATTTTCATATTCTGGAACGATTTCGCCGGTTCTTTCGGAGGCTGACGGTGCTCATACTGAAGCTCTATTGGGCCGTACGGATTGTCGTATCCTCGACCAGAGCTACCCTCTCCTGATGCCGGGCTCGTGATATCCTTATCGTACGAGATGGAAATACTCGGCTGCACGGTGATCTTCGTGCGGGGCTGCTTCATTTGCACCGGCACCGGGATCTCCTTGATGACGTACTGAATCTTTGGTCGCTCCTTAATGATGACCTCCTCGGGACCGTTGGACAGATGACCCTCGTAGGCATAATGTTCGTTCGAAGATCCGCTGGAGCCCGAACCGGACGTAGATACGGGTGCGAAGAGTGTCGGTCGCCGGTGGTGATAACCCGGTGACAAGTCGTTCATCTTACTGCTCGATTCGCCGGCAGGTTTGAACGTGCTTACGTACTGTGGACTGATGACGAGAGGCTGCGCTGGCGTCTTGTGATAAAGACGCTTTGGACGGCGCAGGTCAGAGTACGACCACCAGGCTTTTGGAATGCCTTGCAGCGTACTGGAAGTTTTGCCACCGTCTCCTGCCTCCAGCTGCGGACCACTCGTTCCCATGCCGATCGCTTTGCTGGGAATGAACCCTGTCTGACCGTTGGATTCCTCTTCGATCGATGGCAGCTTGGTTTCCGAAATCTTCGCACTGGGCACAAACTTGGGTTCCGTTATTTTGGTTGGCCCACTGTACGGCTTCTTCGTTTTCGGCTTCTTGTCACCGAAGAAGTACTTCGGAGTAGACGGTGTCACCGCTAGCCCATCCTGCCCCAACTCCCTGCCCTTGCCGTTCATTCGCTCATTCTCCTTGATCGCTATATCGATCGCTTTCTGCACGCCAGGCGGAAGATCCTCGTAGTTGGCGACCTGCTTCTGCTTTTTGCCCCGTACCTTGACGCGCCGCGACTCCTCCGGGCTCATGTCGCTCAGTTCTTCCTGCTCCGGCTCCAGCTGGCTTATACTTTCACGTTTTTCCTTTCTGCTCCGACCGGTCTTCCTGCCGCCGGCTTCCGGACGCTCGACCACCTCATCAAACACCTTGCCACGTTTGTAGCTGTCGGAGGACGTGAACGGGTGTCGCAAATTTTCCGTAATCTTCGGCGCGCTTCGCGCTTGAGCGGTGTAGTTCTGCGGCGACTTGGCGTCCTCCAGCTCAAACTTTACGTAATCGCGCGGATCCGGACTGGCCGAGCGTCGTTGCCTTTTGTGGGCCGCCGCTGCAGTACCGTTGGCCGGCTCGAGGCTCTCGACCTTTTTCTTCGACGCGACGATTGCATCGGCCAGCTCGAACCGGATGATCTCGCGCGGTACCGGTTCGACCCGTTTCGCTTCACGCTTGGTGCGCACTTCCGGCTCTTGGTCGGCCGTCTGCGATTTGGAGGCTGGGTGAAACACCATCGCATCGGATAGCTCGAACTTGAACACCTCCCGAGGGACGATATCAATACGCTTCGCCTTTTTCCCCGTCGCCAGTTGATGGTGCTGCTGCTGCTGCTGTTCCTGAGGATCCAGTCGCTTCGTTCGGATGGAGGCAAGCTTTCGCAAGTTCTCCATCCGGATGCGATCGTTTCGCTTCTCCTCCGAGTTCTGGTATCGCTCGTGGGCGGCGGTATAGGCCGCCATAGTGGAAGCTTGGGGGACGGGATCCCTTAGGTTGCGGTATTTCTTACGCAGATACGCCTTCATGCCCTGACAAGGAAGTAAAGCAATTACATAACATCTCTACGTAACCTGCAGTGCAATATGAGAACTCTCCCACTTACATTTCGACTCTCGGCCGTCGCCAGGAAGGCTGAATTGGGTCGCCCTAGCTCGAACACATCCTCGAATACAGCGGCCGGTGGTCGGTTGCCAAGCACCGCCAAGGGTACCAGCAGAAGAAGAAACTGCGGAAGAGAAGCACAACAGCGAAGCGGAACAAATCAGAAGAAATGCAAAAAAGAACAATGCCCATCGGACCCACTTTGGCCGACCAAGAGCGAAAGTACCATCGTTTTCATCACCGGCAAGCGTTTAAGGAAGCGATTAAGTGTTTCTCTGCCTAATGGCAGCGTTTCTCGAGCTTCGTGGCTTCGATTGTGCCATGACCATGATCTTCGCAAAGCGCAAAACATCGGTCGTACAGAACACAAAACGGCCATCTCCACCACGTACCAATTACGCAAGAAAATGAGCAAGCATTAAAAGCCTCCACACCATCGGTGCCAAATCGATCAGATCGAGAGCGACGCGTCGATGGAGAAACGACGTTTTAAGCATGTTCTCGGGCCCACTCGCGCACCAATTACCGCGGCCAAACGACAGGCCCATTTGCCACTCCGCACGCCACGTGATTTCGACTGCGAGGTCGGTACGATTCTTCACTTTTAGCTTTTAGCCTTTCGCCCCGACCATGGCCGACGATCGCTTTCTTCTGCTTCCGACAAAGAACAAGGATACGCTCAAATGGGCCAAGCAGGTCATCGCGCACTTTGCAACGGGTTTGTTTGTTCACGGGACGAATTCTCACCCCGAATGCGTCAAACGTGCTGAATGTCACTGTATTTTGGCTTTTAAAGGAGTGCTTGGCTGCGCCATTTGTGACCCCAAGGTGTGCCATATTTCATTCTTTTTTTGACCCCAAGGTGTGCCATTTTTTTCGCACCTTTCGTTTTTCTGCACAACCAAGCGATCTGTTTTGGGGCCTTACTTTCACCCAACTTGGCTGCGATTAACCTTGGTTTATGATGGCGTTGAAAGGAATTTTGCTAAACTTTTTTGGCAAAGGACAGCTTTTACGCCAATCGGAAAACCCGACACCTTTCTTCAGAGAAAGGAAAATGTTCAACATGATGGGAAATAAACATGCTTAAATCCAAGCATACTTGTTGAATACTTTTTTATCTCATAACGAATTTGCTTTCGAGTTAAATCATTTCGAGTCATTTATGAATATAATTTACTAAGCAGAATATAGCAGTTCATGTATTACTTTTGTTATATTTTTCATGTGCACTCCTTTGCTTAGGGTTAAAATCTTGGGTTCAGAGATTCAGAAGGCAATTGTTTTCTCCTCGAAATATTCCTGAATTTGTTTAATCCAAACAACAGTTAAAAAAGTCAATATTAAATTGAAGCCCATTACAAAACGAGTGCTGTGGAAAGATAAGGAAAAATAGTAGGAATTTATTTATTTTATACTATTGTAAGAATGGGTTTGACATGTTTTGTTTTGTAAATATAATACGAAATAATTGAACTGAATGTATATTTTTCAGTCAAACATCAGTCGTTTTCTTAAAAAAACGAAAAGTTGTTTGTTTTGGTGTGAGATCCTATGGAGAAAATTATTCCAGTTATTTTATAATTAAAACATACTATTTTACATTTGAATAAGTACCCATTACTGAAAAAAATGGATTCAAAAATACATATAATCCAACCTTCATGTATTTTCTTTTTGGATTTACGAAATGGTGTAGAATTCCAAGGTTTGTTGGTATCGGAAAAGTACTAGAAAAAGCAGATTTAACGGGGCAGTAAACCTTCAACACTGTAGCATATGTTTAGCAATCGACAAGTTATTTTTGAGATGACACTAACTAGCTGCCAAAAAAGGAAACACATTAAATGAAAAAGACCTTAGTGTCTATTAGTTTACATGAAGCGCAAAGCATTGCAAGTGCTAAAATGCCGTCAGTTAGTGAGTGAACTGTCAAAATGTGCGCAAATGTGTTTTTCCGTCAGCGAGTGAAACATAGATTTGCAAAAATTTGGATGGAGCGCAAAAAGCGGATGGAAAATAGTTTTTGTGATGATGTACAATGTTTGTTGATAATATTTCTGTGAATACATTACCTATCTACAGATTTTTATAGGTGAACAATCCAATCAACATTGAATGCGCTTTTATTTGCATCGGCCTACGAATAGTAACGTCTACACGGAACGAAAAAAAGTGACAGCAAAGTTGATATTTACGCGTGTATTTTCAGTCTTTTACGAAAGGCTTATTTCCCTGTTTCGCAAATGGGGAAAGAGAAATCACAAGAAAGACTACAATATGTAAATAGCACAAAGCAAATCCTGCGGTAGTAAATCGAGGTTTATCTAGTATGATAATTAAATGTAGAAAAAATCTTTACTTTTTGAAAACTATGGGTTTATCTGGTATCAGACATAATTTAAAGCGAAAGTTGATTTGTTGATGCGATATTGATATAATAATATCGATTATAAAAAAAAAAAAACAGATGAATGCTCCGAACCGATCCAACTTTCTGTTTCAAGCCGTACATTTTTATCTTTGAGACTGTTAGTGTTTGGTAGCTAAAATAAGAGGCCTACAATTTTCTCGCAGGAACGCGTGCTGAAAAGCATGTGGTACACAAATATTGTTGTTCGGGCAATTTTCCACCATCACGCATATGCTCCCGGCAAGGTAGCTCCCCATAATCGGATTACATGTATGAACAAAGTTCTATTGAACCACCAACGGAAGCGAGTCTCTCGATTTTAATCACGGTTGATTGAACCTTTTCCTAGCGTGGCTACAGAATTCATGGCTTAAGCGGTGCAACCTTAACTGGATTCGGAAGTCAGAGGTGTTTGAGAAAATCATGGAAGCTCTGGGAGCGCGTGCTCGGTTGGAGCCAGCGATTCTCTGCGATCCATCTCTTACCTCACATATCCAGCACTCGCACTCACGGGGAGCGTATTTTTGTTTCCCCTCAATGTAATACCATTGCGCATTGTCTCACCCACCCGACCATGATTGTGTGCTTGTTGTATGTGCAGGCATCAGCCGCAGCATCGCCATCACAATTCGCATATTCAATTGTATGCTGCCGAGTGCGGGTGTGCGCACGTGAACCACAAGAAGAGGAAAGAAAAGATCGTCGGGTTTAATTTGCAGCGTGAATTTTTGAAAGCAACACGTTTGCCTCTTGCAATCCCCCATTTCGCGCCACGTGCGTATCTTCCACTTGGCCTACCGCATTTCCTTGGTGCTCGGTGTGTGTTTTCATCTAACGAACATTTGTCTGATTTTTCTTTAAAGAAGTCCGCAGCAAATCGGTCCAAAATGTTGTAATAACGATAAATCATTGTCAGGACCATACTGTTCGGAGACTCGGACGACCACCGGCGAGTAATGAATCCCGGCATTGATCAGCTTCCAACGAACTTCCCGGAGAAAAGGGTTTGAAATTGAAAAACAAAAAGTCTATCAATCACTTACGCAGCACTTCCTCATGGTGAGCGGCCCTCCCGTTTCGCTAATCTGCTCACTTTGACGAATTATTCAACACTAAGCTGCAGGAGAAACTCTACGTTTTGCAACAGCAAAATCGCCCGTTTGATCTGTTCCGCTGTTGAAGTGCCGTCTGTCCCCCAGGTCACTCGGAAATCATCACTTGCAAAACGATGCTCACTTCCATCAAAATGCTGATAGCAACAATCCACCACACCACATGCAATCGGTGTACTTCCGGTAGCACCCGAAAACCATCGAGATATCGCCGTCGAAACCGGGTTCGTCGCCTATGCACCTTTGGATGATGTCTTTCGAATTCAACAATTCCCTGCGCAGGGAAAGACGGTAGCACTTTAACGATTGTTTTGCAAGCGCAAAGCTATCCACATGAGGTGATACGAAAAACAAAATAAAAAACGTTTTCTTCCACACACTCTCTTAACATTCACAGAGCCTCACAACAGCACACTGGTTCCAAACATTTGCCCTCTGTCAGCACGCTCCACGATCCGCACTCGTTTACCGCCAAGACGGTACTGAATTTAAAAGAAAGAAATGTTTACTATAAAATCTTTTCTCCACCTGACGCCGGTCGAGTCTCCACCCGACCGCGCGGCCTGCAAAACCCACAGTTTGTTTTTTAGTTTTTTTGCGGAATTTCTTCACTCTGCGCCGCCATCTCACACACCATCGCGCGCCACACTACTCAAGAGACTCCAAAGTGGTCCTCGCTCCGTCTCCCCTTCTTCCCCACGGCACCAACCACCGTCAAGAGTCGAGCATATGTATATACAAGCTATGCTCTCATGCGCTCATGCGCTCGGATGCAATCATCGATGCTTTCTTTCTCACACACTTCAGGCTCCCCACTCCAGCGAGGGGCTGAAGGAAGCCACCCGATGGCGGCTCCCAGCGCACGCCGTTGACAGTTTGTTCCGTATTTTGAACTCCGCGCGGACCCGTGTGGACCCGCGTGAAGCCCGGAAAGCCAGGAACGATCGAAAGGAAAGCGAAAGTTCCGCCCGGGGAATCGCTTTAAATGACCCAACTTTATTCGTCATTTGTTATGAAAATTAGCAGCGCCCCGAGCCGACGCCGTCGGATGAGGTTTGCGGCGGGATATCCGCCAAAACGGTGGGTGATTCAGTTGAGATTTCGATCTAGATTGTCCTGTTGGCTGAGGGAAACGAAGCAAACGGTGAGAGACACGCGAGCGTTGGCCAATGGTCTCTGCTAACGATCGATAAAAATCTTCTGGATGGTAGCGATAAAATCTTCTAAGCTGTACCCTTAGAGCTGCCAATTATGTCACGAGAAAAATAAGAAATAAATATCGCTTTCATTTACAAAAAAGGTTTATTGAGAGGTTTTTTCTCCTATTCATTCTATTAAAGATATTACATAGCACTCATACTGTACCTAGCTTATTATTTTATACAAGAAATACTTCCAGTATATTTATGGCACATACAATTCAATTCAATCTTAATATTAAGTAAATATTATTCTAACATAAGTGAAATGTAATAAATGACGTAATTCCAAAAAATAATGATGAACCATAATGCTAAAGATTTTTTTTTCTACTAATCTAAAATATAGATAAGATTAGATTTTTTAAAGGTTTTTTAAAATGAAATTTGATGTACACTAAAAACTCGACCAATACTGGAACCTCTCCATGGTTCTTCTTCTTCTTCTTCTTCTTTTTGGCGTAACGACCTTGTTGGTCATGCCTGCCCCGTTAAGGACTTACGAGACTTTTTTTACCCTATGTGTACGTGGATAGTCAGTCCTCTCTCGTACAGAGAAGGGTCAACGTTCTCGGTTGGGATTCGAACCCACGCCGTCGAGGTGGTGACCCCGGCGCTCATGGGTCGATTTTCTAACCGGCGCTACCGCTCGGCTGTCGCAGACCTCCACTACATGGTTCTAATAAAAATTAATCTCAATCCGCGTATGTTTGTATCCCTGACCACTACTTTAATCCAGTAACAGAGACATGTGTCAGGGTTTATTAATAAAAATATAAAGAATACAGGGTTAATGCAGCACGAAGGAATCGATGAAATATCAATAATTCAAATATGCCAAAATTGTAACTATCAAATAAGACCTCTCAAAATTACTAAATATCCTAAAATAGAAAGTCATGCTCAGAACTGGATTTCGACCGGTGCATTCTGGAAGTTTTTTAAAAGTTTTGTCGTAAAGAGTGAAAGCATAACTTTACAATACGCGTAAAAACTTAACTGTCAAGTACAGCGTAAAAAATATCATACTTTTCTCCAACACCTTCTTAACCGAGCATCACCGGGGCGTCAAGCTAGTGTTTGATAGAATGTAAATACACGTTATTATCATTCTCAAGATTTATTTAATGTTTTTTTGTTGAACAAAGCAAGAAATAGGTTATGTATTTCTAGTCGTGGAATATTTTGCTTGAAACTCTTTTATCATTACATAGCACTAGAGTGATGTAATTCAGATTCAGATTCATGATTCTGAATGATTCTTTGCGTTTTAGGTTTTCATGAATCTTTTAATGATAGAATCCCAAAAATTGATCAACTGCCAAACTGATGAGTAAAGAATGGCTAAAGGGACTTTATTTAAATTGTCATTGTCGCATGATCCACGCAATTGTAAGAATCATGGAGATGCGTGAAAGATCCATGAAAGATTCATGAAGATTCATTAACGTTTCCAGATTCGAATCCTTAAAGATTCATCAATCCATCTGAAGGAATCTTAGGTGAAAATCTTTACATGGCTAACAGTTAAGGACGTTTATGTCAATCGCAGCATTATTGTTTTCAATTATGTGTGTTACATAGTTTGAAAACAAATGTAGAACAGTGATTCGATTTTCCGGACTAAGCCCGCCTCATGTTGGAAAACAAAGACTATCGAATGAGGACACTCGTTTTGCCAGTAGTTGGAAAATTTATTACAAGTATATCGTTGAACAAAGCAAGAAATTCATTATGCATTTTTAGTTGCCCCACGCAATGTCTAAAACTATCTTGTAATTAAACCTACATAAAACAATAAAGATAGACCAAACCCCTCACTTATCTTTTTCCTATGTTGGCTGTATTTGAAAAATACGAAAAGAGTTTTCAGAGCTTAAAAGATGAGGATGAGTTGTTAAAAAAATGCCTTGACCTAGCTTCTTGGCACGATGTCATTGGCTTCCGGATAAGGCCAAATACCGTCCGGCAACCAGGAAACGGTGTCTTTGAACCAACATCCAACCTCTAAACGGCTGTAATAGCCCCGGTAATGGATCGACCGGCGGCAACCATTGCTCGGCTGCCCTATTCCACCTCCGCGCCATCGTCACCCCGTCGATGCTCATCTGCAGCGGGGCACAAGACCAAGAGGTTCGTACGTAGTGTTTCATTACCATTATTTCTTCATCGGATGGCTATCGTTTCGAGCCGCACTTTACCCAGTTCGCTCGATCGGCTTCTCGCGCCTTCTTGTCCTACTGAACGTGGCCGGCAGTGGTTTGGCGTTACTGCTCTTCCATATCTCCTCATAATCATGGCACTACATTTGTTATTAGCTCTTGTAACGGTTTTGCCGAAGAAACACGGATCGCAAAAGGTACCGGAGGGCCTCTTACGAGATTACTCAACGTTTGTTCCTGAAGCGAAACACAAAAACAAATTCTCACCGAAACAAGTGAAAACAAATAAAGCCAAAAAACACAATCACACGTGCCAGCCAACAGTTTCCCGCGATATCTTGATGAAATCAAACGAGTGTAAAAGAATAAAACGACCCCTTTTTGTCATTCGCAATAATAGATTTTGGACGCATAATGGGAAAAATATGATCGCACTTGGCAGAAAGCTAAGCCATTGCTTTGCAGTCCGCCACAACAACAAGGCGTTTAATTAAAGATTTTCAAATAGATGTAGCATATTGTTCCTCATTGCCGAATGGTTTGAATGGAAATAAAAACAAACGGTGATGGATGGAACGCGCCAAACAGGCTGCTGTTAATTTGCATACCAAACGGATAGTTGATTTGATTGTTTGCTGGAAAATTCAACATCCACCGAGTGCCGTACCGTGTTGGCCGGATGGTTCCAGCCCTAGGACTGTTCGGTGTGAAAACGGAAAACGGAAGCCCCAAAATGCGCTAGCCGGGGTGTTTTTTTTTTTTCTAGCATGTTGGAAGAAGAAAAACACCCATCGCCAAAACGATCACCACCAACAATGGACCGATAGTGCTCGGCAGGTTGAGTTTAATGGCGCGAAGCGAAAGTCGATGATTAATATCAAAAATGGAACCCCGGTTCGATCGCAACCGGTTGAAGTGATCGAATTCGATCCAGCCCATTGGCTCAGTACCGTCGAGCTTCGGCTCATGGATGGGTAACATGATGGAAACACACCAACATAAACCTTGCAAACATTCGCAACATTAAAATAAAAAACATAGCCCAAGAGAACGCCGGGCAACCAGCGGGCACAGAAGAAGTGAAATCAAATGGTGATGGCTGATATTCACTTTTCATTCACGGCAAACGGGAACCGATCGAACAACGACTTCCTAGTCGTCATTGACGCTGACCATAATCGATAGCATCGTCGCGATGCACCGCTTGCGTTACCGTTGTTTGGGTGGGTCGACAGCATGATGCGGCCCACGATGCCACTCCGGGACTGTATTTCGAACACCTGGAACTGTTCCGTCTTTTGCAACATTCATGGATTGATATGTCTTAGGTATTACGCGTAGCTGCTGCATTCGATTTTCCTACAGAAGCTTTAACTTTAATGTAGAGTTTGCGAATTATGTTCAATCAGTTGAATTTCATCTCATAAACTTTTTGAAATTTTATTATTTTTTTTATACATTATAACAAGAATTAAAAAACTATTTTGAACAAAATTTCGAAGAGTATTTCATTAGATTATTTGTCCAATATCTGCTATTCCACTATCTTCGTGATAAAAACGGCCTCGTTAATTCAGTGAACCTTTCAACTCTGCCATTCGATGCTACGACCGCACTATCGGTAATACTTTTTGCTGGTATTGTTCGTGCGAACTTAATGGACGGAGAAATTATATACACCCAAAGCTGCGCATAATACAACCGAGACAATTGTACAGACATCGGGCATGGGTTTGCATACTGCATCGCAAAACGACACGCCCGCCATTCCTGTGGAGACGCCTAAACATCCAAACACTTGCTGCACACCAAACGTCGAATGAAGCGTAGACGGTGAGAAACATGCAAAATGCATGCTGGAACAAACAGTTCCGATCTCACGATAGATGAACGTGCCGAACGGGCGATGAAAGGGAAACGATTAACGTAACAAACACAACGCTCGGCTGTAAGTATGCGGCTAAACGGAATTACTTAACGTAAACTATTGGACTGTCAAACCTCTGGAAAAACAATTATCAATTTCTAATACTGAGTAAAATATCTAATATTGAGTAAAAATTACATTTTAATGATTTCTCACCTACGGCTGGCGAAAAGTATTGTGATGTTTAAATAATTTAAGAAAAAATAACGAAAAAAATGTTAAGCTGAAAAGGTACCCAAGGAAAAACATATTGCCGACTGACACGCAAACAGAGTTATTTTCCCATCTCTTTGAAGCTCCTGTTTTTAATTTTTCTCCCTTATTAATTCCAAGCGAACTAATGAAATGTGTCACTTACAAGCTGTACTTCCTTCCTTCCTTCCTTTCTTTCTCACTTGATAGTTTAATTGTGAAAAAAAAGATCCAATGCCATGATGAAATTTGCATAATCAAGCAACCGAATATCGGAAATACCATCCGATGTATCCGCCTCGAGCAGCCTTGCATCCGTTGGAAGGAAGTTCGATCGGAAAAGGAGTTTACTTCCATTCGCAGTTCGCCAAAGCGACCAGAGCCGGAAGAAAACGTGTATGTGCAGAAAGTCTTACCAGTAAGTGTCGCAACCACATGCAAGTGCGGCTTATCGCATAAGGAACATCCAGTACGAGGGAAGTGGGACCGATACCCGCTGCTCGTACACAAGAAAGTTGTCTAACCGGATCATAGGAACCGGTGAAAATGCAATAACCTACACCGAAACCGGCCTCCAGGCTTAAAAAGCGAGAGTCTTCGACCATCACCGTTGCCATACGGCCGGTACGGGCGTCGACGGAACGGCTCGCAGGCTTTGGGCGATCCTCGAAACTGAAGCCTTCAAGCTATGAGACCGCGAAGCACCCGTTGTGCTTTTCGCTCCGAACCGTTTTCGTTTTCGTTTACAGTCTGCAGCCCTACCCATTTACCGTTGGCTTGTTTTCTTGCTGGCTGAAGGCGGCGGTCAGAGACTGCTGGCCGCGACTTTAAAGGTTAATGTCACCGATTGTGCCGTCGGAGGGCGGCCACCTTGCAGCAAAAGAAAAAACATGTCCACGTAGACGCAATTGATTAACGCTGACAAGCCGTCGAAATGTAATGAGGTGACAGGTTCGACGCAACCGGGGGGCCTCATCTGGTCACTGGATGAAAGAGTCCACGGCTCGCCAGTGCAGCACCTCCGCTGTCAAGGATGTTATAAGATTTCCTTTTTTGCTGCTGCTGCTGCTGCTTCTGCTCTTGGTAAGCACTTTCTGTTTTCATTTGCCTTTGTTCAGCGCGTTCACCTACACTTGCGAGTGGAAAACAGATCGTGGAGCTATCAACGGTTTGGGATTTTTTGCAGCACCAAACTCGCAAAGTGTCTGCACCGAATAACCTTGCAGAGCCTTTCGTCACCTTAAGAACACGCCAGCTGACAAATGCTGTTGCCTCTAGTTGAATAGCAGAAAATAGTTTGCACTGAAACCTGATCGAAAAGTACAACCGGACCCCGGATCCAACAGATCAGTCCATTACGTAAGTGCAACCCAATAACGACCGCAAGAAAGTGCGTGCTGCACACATGCCAGCTCGCTGCACTGCAGGCAAAATCTGCATATGATGCATCGGCACGCAGTGTGCACGCGTTATGGATGCGCCTCGAGCTACCGGACGCGAGGGTATAAGAAGAGGAATCGCAGAAATGGCGCGCATAGGCCGCGTCAGAGGAGAAAACGCAGCCATCGTCGCATGTTGTCATTGGCGGTTCCCGTGGTGGCATTCAAAACTCGTAGTTACAGTCGTGCAGAAAATAAGTCAACAGGGAAAGCAAACAAGGGTGTGATGTTTTCCGTTGCAATGAGACCATTCAAAATTGAGTACCAGTGCTGTGCTTAGTCTAAATTACCTTGGAAAACGAAAAGGCTTTACTAGAATTAAAGGGGCCGTAAGTTCATTTCAATTAACATCTCATCGTAGAACGCATAATTTTAAATTAACTAAAGAAAAACGCATATGTCGTGTCCATGGTTATTTAAATGTTAAACGATATTAAAAAGATAATTTCTAAGAAACTATACAAATTGTAGTACTACTCTCTGCATTGATTCTTCGCAAAATATTCCATGTTAACTGGTTATTTAATCTTTGAATATGTTGCTAACCTTCTTCATCTTTCTTTTTCAATGGCCGTGCGTAAGACTCCAGTCACACACCTACGACTTCTGGCTAAATGTCCTCGATCTATCACCGCGCTATGAGCACCGCCGTTTCCTTGTCTATATACGTAAAGTAAATCAATGATTGTTACTAAAGCTACAGTTGTTTTGCGCTTAATAGAGTCGAATGAATCCAGGACAGAGCTAGGATGTTTGAATGAGCTGCTACCATAATGGCAGACTACCCAGTCTTAGCATTTACAATGTGACAAACAGAAATCTGGATAACTGAAAACAGGGCAGCCGTCCGGTTATACGATCAATTTTAGAGCACTGATGATTGTTTATCACGCCTACATTGTGAACCTGCCTACGAAATATGTGCAAAAAGACCGTCAATTAAATTGACACCAAGCGGGGCAATGAACAATAGAGTTGCAAAGGCCAGAATTTTGTCAACCGACTGCTCATTTTGCAGTTGTCCGGATTTTCGTTGATCCCACTGTAGGTCTTATGAACAAAAATGTTTGTACTTTCCCTTAAAGTTTTTGAATATGAAATGTCAACTTTCAATCGTTATTTTAAAACGCTATCCAATAATTTATAGTTAATTATAAACAATAAGAATGATTGTTCTACAATGGCTTACCTCTCCGATGGACTACCACTGCTAGTGACTACACTTACAAGTCTCTTCGTCACGCACTGTAGACCAAGGTACATGCGTACCGGAATGCCCAGCTCATCATCCCGATATGGTAGTCTAATCGCGGAAGCACTGCACACTCTACCCGGGAGCCGGTTTGTTTCACTTTTAATGAGACCTACTCACATATAATTTGCGACGGTCCTCCGTATGCGGTTCCAGCCGGACCGGACAACCAGGAACAAATCGGTAACGACGTTCCGCGAAGCCCATTTCTTCCAATTGCCTTGCGAGCCGCTGAATCGCACCACTCCAGAAGGACGTGACTGTGGATGATGCACCAGAAATGGAGCCTCTAACGTTGGGTCAAACATTGTTGAGGAGCACACTGTGCACTCATGGTGAGAAACTAATCGTAAACAAATAAACAAACCACACGATTGGACAGACAAAATCACATCGGATCGCCACTCGAGGTTCACGGTGGCGTCGAGCATGGCGTATGCGTCGGCCTCTGTCTGCTTCGTCCAGCGAAGAGGAGGGTTACCAAATCTCGCACCGACACCGTGCCGAGCCGATCAGGTCGATCAATTGACGTAACCGGTCGATTGAAAAATCATATCATCTCGCCACTGGAGCAAAGCAATTGGGCCTCGGCGCTGTTTGCCCAGCGAACGAGCACAATGGGGCTCACGAGCAGCGATCTCTGGAAGCGTCGGTGTAAGTAATACTTATCAAAATAAACCGCATCGCTACCGGCCTGGACTAGGGCCAGCTGTGCCAGCATGTGCCGCTCGGATCATCGTGTACCATAATTTGCAATTGGTCAGATGGTTCCATCGGCGGATCAATGGGCGATACGCTCTCAAACAACCTTTGCGGCACTCATAACTATTTCTTCTTCTACCTTGACTCCTTCTCGTTTTATCCACCGATCACCGCAAGATTTGATCTGTAGCACGTACAGTAAATATTCACGGTGGATGCTTTTCGACGTGCTTCTGTTGATGATTCGCGGTTTATAGTGTACAGTGGGTCGCTGGGATGAAACGAGATGGTCTCCTGTCAACTGAATAGAAATTGTTTGTGTGAGTATTTCAGTTTTCAGCGGACATTTCTCGCCTTTCTGGGACACGGCCGTATCGAAGCGCCACAAATGGGACCCAAGGACGAGAAAAACGATTATGGGAATCTATCACTCAGCCTGCAAATGCATAACACTTCCGCTATTATGCATGCTAGCCAAGTAAATCGCTTTCTTCGTCATCGGTTGACATGACCCATTTCCTTTCTGACATTCGTGGGAAGCTCTTTTTGTCGGCAGCATTGAATGCCATATCTCAGACATTCGTTCATATGATTGCCATATCTCAGACCATTTTTCTCACAGATTTGCATGTCTTGTTGTGCTATGAATTATGAGTTGCTTTTTTAGAAGTTGAAGTTTTATCTAAGATCTGCTTAAAATAAATAGGGGGATTCACCCATCGGTGACCTAAATGTAATGATACAAATAATTTTTTTTCTCTCCTCAATATTTATAATACCAATATATTTTACACTTTTTTGTTACCTTATGATTAGATGAAACATCTTCATAATCACAAAAACCGTTTCACGACGTACCTATCTTTAACGATCTTATAGGAAAATTCTGTATTCTGAAGCGGTATTTGGTGTAGCACATTCTTATATTTTTAAAATTTAGAATGTCTAATAGCAAAGCCAGTTTATATTGAATTTTATATATCTTATACGTATATGTAATTTCGCGTTTAAGAAAGCCCGCGATAAGGCCTAATGATAGGGAGGAAATGTCCTAAGAACAAAAATGTCAGTTTGAGCATGTGGGCTCTAACAATACGGCAACGTCCGTCATACCTTAATAAATAAATAAAATAAAACTTCGCGTTTTCGATTCATTGTATTCAGCTCACCGTTATCAAAATGTTAATACTAATTTGGAAAAGTTGCGCAAATTGTATTTTTTTTTTTTATTTCTACGAATATTGGCTTATCGTCCGCAGCCTTCATTCGGTCGTTAGGACACTTCTATAACTGTTGCTATGCCTTGGTGTATAACCAATATTTTTGTAGTAGATATAAAATTGCTGTATATTTGCGTGTATAATCCGTTTCCATCCAATATTACGGCTTCGGAAAGAAGAGGTGTTTGTTTACACGGGATTTCCTACTTTATATTTATTGTATACCAATTGTTGTTTCTCTTTCATCAATATCATTCGTAGGACAATAATTAATTTTAATTTTCTACAGTATAACTTGGCATAAATGAGTTACAAACAATTTAAAAGGATTGTACAAAAGCAAAAAAACCAGAATGGCAAGTAGAATTCTTAATTTAATGAAAAGGGATGTTCAATAATTGTAATGTTATTTAAAAATTGTTGGGTTGGTTTATACAAGATTGATGTTAAAGACACAAAATTCCGGTTTCAAAAAAAATGTAACACAGATTACTATTAGTTTAATAAAACCAACAAACAACTGAAACCATCTATGTTGTAAATGAGTCTAGGGCAACAAGTTTGAACCATTTCCTTACTGCCGATCCGATGCGTTTGAATGGAAATCAATTTACGATGACTTCCTTAATGCCATCCTTAGTTGGTCGTATCATCCCTACCAGATACGGCCAAACCTCTACAAGGAATATCGTGTTAAATTGTCGGTATGCTTTAAGATGCAGCAGGGGAACGCGGTGCGACGGGAACGAGAAAGGCAATTTCCGGAGAGCCTTCCGTGCAAATCGCTGCATAAATAAAATAATTGAAGCAACCAAACATGTGCGTATGCCATAATTTCGATGCCGGCGCTACCTGGAGCAGTCTTTCATACGAACCCGACCAACCGCCATCGATAGCAGTCAATGTAGCCAACATTGATTACGTATGGCGACCGCGACGCTTTGCGCTGATCGTATCGCAGCTGGGTGCTTTTTCCTAGGTGTACCACCGTGCGTGCGTGCTCAATGCCACCGTGCAAGTATCCTGATGGCCGAAGATGTCATGCCGCGTAGGATTGTGCCGATTGCGTAATCCAGGAGTGGGCAATCGAAAAGTGTGCAATGTCTTCCAATTTCATCTTCATTGCTGCATTAAAGGGAAAACATGATGCTAAAACATGATACATGTCATTCATGTGGTAGTGAATGTCAAACTGAGGAACCCATGCATCAGGTTAGCCACCCCTGGCGTAATGGATCCGGTGTCATGCAGGAAGGCCATACTTCCGATTTTGCGATGCACAGGAACCTTGCATTTCCAACCGTTTTCGCGCGACGAAGGTGACACTGAAACGATTATCGAATACGCGAAGGGAAAATGATACAACCATCAGCAGGTGACGAGGAAAACGGGGAAAGTTATGAACATTAATGCTATCGATCGATGGGGCCTCGCGATCGACACGTGGAGAGTGGACGAGACTGACACACTGATGAGCGTCATCGGCCGCCAAGGGACACGGCGTCCGATCTCTAGGAAGTCTGATCTGAATGCTAAATTGGAATGTGCGCCATAGGGCTCGCGGCGGGCATTGATGCGCATTTAGCGCTCACCTCGGCCGACCTCCGCTTCAATGGACGGGCAACAATTATGTGTCGTGATGAAATGCACAAGGGAGAGAAGATGCTCGAGCTGCCCGCCGGCACTAAACGGCCACTTGATCGCTTGATGGTCGGTTTTGGATGATTGTTTTGATGATCGCGCGCCACCAACGAGCCCCGGCAAATGCTCTTGGCGCACAATGTTACTTTCGCCGATGAGGACCGTACACAATGGCCGCGGTAACCGAAACGCCATGGCGACGCGGCTGATCGGTTCATCAGATCGGTTCGGAATCGATGGCACGCTCCGGGGAAGCGCTCAGAGGGCGCGCGCAGCGGTGGCTTGCACCTTGGCTGGCGCCCGGCTGGAAGTCAACGATTTCGAGCCAAAATGTGTTAATAAATTGTTTTCTATAATCTTCCACTTTTCCCGCCCGGCGTGAGACACATTACGCGGCAAGGTAGTTATTGGGGGGATCTAAGGCGTCATTAATGTTCGATTATTAGATAACCATGCTGTTGACTTACTGAACTGTTTGTTTTGCTCCGTCGCGAAAGGTGTCCGAAGAGCACTTCTTGTTATTTCTTTTGCGCACGCAGACAACAGCAAGGGGCTTTCCTTGCTTCAATAGCATTTTGAAAACGTCGATCTCATCCATTGATCATCCGATCAAACAATTGTATCGCCATTATAGCATTTACATTTATTTGTAAACAATCTATCCCGTTGAGTGTAACTGAATAGACTTTTAGTTAAATATGATGTCATGAGCAGAAAAATCGATTACATCAATTAATTCGAAATGCAACATGCAAGATTGATTTGAAAAAAAACGTAATTACAATACTTATTTGCAATAAGGTTTTGTTTCTAAGATTATTTTAAAATTCAGCATAAACAAAACAATATTAACTGTACAAGACTAAATAATTAATGACAAATTTGCCAAATAAGAATGGGATATCAAATAAGATTTGATATATACCAGGATTGTTGCTTATCTGAAATAATACATACAGTGGCGGATTTAACTATGCGCGGACTAAGTGGTCGTGGGGCGGCCCGAGCTCGCAAGGGGCCCCGAAATATACTTAAACAAATATTCTATAGAATACAAACACATACAAATACAACAAATATTCTACAGTATACTTGAACAAATATTGTTAGAATTCATCAACTTTCCCTAATGATCGACAGGTGAGGAAACGAAATGGAATGGGCTAAATCTAACAATAAAGAGTAATTTTACTGTATCCTATAGAAATTAATGCTTAGAATCATAACGATATAATATCATGATAGTCCTCTGTACAATTAGAGTAGAAGTTTAACGAAAGAAAAACATTATATAGCTAACGAATTGGAAACAAGAGTGTATTTGCTTCAAAACAACAAGGTTTAGAACGAATAATCATTATTCGTCAAAACACTTTTCGTTAAATAGGAAATTTTATTCTTCTCTTAACTTCGATTACAGTTGTTAGTAAAAAGAGAAGAAATTGGTACAAAATCATATTTTCTTAACAACTAATTGTAGAACGAAAACCAAGAAAATTTGCAGGATCACGTATATCAGCGATCAGACTAAAGCTTTTAATAAGCTTTCGAAACCCCGTTAGATAAGCTTAAAGCTTTTCGCTCTTTCTTTTATGGGATCGTTCCCGGTCTCTGTGATGTTTTTATGGCGTGAAAAGCTCAATCTATGTCAGTTGTAAAATTCCGCAACTTAGTTCTCGTTCTCGTATTTTGAAACTGTTCAAGATGGTTCCAAGAAGGAAAATGATTTCAATCCATATTTCAGCGATTGTACACACTTGTTATTTAAAACTAGACAAGTTGACTCAAAATACTAATAAATGGACTTGAAAATGAATGAAATATTTTTGGAGTTTTTGCGTTTCCAAAACATGTTGACCAAAAGAGTGATTATGGAAACCCAAAATAGACGCGCAATGTAAGGACGATGGACTTCAAACTATAGTGCAGAAACGATGAGATGAAAGGCAGATTTGTACACCAAAAAACTTGTTTGAGTTCGGAGCAACATTTCTTTCAACGTGTTCAATTTCTGCATACACTTGTGACTTTAATATGCATCTGCATGTTTATTCGCTTAGTAACAACAGAAAATAAATAGTACAAAATATAACAAATCCAGTCTAATGAAAAACATATGCGCTCAGTTGGTGCTTCTTCTTCCTTATCCAAAACATATTGTCTAGCCAGTAACCAACACAACACCCTACGAAGCCCTCATTTATGATTCTCTTTGTTTAGCGGAACTCCATGCTCGTCAATTTCCACCGATGGCACTAGTGGCGGCTTGAATCCTCCGTACTCGATGCGCAAGCTCTTGCCGTAGCTGGGACTGCGACGGAACTTCACGTCGCTCTTTACCGCCCAATGATCCTCTAGCAGCGGTGTTGGTCCCACATAATCATCCTTTACGATGGGTTGATGATGGACATATCCGAAGTTTCCTGAAACATTTTTATAGTTAAAATTCATTAACTCCGGCCACAGTTACGCGTGGATGTATTCTATACCTGCATACGTTTCCCCAGTGTATGGAATTCCATAGATCGGTTGCGACTTTTCTGGTGCATAGTGTGTCTGGAAGTTCAGATGATTTCCATCCACCAACACCGGGTTCGAAACCGAGGCGCCGAAATGCAAATCATTCTTGGGATGGTGATGATGGTTCGTATGGTAAACCGCATGCTGCCCAGGCATCTCTACTATGGACACCTTAGGATGATGATGTGATTTGGGGAAGAAGTGGTCGACAAAGTGTTTTTTCTTTTGCGCCAAGAACTTGCCCAAATCGAAATGCTCGTGGTGCACCGTCTTGATGATGGAATGCGTCGGTTTGGGCTCGTGAACCGGAAGTGCGATATACTTCTCGACGGGATACGGAATCGGGATGCCCACGGGCACCTCCACTGGATAGTGCACCGGAACCTGCACCGGGACCTCTACCGGCACCTGTACCGGGTAAGGACGATCGACGATTTTCTCCACAATCTTCTCCACCGGGTAGGGACGGTCGACAATTTTCTCCACCGCATACGGCACCGGACGATCGACGAATTTTTCGACAACCCGTTCGACGGCCACTGGCACCGGAACCTGCACGTGCTTCTCGACAACCCGCTCGACCTCGACCGGCCGATCGACCAGCTTTTCGACCACCTTCTCCACTTGAACCTCCACCGGATACGGTCGATCGACAATTTTCTCCACCGGATACGGCCGATCGATGTACCGTGCCACCTCAACCGGCACCGGCTTTTCGACAATCTTCTCGACGGTAACCGGCCGATCGACAACCTGCGTCACCGGGTAGGGAACCTGCACCTCTTGGGTGACAATCTTCTCCACCTGCACCGGCTTCTCGACGATCTTCTCGACCGGCACGTGCACGGTCACCTTTTTCTCCACCGGAACAGGTCGATCGACGTAGTGCGTATGATGGACGGGCTTTTCGACGATCCGCTCCACCGGCACCGCCACCGGAACCGGCTTCTCCACGAACACCGGCTGCTGTACGATGCGTTCTACCGGTTTTTCGATGAACACCGGTTGCTTTACGATCCGATCGACAGGTTTCTCGACGTACACCGGCTGCTTGACGATCCGCTCCACCGGTTTCTCCACGTACACCGGTTGCTTCACGATGCGATCGACCTGTTTCTCCACGTACACTGGCTGATGGATGATCTTCGTCCGCGCCCCGTACTGACGTTGGTTCGGTTTTTCCTGTTCGATCAGAATGTTCTTGATGTTGAGGCTCTTCTGGACTTCCACCACGGTCCGTTCCTTCGGAGCCACTGTCACGCCACCGTCCACACAGTCGTCGTCCGGACGTGACCTGTCCGCATTGGATAGCCGCAATCCCGCTTGAATTGGTGCCAGATATCGTGACGATACCGGTTTCGGAGTCACTCCACCACCCACACCCACCGGGAGTGGGCGTGCCGTGGTCGAGACCAGCTTCTCCGACGAAGGTCCTACCGCTTTGTACCTCGTACTCAGGCGGGCCGCAGTTGATCCTCGAACGCGCGTCACCGTCACTGGTTTGATCGTGGTGACTTCCTGCTTGGTGATCAGCACACCATGCTCCTTTCCATCATCGTCGCACGGTTCCGCCGGTTTGCTGGCCAAGATTGTCGTCTCCTTCAGAAACTGACCGTTGTTATGGTCGTCCGATTCGCCCAGAATTTCCACATTGATTTGTTTGAACGGTGACCGATCTTGCAATCCGTTTACCGAGTGTAAGGTGCGCACACCACCAGACTCGGCCGTGTCACTATCGCCAACAACGATCGGTTGGTCGGCCAAACTACCCGGTTGTGCCAGGCTGTTCTGTACACGCTGGCTTTCGCTTGGAACGCTGTCTTCCGCCTTGTCGCTTACGTTGAAGGCGGTTTCTACTCGCTCCGTAACAGCACCTTCCTGTGCGTTGTTGATGTCCACCACATCCTCGTTACTGACCAAATTCTGCGTGCTCGATACCAACTTTTGGATGCCAACCGCGTCCACATCCACCTTCCCACGGTTAACGCCCTCCAGCGCTTCCTCCGTTTCTTCCTGCTTCGAATCGATCGGCTCCTGTTCCTGGCCCAACGGTGTTCCGATCGACGGTTGCACTAACGTAACGAGCTGGATTGGAACCGCATTGGGGCTGTACACAATCTGTCCGGATACTGGATCGTTTCCGGAAATGCTGTATCTGAAAGGAGAATAAAACTGAAATTGGTTAACACTGTCCAATATAGTTTTGGTATCAAAAACATATACCCATTGACATATTGCTGCCTTGGCTGGTCGACGATGTTATCGGTGTAGTATACGAAATAGTTGCTGCTCGGTGAGTTGTTGATCAGATGCTGATAGCGCACAACGCCGTGCGGTAAGGATTCCGGATGGTAGATCTGGAAAGGTTGGACAGTTGTGAAAGTTGCCACAAAACGCGAAAACGGAAGATACAAAAAGCAAATGCGTTTGGTCCAGCCGTTGGGTCCCGATTTCTTACCTGCTCCGGTGGTAAAATCGTTGGAAGGATGGCCGACTGCGGTGGCTGATCTTGAACGTGCGTCCCATTGCTGACATCGACGTAGGAAGGTGCAGCTCGAGTCTCTATTCGTAAGATGCACGCAAAAACTAATCCCAATGCCACCAGCATCCTGTTTCATTCAGATTCGACCTACAGTAGAATCGATCAAACGGGGGAGAGAAAACAGAGAAATGGCAAGGAATGGTGTAAAAATTGAAAGAAAAGTATAGCAATCAGAAAGTCGCTAGTAGGGCGCTCGGCATGAGTAGGATACGTTGCTAAACACTGGGTACCGTCGAGGCACGATAGGCAAATTATATACCCACCCCACAAGCGTATTCTCGTCCGTCGACGTGAGATCAACCCACGAGGTTAACACTTCAAACATTCCGGACGCCAAAAGTGCTGATCGACAGAGAGACGGAAATTAGCTTCGATTATGTTCACGTACTTGTGCTTTTCTGTACTTTTTGCCGAACATTATCATATCCAACTGCACGGAGCGGTGAAGGAAGAGTCAAATGTTTCCCTGGTGCCAAAGAACAGAAAGGAAAACATGATCGTAGCGAATCGGGCAATCAGACAAATGTTGCCTATGGCTTCCAATCGGTTAGAGAGCACGTAATGAGGTTTATTAGCCGTAAACATAGGCTTGCTAAGCTGCAATGGCTTTTGGACTAAGCGCTAGTCGCTTGAACAACGTGCTTTTTGTCCTTACAATGTAGCGTCGGCGAAGCGAATGTTAAAGTTACCGTGTATCTATGTACAACTATGAAAGAATGTTTAGTTCTAAAAAAATATTTTCACAGTTTTTCCATTAGTATTCTGTATCTAAATAATCAACACAAAGGACACTGTGGAAAGAGTTTGCCATTCTACTGCTAACTGAACATTAGTTCATTAATATCTGCATGAAAATATGAAAGGAATAAAATTTTTTACAATTTTGCATGTCATTGAAATGTAACTTATCTTGCTTATTTTTTATAATACAGCCATCTTTTTCATTTCAGTTTTGTTAAATCCTATTTACATAACTTGTGCTTATTTTTATTCTTTGTACTAGGGTTCTGTTTTATCTTTTCCATCGACAAGTTTTATTCGTATAATCCGTCCATTCGATAGTTATTTGAATTGATTCAACATATTTTTGGGAGAGGCAATTGTCAATATACAGGAATTGCAAGTATCAATTAATCTCGTAAATTTTGACGAACCGTAATGATTCGTTATTCATTTAAACTTCATTTCAATGATTTTTCATTTGATTAAAACTTATGTTTCATCAAAAGTATATGAACTTTCAAAGATACATAGATCATTTGACCAAAAACAATGTCGACCCAACCTCAAGTTTGTTCAGCTACCGTATACTCATTAGTATTTTTCCATATAGATGCGTCGATTTAATCCGATTTACGGTTGCTATGAAAGCAAATCAGTAACTGTTAGAGCAGATCAATCTAGCCATACAAACAACTCCATAAATCTAAACAAAAATTGTCTGTCCTACCTTTTCGTTTCTTACGTTCTGGATTATGTAGGAAACAGTTATACATCTGATCGATGGACATTGAGTAGCATAACAAACCGATTCCGATCCAAATTGAGAAGAAGTTTAACGCAAATCAAACGTTATTCATCCATCCATCAATCCGCCCCGCGATCGGAAAGAGATTCAAACTAAGTGGCCGTGGAAAGTTTTTGAAATATTAAAAACGTTTTAAATCCCTGAACCACCTGAACATTAAAAAATCAAAAATTGCTACTTATTTGAATAAGCGCTTCTATGACGTGCCAAAAATGATTGGAATTGTTAACTTTTATTTTGAACCAATTTGTTTAAACATTTGCTGGGAAACGATTTTCCACCTCTGGCTAAGCCAAAACAAAAATAAATTGGCGACACAATCGTCGATAGCGAGGTAAAACTACGTTTCCATTTCCTTGGTCCAAAAACGGAAAATCACCGTAAAACAATCCGATCGCGCTGCGTCCATCTGTTACCACCGATTTCCGGAACTGGTAACACGGAGGCGCCAACATTTTGCAATCACGTTACACAAACGGAACGGGCTTACGCACCGCTAAAGCCGCTGGGACACTTTCCCTTCGCCGACCTCCGGGGACCTTAGTCGGACTCGGGAGAGCCGAACTCGTGAGATTTCGCTCCTCGATAACGAGCACATCGTTTGCAAGCGCACATCAGCGAAGGATGACAAGCGCCCAAAAAAGGGATTTCGTGTCGGTCTGATAGGCGGAGTCGGAGTTGGAGGTAAAAAAAAAGGGGAAAAAACGGTCCCAACCATGAAGATCCCCCGCCATTCTTCACAGCGTGAGCATGAGTGGATGTCTGGCCAATTAGTCTGGTCGTTTGCCGGGTCGGTCGTTAGCGAAAGTGGTAGAAATGACCTATCAAAAGCATCCCCGAAAACGTACCCGTTCGATGGGAACATGTCCGTGTCACATAGGAAAGTTTTGTCCAAAGCCACAAGAAGCATCTAAAAATTAGGTTCATTCTTTTTTGTTTTTTTTTCATTCATACAGACTTTACAACAAAGTAAGAAGATGCCCTTATCACAAATTTTAAAAACTATGTCTGATGCTCCCCAGACTGATCCGTTTTGTTGGATTAAATTGTTCGCAATTGAACGAAATTTCTATTCATTGCTAGTGAATTTATCAAAAGAAACATCCCCACCGCGCAGGTCTTTCATATAACCTATTCCCCAGCTCAAAACAACTTTCACCAAATGCTGCGCCTGCAGCTGACACGAAATCGATTAGTGCACAATAAATTGCATGCAAAATCTTTCTGCAAGGCATTCCGAATTAAGACCGAAATATCCAATCATCTTAACCAGGCCTGTCGCTGCTTGTACCTTTCACGTGGTTGAAGAGATCCCTCGCTGGCACGCTCATAACTTTGTTGCAACCGTCTCGATTGTGTTGTACAAGTGATGGCTTAACAATGGAATGTCTTGGAGGATTTCCTTCTCTTGGATTTCCAACAACTTCATTCAGCGTGACAAGTAAGAAGAGCATCGTTTATTTAAAGGAACATGTTGAGGCATTCGTAATCCTTAAAATAAATTAAAACAGCTAGCTTTCCATTGCGCGGGCACTTCTTGACTATGATCAGTGCCGTTTGTACATTTCATTGCGATGTGTTTCCTGTGACGAACCAAAGGACGCGAGTCGACCAAACTTTCTATCCTCCCGTGAATAAACATAATAATTTATTAAATGGTTATTGGCCGCTTTTTAATTTCGCTGCACACGCTTCATTAACCGTTTTCAAGCCGATGTTTATATCCGGTACCTATCTCGGGACGGACACCTGTACATATTCCTGTCACTGGCACTGGCACCAAGTGCAAGTCGTTAACGTACCCAGCCTGGTCGTTTCCAATTCTCTAGGTGCATTTGTCCATGTTCATGTAGCCTCGGAGTATATTTTTCTCCTGCTTCAGACACCCTCAAACGGCTGGATGAGAATGTTGAAAAGCGACTATCACCCGCCCGTAAAGTCGGCATGGCTAGACCTGCTTTGGCATGGGAGTGCAAATATCAACAGATCATAAAATGCAATAAAACCGAACAGCACCCCGGGGCAAATTTGTAGTTGTCTTCATCGAAGGGCGTCGTTGGCGCTAACGCAAGTCATGGCTTAAGATAGTCGATCCGTAACTATCCTAAGCCATCGTGCTATTGTTCTTAACAGGGAACATCGAAGGAAAAGAGTTGAGCTTTTATACCATGATTATGTTTAACTTACAAGAATGTCTCTGAATTTATGGTGCACAGAACATTGAATGTTCGTGACGATTGGACTTGGTTGGACCTTTAGCACCTCCAGAAAATAAAACGCCTTTCGTTATTCAATGCCACCAAACGCTCACGGAACTGTTTGTACTATCCGATTTATTTGTCTAACGGAAACCGTGTAACACGCGCCATTCGTGCTTACGCAAACGTACTAAAGCCGACGTGAAAAGATAAACACAAACATGGGCCGCCTCCGAAGCTCCAAGACGAAGCGCCCCGCGGCGTGCTTACCGGGACTGACTAGACCCGAAGCCCGGACAAACATCGTTATTTTCTACTACACGCCATTTACTATCCCACCAAAGCACTTTCCGGCCTCCACGAAAAGCTTCCGAGAGATTGTCACAATACTCAACGTAATGCGCGTATAACTTCACGGTAGATAACGTATCTGAGATGAAACAAAGCATTAAAAAAAAATGTTAACCTCAAGAAAAACTATCTGGATTCCGGGGGGAGTTGAAGCTGCAGGACAACACAGCGTTAACCACCCACTTCCAACTGACTCCCTTAACCCTTAATGGCGCAAGATGTTCAAATCGTGAGCGGCAGATAAGAAGAAATAGTACTTTATTAAGCCGAATTAGTAAAAGAAGAGTACTGAAAATTAAGAGAATGAGTATTAAAAACTATAAGAATTGTGTTAGAAAAAACCACAAAATCTTTATGAAAGTTGATTCCTTGAGATGAATAACATTGTAAGCATCAAATAAGCCTTTGACAATTATATTATATTTTTTTCAAAATCGTAACTTGATTTAGACGGGGAAAATAAAAGAAACAATATCAAACAAACGAAATACGAACAGAAAAATTTACAAAAGAGTAATTTTCAACACTAATGATCAGTTTAGTTCAGATATGATATTTTGTTGGGACGTGGATACTATTTAAAATGTCAACATAATAAAAAAAATAATCATAATAACAAATTGTGGTTACGACTTACTTTACGAGTAAATCAAAGTAAATCAAGAAGAAATGTTCAAGTATTCATGAAATATTAAAAATTTCTTGAAAATGGCAGCAGTGAGAAGTTTATTTCCAAACAGAAAACCAATAAATTAATTTCGTTAAGGTAGAGTTGTCTTCTTCTTCTTCTTCTTGGCGTAACGACCTCTTGGTCATGCCTGCCCGTTAAGGGCTTACGAGACTTGTTTCCCTGTTGTACGTGGATAGTCAGTCCTCTAGTACAGGGGGGTCCGGTCTCGGTTGGGATTCGAACCCACGCCGTCGAGGTGTGGTGAGCCCCGGCGCTCATGGGCCGATTTTCTAACCGACGCTACCACTCGGCTGTCGCGGACCCCAAGGTAGAGTTGTGTGTAATATATAAATTGTGCTTGATTTTCCAAAGTGACCAAAATTATTCCGTTAAGGGTTAACTGATGGAAGGAAATGCAGCGTATGGAAAAGAGAAACTGTATAAAAAAGTCACAAGTAAAGTGGATGATAAGTCCAGCCTAATGGGGGTGAGAAAAAATAAAACCACGACGACAAGGTACAATCGAGCCCGAGTCACACGTAAACTGGACACGACAGGTGTGGGATTTTGGGGTGTAAACTGTGGCACAAAGATTGGCGTGGCGATTTTTCCGCGTATCTCAGTAAGCGGGGTCATTATGCTGGGAAATGCGGATGAACGGCGTGGAAATCCGGCCGGCACCCATCTTACCGACGACCGGCCACATTCGCCAAACACTTGATAGACGAGGAAAGTAACGAACGAAACGAGATGATGACAAAAGTTGCTGCTGCGCTGAGTGAGACCGTAATTTCCCGGCGAAGCTTCGTACTGCCGATAATTTTGTTTGCTCTTTAAAATGTAGTTTCTCCCAGATGCGCACGGTAATGGCTCAAACCAGTTCCCTACTAAGCATGGGAGCAAAACGGTCGGGTAAAACGATGTCGGTGCGTAATGACAGCCATTGAAGGTGACAAAACTGAAACTGCCCAGACATAAACTTTACGGTACTGCTAAGTGGTAGCGAGAAGGGGTGCCAGTTAAACAGTGGTATTTCTGTGTATAACACATGATGATTGTCAGCTTCCGAAATAATTTTTATATTTTAGCATGCAGCCAAGTCGATCAAGCTCATGCAATAAAATCAAATGCTATAACGGCGTCCACCTGGCAAACGCATTGGTGCCACGTTTTCCACGTTCCCAAAAACACCCCAAAAACGCACCGGCGACATCACATACACGATCTTTCACTGCACGTGCGTTTCAAGTGGTCCCAAAGTGCTTCGCTTTCATTTGGAAGGTCACACCTTTTACTTTCCTGCACCGTAGTGAATCCGTTGGACGCAGGGGTCATAAAGTGAAAAGCGAAAGACCTCCATCCTTCTTTTTTTTTTGATGATCTCCCTCTACTTTCCTCCCTACCCTACCTCATCATAACCACCTTGCCTTTTTCGCTATCCCTTTCGCTCTGCTTGGTTTCACGCTTACGAAGAGGTAAAACTTGCGCAATCATCGCATTATCACATGCACACGTGCACAGGCTCAAATGAATAATCATAACAACAACAACAGCAAAAGGTCCGCGCATCCATCATCTAAATTAATTTAATGTTCATCTTTCGTTTTCATCTCCTGCCCACCCGTCGGTGTCGTAAGGCTGCATCCCATTTGGTACAGATTTTGTATCGCAAAACGCTAACCGTCACAGTAGTTAACGCCCACCGGAGGAAAAACGGCACACCGCGCTCGGTTCGTCGGCTAATTGCTTGCTGCTACCAGGTGGCGTATCGAAACCATTGAACTATCTTTTATCTCCCTAATAGCATTACATTGTCTGCAAGCCATTAACAATTATGCAATCATCGGCGTGCAAAAGACGATTAGCTTCGATTAGAAGGTGATAGAATAATCATCTTTCTGAATAGAAAATTTTATAAAATTCTATTGCGTATTGTTGTTCAACATCTTTTTCCTTTTATTTTTAAATTCACGGGTTTTTTCAAAATTTTTCTTTTTTCTTGCAAAATTATACTACACTAAAATATTTTTTTTTTTGCCTAATTTCCGCTTTTCATCAAGCAGCAAATTGAAATAAGGGTAGGTAAAGAGTACCATCAATAAACTTCATCGAGAAACTTGTGTAGCGAAAGAACACAAGAATTAAATTTTCATTTGCTTTGCGGAATCAGTTTTCGTTTTTGCACGATTTAATTTCTTGCCTTGCAGTAACTTTACACTTAACACGGCCAAGCTTTCCATACAACGTTGTTTCCAACGGTGCTCCCATGCTGAGATGCTAGTGACTTTTTTCCTTTTGCTGAGATTCGCTCATGCTTACCCTTTAATATCGTGCACATTAAGCTCGCTCAGCAGAAATCAAACAAGGCTTTGTTCATTAATTAACCGTGTAGTTTTTTCTTCTTCGTTTTTTGCCACAAGAAACGGACACTTTCTGCACTCCAGTCACGAAGTTTGGGATGTGGATGCACACCAAAACACGTTCACGACTTTTCTCCACTCATTCTACGACTCCCGCTTCGGCGGCGAAGAAACAACACTTCACGCTGGCAGCGCAACGAAAGGACCACCGTCACGATTATTACGTACAGGACCTCCTGCGGTGGAGGTGGCGATGTAATTGGCCCGCAGTTCCAAAGCTGTCAGCACTAAGTGGTGGCTTGGTGCTGCGAAGAGCATCCGCCCCGAATCGCCGACCGCTACAAAGACGTTGCACTTTACTGTCACTTCGTTTCGTCAATCACTCCGTGGCAACACCGCGCGGGCGACTCAATAAACAAGCGCTGTTATTTTTTCCAACACTTCACGAGCTCAAAATTTCACTCCGGCTAACACTGGAAGCGACGGCCGGCAGGACCTCTACGCTCATTAAAATAAAAACCAATGCACAGCGGGCCGATCTGGCTAAATCGGGCCGAGTGTAGGTCGGTCGTCGAAAGTCGATTACACACGTTATGCTCACTGTGTTGTGTTTAAAACGGGCCGCCCCGCGTAGAGCCCGAGACCTTCCCGTAACGACCGGACGAGAAGTAGCTGGATTGAGTTTGTTTTTCACCCGTTTTTGCTTCTTAATATTTATATTCCTTTCCGGTTCAGGTTCCCGCTGGGCTGACCGGACGATCGCACGGGGAGATCGGGGCAGATCGTTAAACCTTTCTGAGGCACGCACGTACTCACGAAACCTCCGTCACTTTCCTTCAACAACCCTCTTTCGGTTCCCTAAAACTCCGTTTCCGATCGAGCCCGCGCTGTTGCAGCCGCGAAGGTTATTCACGAAATGATCGCGAACCGATCGTCTGCACTACATTTAATATTTCTTCTCGAGCTGGAGATGCTGGCGGAGACCTTGGAAAAGAGAGTGAAATGATGCTGGGTTGCTGCAAGAGAACCCGAAAAGCCGGTCTTCCGCGCGCGATTTTCAGCCCAACGCGAGAGGTTTTCCACGAGAGTGAGAGTGTTTGCGAGCTACTCGGGAGTTTGGCGGGAAGCCGAAAGGCCCCGGTTGATCGCTCGACGGCGATCGTCGTCGCGCTGCAGACTACTCTCGGTTGCGCCGAAGCCGGAAGAAAACAAGATGATGTTTATCTTGGGGCCTTTTCACAAACCAGACCAGGTAGGTATTTAGGCAAGAAAGTAAAATTTCTATGCAAACTCATTGTATTTTGAGTATAATTAGCTGGTTTGAATAAAACGACAATCGACAATTATGTAATAGATTTATTCAAAATCACAGAGCTCTGAATAATCTGCGAAATTAAAATGAAAAAAGATAAGACAATTTCCATTTCATTCGAAATTAGTTCATGCTGTTTTACAATAATTATTGCAATTACTTTTTTTAAGTATCATTCATTTGCATGTTTCTCAATTTGTTTTCCACTTTTTGTTTCGTTCGACATAATTTATTTCGTTGCATTGATCAACTGTTGCAGATGTTTTAAGTAATTATGAAGAACTTATTTTCGATGTTTCAATTATGATCTAAAGAATATAAAAGTATAAAGACGCTATAATTATTTACAAATCTTTTCCATAGTTCCACAGAAAACCTAATTTTTTATCACTATACCATTCGGTCAAAATATGCCTCTTTAGTTTACAACGTATATCAACCATGTGGAACAAATAGGGCTTCATTTGAAATCTATCTAAAGTTTCCGTTAAATTCAAAATAATTGTTTTGATTAAGGTGCCCGCGCTAAAAACAACCGATTACTCGATCCTATGGATATTTCCTAAGTAGTTTTGACGATTTTATGGTGTATTCGAGCCATCCATACTTGTTGACTTCCTTGCGGAAGGAAGAAGCATTCACGCCGATTCGATTTGATTTCATCATATTTTCTTTCTTTTCGTTGTCGTACAAATCCTTCCCGGGGACAACACGTAAACAGTACCAGCACACCGACGTTACACAAATAGTGAAACATTGATCAAAAGCAACGTTTATCGTAACACACTACGCGCTGCCCTAAGCGGTCCTGATTGTCGAAGTAAATGACTACCGACTAGCCAAGGGCAGTTTCGGGTGAGGCGAACGCCTGCGGCAGCAGCAGCAGCAGCACGACACCAGTTTGCATTACATCATAATCTAATCTCCGGTCTCCGGTCTCCGGTCTCCCGTCTCGAGTGACTGCGTCCACCTTGCGCCCGCGGAATGTGCCCGACGAGACGGAAAAATAGATCAGTTTTACCGAGTCATCAATCATGCGTAATAAAATAATAATTAATGACGCAACTCGCATCTCGCTGATCACGATTTTCCGTTCGGTGGTGCATGTGACAAGTTCCTGCTTCCCTCGCCGAAAATGCGGGTCACAAGCGCGGCACGTCCCAACGTCAGCACGACGTCCGGCTTCGGAACGCACTTCCTTCTTGCACTGAACATTATGCAAATCATCGTTTACTCTTTGTCAACCGGCCCGCTGCTGGTGGCATTTTTCGCAGTGTCAGGACGACAAGCGTAACAACACTAACACTCTCTGCATCCTTCCCTTGGCTGAAGTCACTCTCCGGTTAAGGCAGGGCTCCACTTGCTGCGAAAACAATGAACCGTGCACCCTTACCCGTACCACGGCGGGAAGCTGTGACTTATAATCAGACGAATGGCGAAGACAATCGTCCCGTTCCGTACGAGCGGTGTATTAACGATTGGAGCATTACAATACACCGCCATCGCGGACCAACGTCCAACGAAACATGTCCGTAGCCCGCCATTGTGGCAAGGAGCTGAGCGGCAAAGCGCAAAAGCAAAAAATAAATAGTACTACTAAATTACCAAAAGAAAATGGAAACAAGTGAACCACCATACCTCGACTCACCTCACGGCGGGAACATGAGGCCCGGCTGAAGAAAGTTCCAATAAAAACGGGTCGTACTTGTCACGCCATTGTGGATTTCTGCGCGCCGGGTGTGCAAAACTACACTGATTTATGTTGCTCAACATGGCCGGCGGTGTGCTTTGCGCTGAAATTTGCTGCTCCATAGCAACTGTGTCCGGAGCAGTGTTTTCCTCCGGGCCAATCCCCCTTTATCAGTAGGTGAGATGAGCGGGAACCCGGGGGACAAGGGAATCCTCCCGTCGCATTGCCCGGTCGACAGGTTTATGGCGATGATTGCATTGCTGGATGTCGTAATCGATGCGTACCTGCTTAAGGGGATCGTTTAACCTTAAAATTTTCCATTTAATTTGCTTCATAAGACAGTTGTTTATGTGGGACAATGTTAAGTACTTCCAGAAGGAATCACTTCAAAAGTCTGAACGTATTTTATGCACGAGCCACAACAAGAAGAATGGGCCAGCATTTTCTTCCTCCCTTACACCTAAAAGAAAGTTTAAGCACTACAAATGGTGTGAAAATAAAGCAAAACCCTCCACATGCAAAGGAGTTTTGACATTGTTTCTCTTTTGTCTTATCATTGAATCCCAAGTGTCACCATCGACCCCTGGCCACATCGGACATGCACTCCGTCACTGGGACTTGTATACGATTTAAACAATCGCACAGCGCGAAAGCGGATCCACATGGAAACCGTGGAACCAACTGTTGGAAACAGCATCGTGGAAGGGTTTAAAATCATCGTACAATGCGTTTTGCATACCACAGAACGAGGCCGCATCTGACAGGGTCGAAGATAGGTAAGAGCGACATGAAATAATCGTCTTCCTCAGCATCACCGGAAGGCACACGGAAATATGGGCAAACGGTGCGGCATATCGTTAACATCGTACTCGACAGTGAAAGCATAGCGCAGATGGCCAGTATGCTTTGTGTGGTATGCTTGCAGATGATCTCCTTGCCAGCAGCTCCGCAATGCGATGGCTCACAAACGACTCCACTGCACGATGGAGCGAAGCCGGGATAAAAATCAAAAATTCATTTTTGGATTTCAGAAAAATGAGATATGTTTTCTTAAACTACAAGATGAAACTAAGAAATGACCCAAAAACTAGAGCCTTAGTTCTTCCAGGTTCTGAGAAACAGCCCGTCAAAGTCAAGATTTGTGAAAATATTGCGTGAAAATTTGAAAAAAATCTATCAACTTTGAAGGTCTGTAACTCCTATAATAATGGCCGGAATCGGATTTCAAGCACAGTTTTGGAATGGTTTATTATCATGCTTTAAAATTGTTGACAGTTTAAGGAAATTGAAAATGAATGTCACAAAATATTAAGGATTGTTTCGCAAAACTCCTGGAAAATTTTTCAATTTTATGTTTTTAACCTTACGCCATCGCTAAGGATTGTGAAAGATTGTAATATGATGCATACCCACTTATAGCCTAGAATGTTTTGTAACAATAAATGATAGTTTTTTTTGCGCATACGCGCGCATCTTTACGTTAGTCTGTACTTTATATGTGAAGCTTATAGTTTATCACCTACTAGGCGTCTCCATCATGCCATATGCAGCATCATGTGTGGTAATAAATATATGAAATTCTCATTCAATGAAATATAGGTCGATGATCGTATCGTAAAAATGTGAAGCAGGGTGGTGGTTGAACATCACGTAAAAGGGGAAAGACAAGCCAAATCAATAACAAAGAATGAAATTTGGTTTGGTTTGCTTTGAATGCATTAGGTCGCTTTTTCTTGTTCTACAGCTCACAAACCCATCTTTTTATACCCAAAATTCCTATCAATAATGTACCCTACACTAGCATTTTGTTCTGTTTATACCCTTACCTGTAAAAGTTGAAGTTAATCTTCAAGAGTTGGTGAATCACACTGCGTGTAGAATAATTGAAATGAAAAAGCAGAAATCTAGCGGCACCTTTCATCTTCTTTGTGTGATTCACTAAGCGTCGTATTATTGCGCTCGAGAGGCATGGACGGATCTAGTGAACACAGCATTTACAATCAACTGGTTCCAGAGAAAATACTGCATGAGACAGTGATTAGCTAGTATCAGCATTGACTCCTATCCGTCTTTCGTTCATTAGTGACAATTCAGATATCATTTGGATAAACTTGATGCCCCAAAGTGTTGGTTCTGCAGGCCAATTGTGATCAAGTGTGCGAAAGATTGAAAAGAAAAAGTTATACAAATAGTATAGTATGAAATCAAAAGCCAACTAACCAGGTTAGTTCCTTATACAACCCAGCTAAATGAAACAAGTTATGTGACGGTAAATTATTCATTTTACATGAGTTGAATTGATGGGAACATTTTGGCATATTTAACCGACGCTATGTATACGCAAACATGTTGTATGTATGGAGCAAAACTAACAGAAATGAACAGTGTAGAGCACTTATAAAATGGATTTATTCCAAATCCTGAGAATTTATCTTATGTTGGATGAGATTTTTCGAATGCTTGCTTCACATTTCGTACATAATTGAATATAAAAAACGGAAGGTTACTAAAAATTATAAAAACATGTACAATGGTCAAAAAACATTATATTGGAAAACATGTACAAGGAATTTGGTGTTAAAGTAGATGAACCAAGGTAAATGGGTGGAAATAGTACGACGGGAAATGTCTGTCGTCGGGCTTTTTCAAACATAGAAAAATTGAGCGATATTTTGCAAATAGAACGCATAGCAACTTATAGAAAGGATTCGAAATATTTTGATAGCCATCAACTGTAAATGACCAAGGTCCATTGGGATCCTTAGGAGAGGAAGCAGCAGAAGGTGGAAATAAAAAATACAGAAGGGATAGAAGAGAACACGTCCGTAAAATGTAACGAGAATTCAATATTAAAGACATTTTTATGAGAGCATTCTTTTATTTAAATTTAAAAAAAAATTAAATTTAAATAAGACTTTCATATTTAAAAACATTCTTCGTAAATTACAGCTCCTCAAATAGTAACAGACCCTTGCCAATTCAAAACCAAGAATATGATGGTACAAGCTCAGAATAGTTCAGAAGTTATGTCCACGTTAGATGCTTTAAATATGAATTATTTTCCAGATAACAATATTTGGAATAAAAGTTTTTTGTACATTTAGTTTGTTTGATATCAAACTAAATAAAATCTTTAAGTTAATATAAAAAAAAGATTGAAAAAATAATGCACCCATAGAAAAATCCAAAAATATGTTGTTTTTGCAGCGCCACCTGGCGGGATTGTCCAGAAACATCATAATTCCGTGTAATATAATAGTATTACACGATATTACAATGAAAAAATTGCAAAACATTTGATTCTGAATTTTATCCCGGCAATTTGCTCTTTTCGCTCCATAGTGCACTGTGGAGGTGGATCGAGATGGAAGGATCAGCTTTTCCGCCAGTCGGATCATTCATCATGTCGCTCGCAGGCCGGCTGTCGGAGGGAGTAATTAAGTGACGAAGTGATTCATTATAAAGCCATAACTGTTGAGTAAATAGCATGTACGATGGGCCGTTATCGCCGTTTGAAAGGTAAATTATTTTAATGAATGAAACACCCTGCAGCTACCACACATCAGTTCAATAGGTTTACTTTCAAACAACCAATCAATTAAAAGAAGTATCACAATCACACATACGATCGGTTATGTGGTGGTTAACGAAAGTAGGAAAGATATATTTTATTTTTTCTTTGCATGTACTATTTAAGCAGATACAAAAAAAACATACACGATTTCAAATGATTGTGCTGCTAAAACCACCTTATGTTGAGTAGGTCATACATAAACAGTTGCAAAAAATCATTGAATTAATTTAAAACAATGTTTTTGCATTTTTAATTAATAAATCAAAGTTTCTAAATTGATTGATTCACTTCATGGCACGCACGCTGCAAACATTTCAAATATCTTTTTACATGGATTTCTGTTTGCATATAGAAAAAAAGTTTTATTAAAAGTAAACAAATTGGTTCTTTACATTGAAATAATAGGATGAAAAAGTACTTGATTAAAAAGTTATATATTTTCGAAACCAATGTTTCAGTAAAATTCCTCGATCGTTCACGTTTTATTATTAAATTATTATTATTATATTATCAAATTATTAAATTATTAAAGCGTATTTCAATTCAACGTGAACTTCTTCTTCTTTGCTTAAGGACCGTCTTTTTGTCATGCCTGCTCTTTAAGAGCTTACAAGACTTTTCCCCTTCAAGAGTCAATCCAATCGTGCTAGAGAGGGTCCGGTTTCAGATAGAAAACGAACCCACACCGTCGAGATGATGAGCCCCGGGCCTCATGGGCCGATTTTCAACCCGACTCGGCTGTCGCGGACCCCCAATGTGTACATCGCTCATATAAATTACTTCGCGACTTAAACTTCTTACCGTAACCTTATGCTATTTTAAATTAAAATAATTAGTTCGATCGTTAATGCACGCGCTTGTGAGAACTCAATTGAGTCTGTTTAAAAAACCGAGAGCTGCCAAGTTTTATTCACGTTCTTCTGTGGTGTAACAACCATCTTTTGCCATGCAAAATAATTCTTGATTTTTTACAAACGTACTTGAACAGTCAGAAATCATATATTTGAACTACTGTGCGCATAATTGTTTGGTTTCGTCCATGATTAGAAAGCGCAACGATTAAGTACGTATTGGAAGGGTATTGAAACTTCACTTTTTACCACTTATTATACAATCATCCATAATTTTTTATAGATCAGTTGATACAAATTTTACTCTTTCAGACAACAGCAAACTATTCAACACACCAGTGCCGATCCCAACACATACTCACACACTTTCAATCAATTTGCATGACGAATGAAAATGCCTTTTTGCTGTTTTGGGAGGTTGATTGTTTGCAATCATTTATATGATGTTCAATTGGCATAATCATCACTCTTATAACCCTGGAGAAAGGAGTAAAGGTGGCCTGTAATCGGTGAAAACATACTAGTAATCAAGATTATAACCTTCAATTTTCACCTTCACCGAACATATTGTATCGATTCCTTTTCAATATTGCAATTATGGCTGAAAGATTTGCAAACGTTTAGAAAATTTGCTAACTCCAACAGCGTCTCCCAATTTAAGGAAATGTAAAGCTTATGAGATTCACTTCTCCTTTCCATGTGTGACGGTGCAAAAATGAACCGTTTTTGCACCCGAGATCGGCTGTCGGGTCATGTAATGCATGCCGTCGGCATCCCCGGTACGCATCAAACAAATTTGGTATCCGATCGGATGCCATCACTTGATGGGGAAACCTTTCGCTAAACTTGATTAACCATCATTATTCACTTGGCACGCCGGTAATTCATCCGCACCGGGATGACCACGACCGGCCGGTGCCGCCATGATCTAATAACACCAATCACGATCGCACCGACTCCGCAATATGCTAATGTTTTTCTCCCACCGGAGACTTTGTTTTTTCGCACTACGCACATTCCATGTGGATAGGAAAGTCTTGTCTTGTTGGCCCTCTGCACGGCGTAGGAAAGCTCTTGGCAACCACCGTCATCGTCATCAACACCACCGTGACCGTCGTCAGTGGTACATTTCAAACTCCCCGCGCCGTCGATATCGGAGTCGGAGATGCGCAGGGTTTGGTGGAAAATTGTACCGCAACACCGGCCGATACCGGCAACACTCAACGTGACAAATTCATTTCCATACTTTCTGCTTTCCCAATGCCCGAGACCGTATGCTGGCGAGAGCGTATCGCGTACTGGGAAAGGAAATTGCATGTGATAAATTTTTTCACCCTAACATCGGCAAATCGAATCGGAGGTGGGACGGAGACATTTCTTCCGGTTGGTGCATAGATGGTGCGGTGCTCGGCTGCGACTGCGGTACCAGCGCTCCAAATCTGGATTCTGATCGCACTTGGCCGCCGGCACTTTAGCATAAACCGTACCCACGACACCACACTCCGGTTCCGGAGTCCGAGTCGCTAATGGTCACCGACGCTGGAGATCCTAGCAATCGCACTATCCGCCGCTCGGACAACCCACAGGACTACCACTCCGGTGTGGTTGATGACCACTTCCTCCGGCGACTGGGACGATGAAGAGGCAAAAAAACCTCTGCAATCGCTTTAGCGCAAAGTGCATGACCGAAAGGAAATGCACCCGGTGGTACCTGAGATACATGCGCTGATAAAATGAGAAATAATCTCACTAACTCGGAAGTTGCGTGCAACGGGTTGGGAAAAACTTCGGTACCTTTTCTAAACCCTCTTAAGCAAGCAGAGCGGTTGGAAAAAACGAAAATTGGTGACACTTGGAGATGTCCAAAACCAGATCTGTAGCACGTCCACGTTCCCACCAGGTTTAATGTATTGGTGGTGCAGTCTTTAACTTCCTTATCAACGAAAACGCTACCTAACATGGAGACGCGTGTCTATCGGCAGGAAGTTGGCGGCAAGAAGGAAAAATTGCACACGACCGATACCAGGCTCGTCGAAACGGCGAAACCGGACGCACTACTAAACGCACTCGATCGAGGTTCAACGTCCACATCCGGATAAGGCTTAAAAAGCAAGGAAAAAAGCTGGTAAAAATACCATTATCTTTTGGGATATTTACTGGCAGAAAGCAGCCTCCATATCCGTCGGCTAGCATGAAAAACCAGTTTTATGCAATGAAACAGGGGACAGCCCGAGATACACTTACTAGCGGCTATTATCCAAGCCACCGCTGTAGCCCAGTTGTCCAGCTTCCGAAGGCACCGAAAATACGGGGCGAAGACTTCTCCCAAAAACTCAACTCGCCGACCCTCCAACTCGGTGCTTGTGTGTTGGTGCAGCAGTTTCTCCCTTGGGCTGTTTTCAAAACAAAACGCCCCGATCTGAGCGAACGGTCGGCGTTAACCGATCCCGACGGGCTTGTTGGTAGTGCCCCAGATTGCATAACTTCCTGTCACCCGTCCGTCATCCCATTGATCGTTGTCAAACTCCCAATCAAAAGCATAACCCTCCACCACGAGCCCGGCTGAGGCAAGGCGCCTAGATCGGGCGTGCGGCGCTTTCTTTCGCATGAATTTTAATGATCCTTATTACCGAAACGAAAGGTCCCGCCAAAATCGATTACGACTAGTTCACTCTCACTTTCGGGAAACGTTTGCGGAAATACGCTGGTTTGGCGCGAAGGGTGCTTGGTTTCGGTCGCCTGCCTGCGGGTTGGACGGAGAGTGGGGGGGGGGGGAGAGGGGGAGGGGGCGCAAAACGAGAGTCTTTTCGTGGTTTGCTTGGGCGTCGGTTTACCGGTTGGTTTCGCGAACTTTTTTAATCGCCAGAGGCACTAGAAGATCAATGTGTTTGTGTCAGGCTCAAGCCCAAACCCCGAAAAAGCTAGCACAACCTTCGTAGCCCCCCCCCCCCCCCCCCCCCCCTCCCAGCTACGAGTCCGTCCTTGAGTACCTTTACTACTTACGATGCCTTTGCAAACTTTGTATAAGATAAATGAAATATTACTTGTTTTAATAAAAATTTGAACGATGTTTGAATTTATAAACAGTGCCACACTATGTTTTAAACAACAGCGCCAAAAACAAAATATCTGTGTTGGACAATGTATGTGAAGTATAAATTAGTATAGACTGGTTTAAATTTTGAATGGCCTAGTAGACATTTACTTAAGATTGTGTAATCACTAAAACGAGGATGATAGGAAATACAAGTTTTGAATTAATTCATTATTAAAGAGAATAACGTCTGAAAATGAGATACATAACGCATTAGGTCACAGTCTGGAAGATGATAAAGAAACTTAGTATTTTTAATTATTGAAGGCATCCTGAGCTACACGTTTTACAAGGACTTCCCGGTTAAGCAATACGAGAAATCATACAGCGTAGTTTGAATGATCTAAATATGAAACTTAGCTTACGCAAATAGATTTTATACTCCCTTTTCTCGATACAATATGTTTTCATTGAAAAGTATGTTAGCCGTTAAATAAATGAAAAACGTCCACAATTCAAGTAAATTTCAACTCAATGAAGTCATGTGACAAGACTAAAATAATATTTGCAAATTTGACTAAAATAATATTTGCTCTCACGATGTTTATCTTACAAGAACTTAGATTAGTATAAGGAAATCAAAAATTACATTGATATTTGTCAAACTCGGAAGCTGATAAATGTGTTTTGCCATAATCAATCTTTGAATTTTTGCACCTAATAAATTAACAACAATAGCTTGATTTTTGTCGTTTTCTTTCATGCGCACGAATGCGAGAATTGTTTTTTTAAGACTGATTTAATATTGTACAGGTTGTATCTTTTTAAATTGCATCGAAAGGCATTGCATAAGTTGCATTAAAAGTTAAAATATTTAATAAAAATCCGACACCATCGAACAACAATTCCAAAAATAAATGCACCTGTCGACAGCCGACAAGGTGCCATAGACGTCATAGGCTAACGGGCTAAACAATATTGCATGAAATGCAAGGACAACGATTGAATCATGGGTCCGAATGGAAAGCCTGAAAGGAGGGCGAAAAGAAATTCGAACTTAACACTCCCAACCGTACCCATGCCGATGCCATGTCGAGCATCGATCAAATTGTACCCAACCTATAGGCAGAGTCGCTATAGCCAACCTTTAACCAACCTCAACGCCGCAAAAGAGAGCGTTCAGAGCGAAATGAAGAAAAGCCCCTTCGACCGGGACCACAAAAAGAGCCTTGACCATAGCGGGTGTTGCGCGTGTGTATGCACAACTTCCTGAGATCCGCGGACGCCTTGGATGGTGCGTGCAACCTTCTGTGGCGGGCCTATCGTGATGGCTTGGGGGTAGATCGATTGTGTAATCTCACATGCCCCGGCGGTAAATGTCTCCGTCTTCGGAGTTCCGCGTCATTGGCATCGGACCCTTGTCCAAGGGCTACGAATGCGGTAAATACGACCATATCCTTACGAAGCCGAGGAACCAGTTTCATCGAATGGTCGATCTACTTACGTTCCCGAGTGCTTCCGAAAGGGGTCTCGCACAGGCACGGAATACGAAAGTATAGAAATATGCCCTACAGGTTTGTTTGTCGAATATCCATTCCTCCATCAAGTAAATCAGGTGGGAAATAAATCTACGCGTGCACGAGACTACAACCTAACTTTATCCCTTTGCTGTCTTTTAATAACACCTCAATGCAGACTAAATTTAATTCTACTACACAGTGGAGTGGTAATAAATGAAAAGTAGTCTGCCGGCTTTACTAAAACGTTCGCAATATGATCCCTACAATGTTGCCCAAAAGCGTTCCCCATGGGGCACAAAGTTACTTTTATTTGCTACAACCCATAATAACCGAAATTGGAAAATTACTCTCATTTCGAATGCTTTCCTGTCGCTTATGAGGAATTTTCAATCATTATCGTAACATTACTCGCTCGCAGCGTAGTCGGCACTACCGCTTCCAACGAGAAAAGTGCCGTGGAAACGGAAAGCAATGCAAACGGAAGGCTGGGAATTAATCGTTTAAGCAAAGTTTGCCGCTTTGCCGCCGAAGCAAGCAAACAAGAGTAGAGAGAAACAAACTGCACGTTACATCGGAATGAAACAAACGTACGTTTGGTTTGATCTCATTTCCACCCGAACCAGCTGAAACGTTCCCTTCTCGTGGTACACGTGGTACACTTCTTCGTGGTTGATCATCAAAAATACCGCCCGGTTGTGCACGCTCTTAGGATACAAGCATGACGCACTTCGGCGAGACTGTGCGAGAAGCGGCATTGTGCTACATTAATTATTGGTTCAGCGGACTGCAAGACCGGATCTAGTGGGAAATTTGAATAACCGTGATTATTTTTACACTATAGCACTGCACGGAAGTTTCCTACCTCATATGTCTGATTCTGTTGCAAATTAAAGATATTCTACCTTAACATAATAATGGAAGCCCAAACATTTGTATGCATAACCACAGCAATTAAAATAAGGATAGTACCTGACTTACAGAACAATAAATCCGGCAAAGCAAACGAAACAACGAGTTTGGATATTTGTAAATCACTAAAACTTTCAGATGAAATTACATTCGTAATCGATTTATTTTAACTTAAACCTGCACTTTATAAGCAATCAAGTGCACTGCGGGCTCTATGCATTCGAACCGCGATAATGTGGTTTGGCTTGTCCACGATAATGTTTTGAGAAGCTTGTACTAGTTATTGGTATTAATTCCAGTGTTCCAGAACTTGAATTTAAAACAATAGATACTTTGCAGATATCCGTTTTCATACCATCTTTTCAGAAAAGATATTTTGGACGCTATCGTATAAAGAAAATCAAATGCCGTAATGATATCTAATGTCGTTTTTCTCGATTGTAAAGTATTAGATTAACAAACCAAACCACTTTTCTAGCCATTGAAAGTTTACCGCAACTTGGTTCAGTGGTCAGAATGACGAAATATGTCGATCCTGTCTAAAACAACGCCAACCGCTATTTTGTATTTTATTAGCCAACCGCTATTTCGTAAGTAGTTACTTATAAATTACGTCCCAGTTTCGTTTACTAATTCTTAAGGGTACAGGAAACGAAGCGTGATGTCGATATTGCTGTGTAACCATGTAATTACGCTACTCAATCTGTCAAAAAATAATGTTGGCTTTTTATCTTATTAATACCACGAGTAATCTGGTCAAACCGTAAACAAATGAGCCAGCAGTTCATTCGATCAAACTGTTATTGAATATTTATTGAAATTTTGTAGATGTTTAGCGTAGTTTTTTGTATTATCCATCAATAAACAATAAAATAATAGCTATAGAAAAACTTATTTTACTTTTAGCAAATTTTAATTGTGGTACCATATCTGTTTTCCAACGATATCAAGTATCAATTAGATTAGCATGAGTTGAGTTGATAACTAAAGTACAGTAATGTACTACTGGAATGAAAGTTACGCTGTAACCTGGTCTTGAAAATTCAACACAATAACAAGACAACTTTTACCAATCAATGTGCTTCAATATTAAATCAATTTCTAACATCATACGCACCATTACTTACCTACATTTAAATCACACTCTTTCTCGAACCCCACCGCTCGCTCTTTAGCGGCCAACTGATACATCAACCGGAACAGATTTTATCACTCGGTTCATATCTCATGTCAGGAAGTAAGCGGTACCGAACACGGCAATTTTCCCTTTTTCCCACAGCATTGCGACGTGTTGCGATCGTTCAACCTGCAAAGCAGTTGAACTAGTTTGGGCCACCGAGCCAAAGTGATTACGCGACAGTAATTACTGATACGGCCAGGCGGGCGATCTGGTTGCAAGTTTGCATTCCATCCGGAGTCGCCATATGTCGCCAAGGCGGATCAAACTTCCTTCTTCCCATTTCGCTATCGGTGTTTATGAGTGCAGTCTTGTACGAACTGCAACCCGTTCAGTGAATTTGACTGAAAGGGAAAAACATATCACTTTCTTACCATCGTTGCGTGAAGGACTGGGAAAAAAATCTCTGCATCCTTTATGGTCCGCGAAACCACTTACTAAAGCGGCCAGCAGAAACCAGGCTGGTCGCAATAATATTCATCGGCTGTGGATGTTTAGGTATCCAAATGGGTTTCAATTGGTCTCTCGTACAAAAAAGTTGGTTTTCCCAACCACCCCCTTGCAGCCGAGAAAAAAGAAGCGTTATCAACGCCGAAAACAGAGCCGAACGTACTGCATTCACTGATCATTAGCGAGAAGCTCGAGCACAACAATCCATAATAGGTGTTTGAACGTAGATTTGCGGAAGTAAATTTGAACTTATCCGTACTCCCATCTTCCTGAATCATTTTTAACCGATAAAATACACCACATGTTTCTACGTCACCATTTATTGAGGCCGCGAAGGGTTGATGCTTCACACTTTCATCGTGATGTAAAATTGTACCATTGAATCTTAAACTCAGCTCAATAGAAAGGGAGCCTTGTCAACCCTTTACTTGTCAACAGTCGTTTGCAGATTTCTAGAAAGAGGCACTCTAGAAATGAAACTTTCGTCCAAATTTTTTCCAAACAAAAAGCAACTTTAAATGATCGGGAATTTTGACAACCTCAGTAATAGTTAGGAGAGGAGAAAATTAGTTAATTCAGATTATAATGAAAAACCGTTTGAATGTCATAAGCATTGATCATTATTCATTTTTTAAAGTTTGCAAAACAAAACCCAAACCACATCCAGTCGAAAAGCAGTCGAAGGTGTTGACAAATGACTGCTAAGAGGCTTATAATTTATGGCATAGTTTTTCTTCTGTGCTTGTTTGAAAGTGGTAATGGTTTTGGTGAATGCATTATTTCTACCTTTGACACAAGTTATACTTATTTGCGCAACATAAATATCGGCCTCAAAGTTATTGCTGTAAAAGCCATTAAATAGTTCCTGCTCTGGTGCACGGACGCATGGACTTACTCATCTTACTCTGCACTTTTGAATGCATCTCGTTCTTCACCAGTTGCGAACATCGCAATGAGTTAACCATAAATTGATAATACACATACACACGAATTTAAGGTTTGGACAACGAACTGTTAAATGGCGCTGAATAAAGCACCACGCAGGTTTTCCTTGGCAGTGTGCTGTTCATAAATCAGTTAACACTATCGCTAATTAATCACACTGTGGAAGCCATATTCGGTGCTTACGCGACGTAAGCCACCCGCGGTCCAAAATCACCATACCATCGAGTGGGGAGATTTGATATTAATGAGTATTACGTACAAGAAGGCGAAAAAAAAATATTTCACACATCTTACTGGGTATGAATAATGTGAACGAATAAAAACTGCGATCTAACGGATATGTTGTTGAAAGTTTGGGTTATAGTTGGTTCACTTAATAAATCACTTAAGATACACACAGAAGTTGATTGAACTTTTATGGTAAAAGTATTTCAAATGTTATCTGTACACGAAGCAATAATTCACTGATTAAAATCAACCCCAAACTGTATTAAATGTACGACATTTAATTGAACTAAGTGTAAGATGGATTGGAGGTTTATGTTATATTTTTGCATTTTTTTTTCTGTCCCCTACCAAACACCTTTTGTAAGGTGACGTTTACTTAACACCTCTATAAGCCATCGCTTAGGCTGCATTGGGTCATGATGCAGCAGCAACCTTTCATTTCAATCTCGATGCCCAAAGCTGTTATTTCGAGCCCTCTCGAACGTCAATCAACCGGGTCGCTTGCATCAACGCCGGAACTTGGATCACAATCAAATGTGATATTTTCTACCGTCTTTGCACCTTTTCTCAACGAAGCTTTCTCTCGTGTTCATACCCAACGGTGTTGCTGTCGTCTCGACGATCCCTGTTGGGAGAGCACCTTGAAGGGTCAATCGAGAACAAGCGATCAACCATAAGAAACAATATCAAGCAGCCCTGCAGTCCCATGCTTGATCGAGTGTGCGGTTGGCCGGGGGAACGCGCAAAAAGAAAGCACTTTTCTCTCTGTGATACGACTACGCCACACGACCACGAGAGCTGTCCACGCAGAAATTGAAGCGACGATTTGTTCCAGTTATAAATGATGCACGAATCGGGAGACAACAACACGGAACGGCGGCGGTAAACATTCCGGCCGCTATCACATTTGTCGTTGTCTTAGCTAATCGAAAACATAACCAACATCTTACGGCGGTATTCGTGTCGATTTTGTAACCCTCCGGTGTAAGGCACTCCCGCCCGGCACAAGCCGAGACGATTATGTTGGCATGTAAGAAAACGGAAAGCCGTTCATTCCCATCTTCATCACGCAAAACCCGCCCTAATGTACACTTCCTCCAATTTCGGAAGCTGGAAGGTGTTTTCCGCTTCACACGCAAACAATGTGCTAGCGAACGGGCCTTGCAGGTGGTACGTACTGCGTCGCCTCTGGGACACCAACAGTCATCGGGAAAAGACTGCAGTGTGTGTGTATGTGTGTGTCTCACTGTGCACATGACTGAGATAGTGGAAGTTACGAATAATGCAGGTTGTTTTATTTTTATGTGATAATGTGATACTTAGATAGCTAGATAGTAGCAACTACCATCATTATTTCACATTACTGTAAATTATGACGCACCTTCAGCCAAGGGTGGGGTGTAGTCGTTATGAGAATACTCTTCCAAGCAAAACTGTGAACTTGTTTATTTTTAAATCACGTATCATAAAAACCTATCAAATCGCTATATTTTTGCTTATAATAATATATTTTAAAATATAAACTTGTCGGGGGTCCGCGACAGCCGAGCGGTAGACCCGGTGGAAAATCGGGCCATGAGCGCCGGGGCTCACCACCTCGACGGCGTGGGTTCGAATCCCAACCGAGACCGGACCCTCCCCTGTACGAGAGGACTGACTATCCACGTACAACAGGGAAACAAGTCTCGTAAGCCCTTAACGATGCGGCATGGTTTAAACATAAGCCGCACTTTAGGGGTAGTGTTAGTTTTTGGAACTGATAGAACAGAAAAATTTAGATTTCAAGATTAGCATGACATACCGGGAAAGACCTGGTAGATATTGCAAAGTGGAATATCCGACAGTGGAATATAGAAAATCATCAATGCGTTATTCGAGTTTATGAACCTCGCTCGATGCGGATAGGCTTAGTCAAATTATTAAGGAGTCAATAAAGTAGAAAAAAGCCATCCAACAAAATGCCCTCGTATGTATAGTCCCGAACTCTCGTGATAAGTTTTCTGAAAACAAATAAACCGAAGAAAACCAATTGTTACACAATATTACGGTATGGGACGTCGTACTGAAAAAATAGCGATAGCGCTGGTTAGAAAGTCGGCAAATGACCTCTCCGACGACGTGGGTTCAAATCCCAACAGAGACCGGACCCTCCCCTGTACGAGAGGAGTGACTATCCACGTACACATAGGGTAAAAAGTCTTGTAAGCCATTAACGGGGCAGACATGACCAAGAGGTCGTTACGCCAAGAAGAAGAGACAATTGTCTAGTTATTCAAGAAACCTCTCCCATAACCAACGACCGTCATTAGAAGTGCCATCAGTAATGGGAAACGCTCCAGTGCGCACAAAAGCTAACGAAAACTGGTAACTGTTTTGAAGCAAATCGAATTGTTGTTTGCAACGGATATAATATTTTACATTTGGATATTTTTATTTTTTTTATTAATTCTTAACATATTAAAAATAAAACAATAAAAAACATGTGTGTTGTTAAAAAAAATACTGAGAAGCTAGTAGAAACAAACACAAGATAAATCCATCAATTTCACGGCAAAAAATACTACAAGGTGACACATTTCTCACAATGGCCCGTTTGGCATACATTTATTAGCAAACCTTCACCACCGGAAGTAGTTGTCAATCACGGAGCATTGTCGTGCGGAGCCGCACCATTGCGTTTCAATCAACGGTGGACATTCGCGACCGCTGGCGCGTTGGGTTTGCAGGACGCTTCGGGACCGATTCCGTTTGCCTAGCCCACACGTTTTGCTGCAAGGACTCCACGGTGACCAAGCGGTGACGCGACAATCGGAACTGGTGTCACTGTCGTCTCGAACGGCGTTCAGTCCTTGGACCGCCTCGGCGTTTGCCTCCGCTCGGTGCGTCTCTTGACTGAGCCGTTTGAGTAGTTTCGTGCGCTGTTTGTGCTTCAGTTTCTTCACCTTCTTGTGCACATTGTTGCGGTTGGCATATTCTTTAATCTGTGGAAAGCAAGAAAGAGCAACGGACAGCCGAAGCAGGAAATGGAATCCGTCAGACTAACATATCGTGGGTGGGTGGCACTCTTCAGCGGGTTTATACCGGTTCGGATCGCTTACCTTCGTGAACGTGACGTGCGCTATCGGTGGAAGATGTTTGATTTCCGGATAGAAAAAGCTGCTCGCAAAATGCAACGGATACCTGGCGGTGATGCGCTCGATAACACCTCGTGGATTCGTTGGCCACTTCGGTGAGGTGAACGTCAGTCCGCTGCTAGTGCCAGCGTCCAGAGGATGCAGCGGAACCGTCACCTTTTCCATCCAGCGGCCCCTGGAACACAACTGATGGCAAAGCGCAACGACGAATGTTAGATCTTTATTA